>NC_133017.1:1453216-1779646 GCF_048564905.1 Vicugna pacos
CAACTCGCAGAATGAGAAATGATACTCGCAAATCATACATCTGATGCGAGACTTAAATTCAAATTATATAGAGAATGTTTACAGCTCAACCATCATCAAAAGATGAATAATTTTAAAATTAGGAAAGGCTTAGGAGACATATTTTTCCAATGATGATGCACACATGGCCAATAAGCACATGAAAGTTTGCCAAATACCACTAGTCATTAGGGAAATACAATCAAAGCCACAGTGAGATTCACTTCATACCCACTATGTTAGCTAGAATCAAAATGACAGACTATCACTCGTGTCAGCGAGGTTGTGGAGGAATTAATACCCTCCTCCATTGGTGGTGGGGAATGTAAAACGGTGCAGACACTTTGGAAGACAGTTTAGCAGTTCCTTAAAACATTAAACACTCTTATAACGTAGGAATTTCACTCTTAGGTATACGACCAACTGAGCTGAAATACGTCCACATTAAAACTTGTGCATGAGTGTTTATTTAGTAGGAAGAAAGATGGAAATGACTCAACTGTCTATCATATGATGAATGACTAAACAAAATATGGCATATCTGTAAAATGGAATAATATTTGGCTTTAAAACAAAGTAAGAAGGGATGAGAGTAGCACACCATCACATGGTATTTCTGTGTTAGCTGTAATGGACTTAAATAACCTCAGTAGCAAAGATATTAGTAGAAAGTAGCAAAATTATTAAAAGGTGAGGAATTGTGAGTATTTATTACCTCTGTTTTAATATAATTATTAATTATAAGTTTCTGCAAATTAATTCATAACAGTGGCTATGTTTAACAACAGGCTGACAGATTTTCTAGGTATTTAACATAGGGCTCTGTTGTGTCCGTAGGAATGTGCTGTGCACAGCTGGCTATGCCCCACCCATGAGAGCTGTGGCCAGAGAGCTTGTGGGCCCCTCCTGTGAAGAGCCCTGTGTCTCCCTGTCTTATTGTGTTGTTTTCTCCACCCTCAGGCTTTATTTCTCAAAATAGCCTACTTTTGGAACTCACCCTCTAACCAACAGGTGTGGTAACTTAACTCATAAACAGAAAAATGAATTTTGGGTTCATTTAGCAGATTGCTCATAGTCCTGGTTCTGTGCACCTGTTATAAAATAGGTTTTGGGGGAAAAATGAAGCACTGATATGTGCTACAATGTGGATGTGCTTTGAAAATATGTGCTAAGTCAAGGAAGTTGCAAAAATCTTAACATATATTAATTGTATTTATGTGAACTGTCCAGAAGAGGCAAATCCATAAAGGAAATTAGGAGTTGCTAGTGGCCAGGGGATTAAATATGAGGTTTGTTTCGGGGTTGATGAAAATATTCTAAAATGGGGATGGTGATTATGGTTGCATGACTTCACAAATATACTAAAAATGACTGAATGGTACCCTTAAAAATGGCGGGGTTCATTGGATGGAACTGTGCCTCAATAAAGCTGTTGTAAAAATACAGATACATGTGACAGCTGAGGACACTGAACACTGGTTAAACAGTTGATGATGATAAGAAATCATGTAAACAATTTTTAGGTGTGATGTTGTGTCATTATGCTTTAAAATAAGACCATCTATGAGTTGATTATTATTGTACAAGATTGATAGATACATGGGAGTTTTGCATTCTGATTTCTACTTTTGATAAAAGTAGATATTTGGAAATTTTCCAGGAACATAAAGAGGGGGAAACAAGAGTAACATGTATCAATTATATAATTATCAGCATGAAAAAGAAGCTAAATCATTCCCAGAGAATTTGTTAGAAACAATAAATGTCTAAGCTGGCTGTGTATAGTATCAACATACAGAACATCAATTGTATTTTGACACAGAGGCTAAAACACAGTGCAAATTCAGAAGGGTAATTTGAGATTAATATTTCCTTTCGAACAGAAGATTGTTTTAAAGGTATGTAGCTTCTCAATTTGGGCACAAAGCTGCATTAGAGTTAACAGAGTTATGACACTATGCCATAAAATTCATGATAGGAAGTATAAAATTGTCTAAAATAATGCCATCCCTTGTGAGAAAGCTAGTAAGAATGGCAAACAATGTATGAGGTTCTAGTCCCAGAATTATTTACTATATCAGATATTCAAACATTTATCCTTCTGGACAAAAAGTCCTGAATAAAGAGAAAATCTCAGATACAAGTATTTGCTTTTCTCATATAATATCAGCAGTCTCGGGTAAGTTAATTAGCACTTTATCTCTTTTATGACTCAGTAGTTCTGGCTAAAAATGCTTTCTGTAAATCTACTCTGTGTTATAACACGTTACATTTTCAGTTCTTCTGTGGGATGAGGTGTTTATGTTACTTAAGAGATGAAAGTCGGCAGAAAAGCTGTAAAATCTCTCTTAAGGAACATTGTGTGAAACCAAATTATTTTCTTATTCTCCACATAGGAATTTATACTTTAATTCTGCAGAAATTATTGGGCGTTGTTGATTTAGAATCATGTAAAACCACACACGTTCAGTAAGATCACCTTTCCTCCCATAACGTGGGGAACAAAGACTAGGCTAACACAGTGTGAACATCTAACAGGAAAGAATGACGAAGATGCTGGCATTTGTTTTTCCAGGTGATGCCTGTAAATTCTCGATCTTAGTGGAGAATTAAAATGAATTTCCATGTGAGACAGACCTGAGTGCTTGTATCAATATTTAAATTTTAACCAGTCTGTAAATAGCCTTTGAAAAAATCACTGTAATTTCTTCCATTTAAAGTATGAACATTTCACAGGATTGGGTTATGTCTTTGAGTGAGTCTATGAAATACTTCCATTTGTTATTGGGCAAATTAAATGAGCTGTTTATTTTCTACAGAAAAGACAACTCTAAGTAGAGAAGTCACCTTCCTCAGAGTAAGTTATCAAGGTCAATGAAGAATTATCTGTATAAGTTATAAATGTCCAAGTGCCAATAAAAACCCTACATGAATTATCCGGACTCTTAAATAATTCACGGGTATAATTACATAAGCCCTGGTGTATCGGATGATGGTGTATGTCTTTTGAGAAGTATTTAAAATAATGGAAGCCATCATCTGAATGGTAAAATGGGTCCTGAGTACACTACTCATTGTTCATAAATAAATAACTCATTGTTAATAAATAAAAACATGTTGAACTTGAGTTTCCTGAGCTTGGCTGAAGCAAGGATGTGAAAGACATCACAGAAAGTTACTTGCTCAGCATGAGCTGCTTTGTAAAGGGCGGTGTGCGGGACACCCACCTCTGAGCAGATGCTTTGTCCCATACTGAACTTCTCAGCTCAGAATATTTGGCCACAGTGTCCAGGAAAACCACATTTTAAAACCATTGTCCCTGGTGACTGTTATACAGACTTTGATTTGAGGATAGTGGCCATAAGTGGAACACGGACATTCCTCCCATGCTCTCAGGAATCTTTATGGGCAGGTCATTATCCAGCCATGAAAGTCACTGTCTTATGACACAAGGGGAATGCAACGACAGTTTTTATTCTAGCTCTGTCACCGATTTCCCATACGACCTTGGGCAAATCACCTCACTTCTCTAGATTTCAGTTTCCTGAAACACAGAATGAGGGACTGGGCTAGATGACTTCTGTCAAGCCTTCTGCTTTTACAAGTCCATTGAAGCGTGGTCTGTCATCCTAAGTGAAGTCAGCCAGGAAGAGAAAAATACCATATGACATCTCTTATATATGGATCTTAAGAGCAACAAAAAAAGAAAAACAAACTTATTTACAAAACAAAGACCCACAGACATAGAAAACAAACTATGGTTACCTGGTGGGGGGAAGAGCGTGGGAAGGGATAAATTGGGAGTTGGAGATTTGCAGATACTAATATTTATAAAATAGACAAACAAAATGTTCATACCATATAGCAAAGAGAACTATATTCAATATCTTGTAGTAACTTGCAGTGAAAAAGAATGTGGAAAAGACTATCTTTATGTTCATGTCTGACTGAATCACTGTGCTGTACATCAGAAGTTGACACAACATTATAAACCAACTATAATTGAATAGAAAATGTATATTAAAAAAAAGAAAAGAAAATTGCACCTCTTGGGGAGTGATGGAAATGCTAACTATATCTTGACTGTGGTGATGGTATCATGGGTGTAGACATCTAACAAAATTCATCCAAGTATACATCTGAGAAAGGTGTAGTTTACTGTACAGGAACCATATCACAATAAAGGTGTTAAAAAAAAAAGAATCACATGAGCTTGTCACTGTGCTCTGTTCAAGCAAACCAGGATTCCATCACACGTACAGGCATATTCATATCTATTCTCAAGTTAAGTTTACCATGCGGGTGGATGTACAGATGTTCAGAAGGAGACAGATGTAAAGATCCACGAAGGGAAGTGGCACTGTCATTAGCTAGTCCAGAGCATTCATTCCTGCTTCATTTAGAAGAATTTTGAAATAGAGTTCTGGGATCTGGTTTAATCTCCAGAAATACAGCACCTGAACATCAGGGCAGTCACTGAAGAAATGGGGAAAGCTCTTTTTTACGGAGCACAGCTTGCCTTGGGGTTTCCTTCCTGAGAAACTGGAGAAAAACTAAAAACACTGGAGCCGAGAACATGGATAAAAAAGATGAGGGAGTTTTTCTTTTAAAATATTTAATTTTAAATTTTTTTTTCCTAATCCATGCAAAAGAAGTGTAGGTTAAAATATCCACTAAAAATTCATCACATGCTGTAAACAGGATGATTTGGAAATAAAAATCACAACTATTTAAAAAGAAAGAAAAAGGTCCCACACACTTTTTATGTATATGTCATCTCAGAGCCTTAGCTATCACCTTGCATTTCAGAGGAATAAAATGACTCTCTGTGGAGTTAAAACAGAGAATCTCTCAAAACCACGGAACAGCCAGTGTGGCGCAGGCACTAAATCGTCAGAGTGGCACTTACATTATCACGTAGTTCATAATCAGATGTTCTAAACTTGCTGTGAGAGATCTTTTCTTCCGCTGAGATCTGTAGTAACTTGGCTTTCCTCTGGTTTCAGAAGTTGGTTGAACTTCACACGCGTAGGAAGAAGGCTTTATTTAGATAACGTTTTGGCCCACAGGAAGGATGCTAGCTCAGCCACTCATGGACTTTTCCTGCCTTTCCAGAAGGAAGCTTCTGGAAGTCGTTCTTTGTAATTCCTTGGAGACTGACAGCATTTCCTACTGTTTCAGCTCTTTTTCTTTACATGATGAAATTATTTCAAGCTTTGTAAGAGCATCTTCTGAATTGCAATGTGCTGATTCAGGTACACAGTTTTCCAAATAGTCTTTGTAGAGCTTTGGAAATATTTCACTCACATCTCTGAGCCCTGTGTTTTTACATTTGTTTTCTTTTATTGGATTTCAACCTTACTCTGGTGTGCCAAGGGGGAAAAATAGTGCCTACAACCTGTTTGTATTTTGACAGAGTTTCTTCAACACACTCTGGTGTACGTTTTCCCCTGTTTGATTGTGAATTTGTATATTTTCATTCTGAGAGTGTTAAATCAATTAGTGTCCAGTGGGGATGTCGTATAGAACCCTCCATATTTTTTTTCTGCCTGCATTTCTCACTGACTCGTTGAAAGTACTCTAGCAAATTCCTAGCTTTCTTCTTTGATTGGCTTTTAATTTGTCTGGCATCATTTACAATTTTCTTCTTTCCTTATATTGAATAATTCTCTTTTACTCTTATTTTAACTCTAAATAAGAACCAATAAAAATCAAAATAAGTCAATCACACACCTTGAAGGTCAAAAGTGACCACAGGGCTCGCGGTGGAAGTAACTTGTATTCGATGAGCCAATAAGAGCTCTTCTGACTCTCATGTTTGAAAATGTCAGAGGCTTTTTACAATAAAAATGTATTCTTTGTTCACATGACTGCACAATCCAAGTGTTCTTCATCAGGGGTTGGGGGTGGTTTCCGTCTTCAGCTATCACTTAGGGATCAGTCCTGGAGATGCTGTCAGTTTCTGCGAGTCAGCACATGGGGGAGGAGATGGCAGAGAAAGTTCCCCTCTTCGTGCTCATATTGACTTGGAGGTGAGGCACATCCGTCCTCTTGTTCTGTGGGTGAGGACTAGTCACATGGCTCCATCCAGCTGCAGAGGAACCTGGAAACTGTAGCTCCTGTCTGTCCAGATGACCCTTAGCTGCAATTAACAACATCATGGAAATGCATCATGGACCTTGGTTAGATGGCTTTCAAGGAAGTGGGTGCGAGATTCATATGAAGTGTATGAATTCCCACTGTCTCCATTATCCTCAGCTATATTTCCTCTCACCACAGGCACCCCTTTAAAGCTAAAGGCCTTCTCCACTGCAGAGAGGACTGTGCAATCCAACATGCATATAGATCGGAGCATTACTTATATTTTGAACTGTTTATGCCTCTCAAAATTGGGAAATATTATAATATACATTTAGACATTGTGGAAAAACTGAATGGTGCTGACCATTATTATTTCACTAGGAAGCATTTATTAATTAACTGCTTAACCATATGTTACCTTGGTGGTCCTACTCACGAAAGTAATAAAACACTTCATCTGCTGTGCCAGAATTTTATGTTACTTCTCTCTGTGGGTCTCATTGGCTCACCTGCAGAGCAGAACTAAGGCTACCTCCTCCAGGGTACACAGTCACTGAGGCCACTGTTACAAGCAGCTTTAAAATTCACTGCACATTTTCTTGCACAAATAACAAATTCCCCATAAGTGTGTGTCCTGTTTAAAGGCTTATTAAAAAAAAGAAAAAGAAAAAGACAAATGAACATAAATACAAAACAGATACTGACTCACAGACATAGAATACAAACTTATGGTTGTTGGAGGGAGAGGGGTGGGAAGGGGCAGACTGGGAGTTCGAGATTTGTAGATACTGACAGTATATGTAGAATAGATAAACAAGATTATACTGTCTAGCACAGGGAAATATATACAAGATCTTGTGGTAGCTCATAGTGAAAAAGAATATGACAATGAATATATGTATGTTCGTGTATAACTGAAAAATTGTGCTCTACACTGGAAATTGACACAAGATTGTAAACTGACTATAACTCAATAAAATGAAATTAAAAAAAGACTTATATTTTTAACAAAAAGGAAAAGAAAGAGAGAGAGAGGAAAGAAGAAATAAAGAAAGAAAGGAAGTAAGAAAGAATGAAAGAAAGAACGAACGAAAGAAAGAAAGAAAGAAAGAAAGAAAAGAAGGAAGGAAGGAAGGAAAGAAGGAAAAGAAAGAAGGAAAGAAAGAAAGAAGGAAAGAAAGAAAGAAAGAAGGAAAGAGAGAAAGAAAGAAAGAAAGAAAGAAAGAAAGGAAGGAAGAAAGAAAGAAAGAAAGAGAAAGGAAGGAAGGAGGGAAGGAAGGAAAGAAGGAAGGAGGAAGGGAGAGAGGGAGGAAGGAAGGAAAAAGAAGACATCAAGCTGATGCAGTCTGGAGCAGGAAACTCTGCTGGGCACTGGTCCTGCAACCAGGAGCTGTGTTATGTGCATTTTGGTGTTTAATGTTGGCCCTAAATAATGCCTCATACTTAATAGTAAATTATCAATTGTTTTAAGTGGATTATTATCTACAGTAGGACAATGCATATCACGGAAGATGGGCAAATGCATCATTTAGATGTGTTATATACAGACATAGCATTGCAGCAAAAGGTGGCTCTGTTCTGACCAAAGAAATCTGAGCGAAGACTGTACTTCAGACATTTTTTAAATTATACAAATAATTTCACCAACGTCCATTTAAATATAAAAAATTAAGCAATGGTATGAATAAAATATATAACAAAGAAATGAAGCAATTAATCCAATTTAAGGAAAACTGATTTTTCCACTCCCTGAGCATTCCAGGCAAATTTGATCTTTACATTTAAATTAAACATAAAATTCACTTTGTATTGAAGAAACCATTCAATCATTATCATAGATCCTGTTAGTTATGCAATTAAATATTGCAATCTTATGCATGATTGAATATCCTTAAAAACTCATAATTTAAAAACTTGTTAATATGTAAAATCTACTGAGCTGCTGAAATCACAAGGGTACCCCTGTGTGATTATTACTGTTTCTCCCCCCAAAAAAGGAAGAGTTATTTTTTCACACAGGGTAAAAGGAAGTGAAATTTAAAATGTATTTCTCTGATTTAAAATGGACAGAAACGTTAGCTGTTTTGCATCAGAGAGATCCTTTTAAGGATATATATTTGAAGGTACATCCCACGTTCAAAGTGTTTCAGTTTGGGAAGTAGCCATGTTCATTCCAAATTTCCTTTTGGATCTTAGAAATACTATCATTAGAGTCCTTTCACTGCAACCAAATGAATGCTTTCTCTTTCAGAAATAAACTTGCTGTCATTTTGTTAGACAACTGGCATGAATGCAGTTTTTTCCCATTTAATTAAAAATTCTCTCAGTATCATGCTTTCTCTTCTACACACACACAGACACACACAAGTTCGTTTATCAATTTATGCAAAATAATAGTATAAGATTAATGAAATAAATAAAAGTTAACATTTCTCCCCCCAGTTCTTCAATTACTCAAACTATGGCTTTTGCACAGAGACAAACGCCGTGTAACATCCCTATGCAGAACAGTGCATGTTTTAACATCCTTGTTGCCTATTTTTTCTTGTTAGATTTCCCAGGATATTTGATTCAGCTATAGATTTCAGGACTACTCATTGCCTTAACGCTTTTCTGGGAAAAAATGTTTGATTTCCAAATTTAGATGCAAAAACTTCACACAAAAGATAAAATATTACCCTAAAAAAGGTTACATCTACTTAAACAGATCATCTACCTTTATTGTTATGACTCTGATATTTAGCTATTCTAAGCAACTTCAAGGCTCATGGTTGCATTAGCTAAGTAATTCAATAATCAGTAAATATTCAGTGATAAAGAAGGTACCTTTTTTACTATTACACTCCATTATAGCTCTATCAATTTAAATGACAGATACAAATGTGTCATTTGAAATTAGTAGCTTAGTCAGTGTTTCTCTAATATCCGAGATTAATGATTTCCAAGGTACTAATAGCAGAAGAAAAATATATCTTGACACATTTTATGAGTACAATTGAAAGCAAGCTATGTCCAAAAGGATTTGGATAGACATTTAGTTATCACCTTCCTATGTTAAGAACATATTGTCTCTAATTACTCAGTTTTAAGATAAAAGAATACAAATATACACACACTTTTAGAGAAGAAAAATATATCCAAAATTAGAATCAAATAGTTTGAAATTAAATTCAGCAACTGAAACAAGAAGTATGACAATTGCAAATTAGTTTTAAATATTCTAGATATTCAATTTAATTTTTTTTGTTCACACCTAAAAATTTGCATAGCACAAAATGGATGAGTAAGAAAATAAATACTTGGAGAGTTCTTATTTAAAAGAAGATGGTGAAACAGAAAATGCTTCAGGAGGTAATTTATGTATTCCAATATGTAATACAAAATTATGAGACAGGCTTGTAGAGACAGAAATGATGTAAATAAGGGAGGGAAATGGCAAATGAGACCTGAGGGCCACTGATGAAAGACAGGCGTTGATGAAATTTTCACATGTGATACTCTGAGTATCACATCTTCACTACTGCCGTTTTAGAGCTAGAAGCTGGAAAATGCAATCGATAAAACTCTGCCAAGAAATTAGGTTGATAAAGAAATGTAAAGAATGAGAAATATCTTCAGGGATATGAGTGGCGAAAGTAGAGGTCGTATTTCTGTATAATGAAAGCACTAGGAGAGTAGAAAGCAATGTGGAGAAAATGATAATTTTTAGATGATAGAGAATTTTCTAAGTTAAAGTCAATTTTAAAAGTGTCAAATTGAGTAATGCTAAACAGGATAGAGAGGACCAGAAAAAAACCCCAAATCCATAAACATGTTATAAAAACTTAGGATATCAAAGTGAAAGGTAAACCTCAAAAATTCCAGAGAGAAAAAAAAATCACTCAGAAAGGAAGAGGAAATTAATATGACATCAGACTTTTCAACAGCAACAATGGATGTTAAGAAAACAATGGATTTTCTTTTGCTATAGAGCTGAAGAAAGAGAACTTCAGTATCAAACTTGAAATTTTACATGGAGCTAAAACTTTTTTTCTTCCAGTTTTATTCAAATGTAATTGAGATACAGCACTGTACCAGTTTCAGGTGTACAGCATAATGATTTGACTTAACATGCATCATAAAATGGTTATCACAATAAGTTTACAGAATCCCATCAACTCACATAGATACAAAGCTAAAGAAATAGAAAAAAATTTCCTTCTGATGAGACCGCTTAGAATTTGCTCTCAAAAACTTTCATTTAAACATAGAACAGTGTTAATTATATTTATCACATTGTGCATTACATTCCATCATACTTAACCTATCTTCTCACTGGAAGTTTATTCCTTTTGGCTACCTCCATCCAGTTCTTCCTCCTCTGAACACCTGCCTCTGGTAAACCCAAATCTGATCTCTTATTGTATGAGTTTGTTTACATACTTCTTCATATGTTTTTGAAGTACAGTTGACTTACAACACTACATTAGTTACCAGTATACAGCATAGTGAGTCCATGTTTCTATACATTTTAAGATGGTCACCACTATCAGTCTAGTTATGATCTGTTGCCATACTAAGATATTCCACATTTATTGACTATATCCCCCACAGTGCAAATTTCACATCCATGATTCATTTATTTTGCAACTAGAAGTTTGTACCTCTTTATCTCCCTCACCTATTTCTCTCCTCCCTCCACCCCTCTCCCCTCTGGCAACCACTTGTTTCTTCTATGTATCTAGAACTAACTCTTTTCTGTTTAGTTATGTTTATTTGCAGTCCTTTTTAAATGTCACATATAAACAAAATCATTTTTCTTTCTCTATCTGACATATTTAACTAGAATAACACCCTGTAGATACATCCATGTTGTTGCAAATGTCAAGATTTCATTTTTTGTAGCTAAGTAATAGTCCATTGTATATAAACACAAACACACACATACAGCACAGCTTCTTTATCCATTCATCAATTGATGGACATTGAAAAGGCTTCCATATCTTGGCAATTATAAGTAATGCTATAATGAACAAAGGGGTCCATGTTTCTTTTTCAATTAGTATTTTCATTTTCTTCAGCTAAATACCCAGGAGTGGATTTGTTGGGTCATATGGTAGCTCTATTTTTAATTTTTGGAGGAATATCCACCCTGTTTCCTTCAGTGGCTGCCCCAATATACATTCCCAGTAACAGTGCCCGAGGCTCCCTTTTCTCCGCATCATCCTCAGCACTTGTTATTTTCTGTCTTTTTGATAATAGCCATTCTGAAAGGAATGAGGTGGTATCTCATTGTGGTTTTGATTTGCATTTTCCAGACAATTAGTCATATTGTGAATATTTTTGTGCTTACTGGCCATCTATTAGGTCTTATTTGGAAAAAATGACCATTCAGTTCTTCTGCCCATTTTTAATGGAGTTATTTTTTGAAGTTCAGTTTTATTAGTTCATTGTATGTTTTGAATATTATGCCCTTAACAGATATATCATTTGCAAATATCTTTTCCCATTTGGTAGGGGCCCTTTTCATTTTGTTGATAGTTTCCTTCATTGTGCAAAGCTTTTTAGTTTGATGCAGTCCCATTTGTTTTTGCTTTTGTTTCTCTTGACTAAGGAGACATATCAAAAAATATATTGCTCAGACCAATGTAAAAGGGCACACTGTCTATGTGATCTAGTTTTATGGTTTCAGAAATTACATTTAAGATTTAAGTCTCTACTTTATTTTGAATTTATTTATGTGCGTGGTACGAAAGAGTAGTCCAATATGGTTCTTTTGCATATAGATGTCCAGTTTTCCCAACAACATTGTTGAAGTGGCAGTGTTTTCCCCATTGTATATTTTTCCTTCCTTTGTCATAGATTAATTGATTATACAGGTGTGGGTTCATTTCTGGGCTCTCTGTTAGGTTCCAATGACCTATGTGTCTGATTGTGTACCAGTACCATACTGTTTTGATTACTGTAGCTTTTTAGTATAGTTTACAGCCAGGAAATCTCCAGCTTTGTTCTTCTTTCTCAGGATTGTTTTGTTTCCAGAAACACATTATATTTTTCCATCTATTTATGTTGTCTTCAATTTTTTCATTGGTGTCTTTTAGTTTCCCAAGTACAGGATTTTTACCTACTTAGTTACATTTAGTCCTAGGTATTTTATACCTTTTGATGCAATTATAAATGATATTGTTTCCTTAATTTCTTATTTTGACAGATCATTGTTAGAGTATAGAGATGTAACAGACATCTGTATATTAATTTTGTATCTTGCAAATTTGCTGAGTTCACTGGTGAGTTCTAGTAGATTTTTTTGCTGGCATCTTTAGAATTTTCTATGTCTAGTATCATGTCATCAGTAAACAGTGATAGTTTTACTTTATCTTCTCCCTCCAATTTGGATGTCATTTATTTCTCTTTCTTGTCTGATTGTTGTGGCTAGGACATCCAACAATACGTTGAGTAAAAGTAGCAACAGTGGGCATCCTTGTCTTTTTCCTCATCTTAGGCAAAATGTTTTCAGCTTTTCACTGTTAATGATGATGCTAGCTGTGGGCTTCTCCTGTATGACCATTATTATGTCCAGGTATGTTCCCTTTATAGCTACTTTGTTGAGAGATTTTTTTATCATAAATAGGTGCTGAATTTTGTCAAAATATTTTTCTACATTTATTGAGAGAATCAAATAATTATTATTTTTCAATTTGTTAATGTGGTGTGTCACGCTGATTGATTTTCAGACATTAAACCATCATTGTAGCCCTAGGATAAACCTTATTTGATCATGTTGTATGGTCCTTTTAATGTATTATTCAATTTGTTTAGCTAAAATTTTTTGAGGATTTTGACATCTATATTCATCAGTAGTATTGGCCTATAATTTTTTTGTCTTATCCTTGTTTGGCATTGGTATCAGAGATACCACAATCTGTGTTGGTCTCACAGATTGATTTTGGATGCATTTTTAATCTGTAATTTTTTGGAATAGTTTAAGAAGTATGAGTGTTAACTCTTCTCTAAATATTTGGTAACATTCATCTGTGAAGCCATCTAATCCTGGGCTTTTCAATTTCATTACTGGTCTGTTCACATTTTCTATTTCTTCCTGGTTCAGTCAATTTCTAGGAATTTGTCCATTTCTTTTATGTTCTCTATTTTAATGATGAATAATTGTCCATAGTAAGGGTTATATAATCCTTTGTATATCTATGATGCAAGCTTCAACTTCTCCTTTTTGATTTCTGAGTTTATTCATTTGCCCTTCCACCTTTTTTCCCAGTGATTAGTCTGGCTCAAGATATGTCAAATTTGTTTATCTTTTCAAGAATGAGCCCTTAGTTTCATTGACCTTGTCTATTATTTTCTTAGTCTTTATTTCTTTTATTTCAGCTCTGTCTTTAATATTTATATCCTTATACTAAATTTGGGTTTTGTTTATTCAATTTCTAGTTTGTTTATGTGTAAAGATAGGTGGTTTATTTCAGATTTTTATTGTTTCCTGAGGTGGGCTTATATCGCTGTAAACTTCCCTCTGAGAACTGCTTTGCTATGTCCAGTATGTTATGGATCATTGTGTTTATATTTTCATTAGTCTCTAGATTTTTTTTTAATTTCTTTTTTGATTTCTTTAGTGATCCCCTTGTTGGTTAGCATTATACTGTTTAGCCTGTACATGTTTTTAGTTTTTTGTAGGTTTTTTTCTTATTTCTTGTCTCATATTGCTGTGGTCAGAAAAATGATAGATATGATTTCAGTTACTCACAATAGCCAAAAGGTGGGAGCAACCCAGATGTGTATTAACTGAAAAATATATAAACTAAATGTAGTATACCTATACAATAGAGAATTATTTGGCCAAAGAAGAGATGAAGAACTGATACTACAACATAGATGAAATTTGAAAATGCTATAGTGAAAAGGGAGAAAAAGATTTGCAAACCATATACATGGTTAAAGGTTAATATCCAAAACATATAAGAATCTCCTACAACTCAAAAAACAAAATACCAGACCAGATGGGCACAGAAACTGTATAGATGTTTTTTCAAAGACATACAAATGGACAAGAGGTGTATGAAAATTCCTCAGCATCACTAATCATCAGGGAAATGCAGATCAAAGCCACAAAGAGGTATCATCTCATACTTCTTAAGTTGGTTATTATCATCACCTCACACCAGTTAGAATGACCATCATTAAAAAGTCCACAAATGATAAATGCTGAAGATGGTGTGGAGAAAAGGGAACCCTCCTACACTGTTGGTGGGAATGTAGTTTTGTGCAGACATTATGGAAAACAGTATGGAGATTCTTCAAAAAACTAAAAATATGATTCAGCAATTGCACTCCTGGGCACATATCCAGAGGGAACTTTAATTTAAAAAGATAACATGCACCCCAAAGTTCATAGCAGCACTATTTACAATAGTCAAGACATGGAAACAACCTAAATGTCCATTGACAGATGACTGGATAAAGAAGTTGTGATATATGCACACACATACACACACCAGAATACTACTCAGCCATAAAAATGGATAAAATAATGATATTGGCAGCAACATGGATGGACCTGGAGATTTTCATTCTAAGTGAAGTCAGCCAGAAAGAGAAAGAAAAATATCATATGATATCATTCATATGTGGACTCTAAATAAAGACAAGTGAACTTATTTAAAAAAAAATAGAAGGAGACTCATAGACATAGAAAACAAACTTATGGTGACCAAGGGGGAAGAGGGGTGGGAAGGGATAAATTGGGCGTTCACGATTTGTAGATACTAAATACTATATATAAAATAAATTAACAAGTTTCTTCCATATAGCACAGGGAACTATATTCAATATCTTGTAATAACCTATAATGAAAAAGAATACAAAAACAAATAATGTATGTATATATATGACTGAACTATTATACTGTGCACTCAAAATTGACACAACATTATGAACTGACCATACATCAATAAAATAACTTTAAAAAAAGATAACAAGTGTTGGTGAGCATGTGGAGAAAAGAAAAGCCTTGAACACTGTTGGTGGTATTGTAAACTGGTGCAACAACTATGGAAAACAGTTCATCAGAGAAGAAAAAGTAAAACTAGCACATAATCTAGCAAAATACCCACTTCTGGGTATTCATTTGGAGGAAATGAAATCACTCTTAGCAGGGATATCTACTCTCTAACCTTCACTACAACATTATTTGCAATAGTCAATATGCAGGAATAACCTAAATGTCCATTAGTGAATGAACAGATTTTTTAAACAAATGTGCTCTACATATACAATGGAATATTACTCAGCCTTAAAGAAAGAGGAAATTCTGCCATTTGTGACACTATGGATGGACCTGGAGAACTTTATGCTAAGTGAAATATACCAGGCATAGAAGGACAAATACTACATGACCCCACTTGTATGAGGGGTCTAAAATAGTCAAACTCATAGCAACAGAGAATAGAATGGTGGTTTCCAAGGTCTAGGAGGGAGGGGAAAACAGGGAAGGATTAGCCAAAGGGGACAAAGTTTCAGTTGTGCAATATTAATTAATCCTATAGATCTACTTATTGCCCTAGAGATATATGAACAGAGATATAGGGCTTATAGTCAGCAATATTGAGTTCAGATGCAAGCATTATGGGATCATGACCCACTGTAAGACCTGCCAATTGCACAAGAATGAAACTGGGGCTGCATCTGGAACTGGACATCACTGAATTATCCACAATACTTTCCTCTTATTTTTGTGAGTAGTGGAAAGATGACTGTATTTCAAATGAAAAGGGACTAATATGCATTGAGACGTTGATATGCTCATATGGATTCTAAGTTTTAAAATGAGAATGTTGGCAAGAGTAAAAACTATCCATTTTTTTAGCTGGAAATAATAATAATAGCATAATAATAATCTCTTGTTTTTAAAAGAGATCATATCACTGATTCATCAGCAGTAGGATATTTTTCCTACAGAGGGGCACATATTTTTACTAATTTTCTAATTGGTAATCAATGGCCCTCAGTTGAAAGATTGTTTATTGAATTTAGGAATCAGTATTTAGGCAGGGGAAAGAGGAAAACCATCTGAATGTGAAGAGGATCACTAGTTATCTTTTATTATATTATTTTAATCAACTGTATTTATTGACTCACTGTAGGGCTTTCAAGAATCACTATGAGAAATTGCTATTTTGCCTTTTGACTGAGAGGTGGTTCAAGTTTGAGCTCATCGAATCATTAAGGGCTACTTAGCACTTACGTGCAGAATTTCCACAGCCCTTCTGACTTTCAGTGAACTCACTGAGAGAAAAACACCAAAGCTGCTAAACACATAAAACAATTGAGAGATGTGATAACTTTTCTGTTACAATTATACTGATGCTCATTACAGCTCGCCATTCTGAACATCTCAAATGCCATCAGGTTTATGATTCTATAAATCTGCAGAATGCATCACTGTGAAGTAATGGTCATCTGTTTCCAAATTAAAATGGTATCATAACACTGGGGGCCAATATGCATGAAGTTGTTAACTCTTATAAGTAAACCATTAAACAACGGGAAAATCCTTCTCTGATTTGCTATTTCTGAAATAGCTATGAATTTAAAGAATTTCAAAGAAAAAAAAAAGAATTCCAAAGAGGCGAAGATAATTTTTTTCACTTCTTATATTGGGAAATATATTAAGATGTTGCAGACTTCTTGATCCAGTCTTGACTGCAGATGTGGTTAGAGCGAAACACAGTGGGATGTGTAAGGAATCCAATCATCACTTTTAAATTAATACATGAGGAGTTTCCGAGTAGGCATTCCTGAACAGAGGACACATAAAATGAATTAACATGTATTAGAGAGACAAAAGTTCTAATACCATGTCAGAAAAAAAAAATGTATTACACCAGCTGGACTGGAATCCTGCCATTGAGTCCTTTTTTTCTGTAGAAAAGGACACAAGCCAACAGAAAAATTTCCACACAACTCTTTGCTACAGGCAAACATGATATAAATTCAGCTTCTGAACGTAGCTTCTGAAGTAGAATCCAAGAAAGACTATAACTCCACAGGTCAAAACATTTCACCTGTCTTCTATTCCCGACACCCAGCTCATCCACATGGTACCTGGAAGAACCACGTCACCCCAGAAAGTAGGTACCTGTGTTACTGCTGAGAAGAAACACAGAAACAGGGAGCAGTGGTGGAGGAGGTCCCGGGGAGGACGGGGCCGCCGGCCGCCCCTGGAGCCGGACCCAGCGACCTGCAGCTGCTCCTCCGCCCCGTCCTTGGAGTGTCGGTGCCGCTCCTTGTTCCCGCAGCAGCAGCTGCTTTGGGGGATGCAGCCCCGAGAGAGCGCGTTGCGGAGACCATCTGGATGGTGTGCGGGCTGCACCCCGTTAATCCTCCATGAACTTTTGAGATTCTGCAAGTGGAGACAGAGATCTTGTCTTGTGGCCACTGGAGATAAACCCCACGTGTAAGTGCCATTGCTTTTTCGAACTACCAAGCTGAAGGATCTGCCTCTTTCTTCTCTCCTTATGTTCCGAGTAAGGGGGCGGTTTCAGGTTTCACCCGAGAAGCTCCCAAGGTTGTGAACCAACAAACAGTCTATTTGATTAACTCCTAATTAAACAGATACCAGCGAACTGGGCACATTTACTGTGTTCAAGGGATTCAGTAAATATGTATTGAATTAATGAGTTGCCAGCACAGAAAAGAAAGACAAAAGAGGGTGTGTGCTACTTAATCTTACTGTGTCTGAGACTGAGTTTTAGACATAAATTTGGCTCTTATTAATTCCCTTCTTGCTTGGGAATCCCTTGGTGTGATTCCTACATCCTGCAGGTTGGCTGTTTGTGAATATTTTGTTAAACGTGGTTTCCCAGGTGTGCCACAGGGGGCCCAGTGCCAATCCAAGCAGGCTTTGGTTCTTGAATCCCTTACTAATTACGTGAATTTAGGTGGGACACTTCCCCTAGACGTGTCCATTTCCCTGTTCAGAGCCATTGTGTTAGTTTCTCTCTCTCTCTCTTTGGTCTTCACCATTATATGCATATAACTATAAACTTTCTTTTGGGGGCAATTGTGTGAGAGTTCCCCACTAGGTAAGTGTTCCTCCACCTTCTCAGGGTACAGCTGCTGGTTGATGGTTTAAGTGCACCTTTGACTCTACCAGGCATCAGTAAATACTTTTCAAAATGTACCGACTTACATTTATACAAGAAGTACATTAGAGTTTTTATTTTATCTCATATCACCATCAACACTTGACATTCTGTTATTCTTTAAAGTTTTCCAATTTTAAGAGAGGGAAAAATTTCAATGACACTTTAATTTTCATTTTGCTGATTACTAGTTAGATGGAGCAAATTTTGTCTGTTGTTCATTTGGCATCCCATTTTAAGAATCTGCCCTTTCCTAGGCTAGGCCATTTTTTATTTAATTATTCAGGTTTTAAAAGCTTGATGTGCAGTGGATCTTTATAAGATGAAGATATCAATTCTTTGTTGCTTAAACATGCACAAATAGGTTATGAAAATCAGAAGATTCACTCTTATTTTTTGTAACATTGCCACTTCATGAAAATATTTCAATGTCCTCACATTGATCATTTTTGTCCTCTGACCTCTTGGCTTTGGGGGCCTTATTTAGGAAACCAGTATTTGCTTTGATAATCAGCATTTTCTCTTGCATTCTTTAATGTTTGCTTTTTACATTTATGTCTTTAATCTGTGTGGAATTTAACTATTTGTTGGTGGTTTGTTTAAAGATTCATGCATGATTTAGAAAACTCGAGAGGAGAAGGAAAGGATATTGTATTTACCCATATTTTTACTTTTCCCATTGTTCTTTCTTCCTTCCTGATGTCCCAAGATGCTTTTTTATCGTTTCCTTTCTGCTTGCAAGCACTTACATTAGCTGTTCTTTTAGCGTAGGTTCGCTGATGACAAGTTCTCTTGGTTTTCCTCCATCTGAATTCTCTGAGTCTGCCTTGACCTCTGCTTCATTTCTGAAGGGTATTTTTGCTAGAAATAGAATTCAGAGCTGACAGTTCTTTTCTCTCAGCACTTGAAATATGTCCTGCCACTTCCTGCTGGTCTCCATCGTTTCCAGCGTGAAGTCCTTTGAACTGTGCTCCCCCTCCAGGTGGTTTCCCTCTGTCTGCATCTGAGATTCTTTTCTTTTTCTTCAGTTTCCAGCAGTTTGACTGTGGCATGTCTTGGCTTGGGTTTCTTTGGCTTTGTCCTTTTTGGATAAATCCTTGCTCAGCTTCTGGAATCTGTAGGTTTAAGCTCTTTGGCCAATTTAGGATAATTTCAGCTATTAGTTATTTAAGTACTTTTTCAGCCCCACCCTCTTTCTCCTTTTCCTCCAGGATCCCTAATATCTGTGTCATTTTGCTGTTGACATCTGTTGATTGTCATTTCTCATTCAAGTAAAGTTTTCCTGTTTCTTGGTTTAATAAGGGATTTTTTTTTTATTGAAACCTAGACATTTGGGACATTATGTTGTGAGAGTGTAGATCTTCCTTAAATATTCTATTTTAACTAATTTCCTCTGGCACTATTCCAGTGGCAGAATGGAGAGGGGTGCTACATTCTTACCATGTGGAGGAGCAGTCAGGGTTCTCATCTAAGCTTTGTTGATGTAGAAAGGGGAGGGGCTTTTGCTATTGCCAGTTGGGGTGGCAGTTCTGACTCCAGCTTCTCCTTCAGCCCACTTCACTGGCTACAGCGGGAGAACGTGCCCGCTTTTAAGGACTCATGTGATACGATATGTTCTACCTGCTTACCACTGGGTCATCTCCTATTTTATGGCCTGTAAACTTCATAATATCTGCTAAGTCTCTTTTTCCACGTCACATATCATATTCCCATATTCTAGGGTATAGAGCATAGACCTTTATGCTCACCACACTGCAGAACTGAACTTTTCAATAAAAATAATATCCAGGTCACGAATATGAGCAATCTATATAATTTTATATTTACTATATTAAAATAATCAAAAAGGAAACAGGTAAATTGCTATTAATAATAATAAGTATGTTTTATTTAACCCAATATATCCAAACTATCATCATTTCAATATAATTAGTATAAACATTCTTATTGACAAATTTACATGCATCTCTCATACTAAGTACTTTAAACTTACAGCACATCTTAATTTAGACTAACCGCGTTTCAGGTGCTCAGTAGCTTACGTGTGGCTTGTGGCTACCATATTCAACAGCTTGGGTTTAGACTGCTTTGGTCAATAAACCTACAACTTTCTTTTCTTTCCTGACTTGGTCCAGTGTCAAGTGTGGTATGAGGATTTTACAAGCCTCACAAGCTAAGGTTGTTTGCTTTGTTCCTTAGTTTACTCTAAATGTTCATAAATAAATAAAGATAATATGCTACTTAAAAGATTGATATAACCAACTGAGCATGGTGTTTTGGGCATGGGGTGTTGGGAAGGATTCTTATTATCAGTGCAATTAAGTTACAGGTTGCTGGTTTATTCAGACATTCTCCGTATTTAACCAATTTTGATAATTCAGAATTTTCTAGAATCTATTGATTTTTCATTTTCAGTTTAACAGTCTTACAAATCTATAGATATTATTTTATTTTTATCTGGTTTTGTTTATCATTAAGTATAACCTTTTGCATGAAATTTATAGAAGGATATAATATGTAAAGTAAAACATTATTTTTCAGTATGTAGCTCATTACATTTTTATATTTAATCAGTATAACCAACACCATAATCAGAATATAGGACATTTTCATCATTGTAACAAGCTTTTTTCTGCCTCATTGCAGTTAATTATTTCTTCTTTCCTGGCGTCTGGAAACCACTCTTCTGCTTTTAATCACTAAAGAATAAATTTTTTGTTTATAGAATTTTATGTAAATTCAGTCAGACAGTATGCAATCTTTTGTGTCCAACTGAGTATTTTCAGCATCATTCTTTTGAAATTCATACACTGTAATGATTGTATCAGTAATTCAGTCTTCCTACTTCAGAGTTGTATTCCACTACATGGATGTGCCACAACTATTTACCTATCCCCTTTTAGAGTTGCAAATTTTCAATCATATTTTCTTCTATAAATTGTGTAATTTTAGTTTTTTGTTTGTTTGTTCACTCTTTGGCTCATTTTGAATTAATTTTTCTGTATAGTGTCTGGCTCAAGATTAATTTTTCTAAACATAAATCTAGTTGCATTTCAAACTTTATTAAAAAGATGAGTCTGCAGTTTGAAAAGTGTGCTGTTTCTCGACTCACTGGGTTTTTTAAAGTCAGGTAGTATCAGTCAAATAAACATCTTTTTCAAAATTATTTTGTCTAGATACCTCTTTGTATATTACAGCTTGGATTTTCCTATAAATATTAGAATTAGCTTAACATTGTAACTGAGACTGCACTGAATCTATCAGTCAATCATGTGATAATTGACAACTTAATAATATTGAATCTTTCAATTTATGAATCTGGTATAAATTTTCATTATTTAAGTCATCTTTATTTTCTCTCAGTGATGTTTTATCATTTTCAGCATCTTGCACATGTTTTGTTACATTATTTCTAAGTCTTTTATGTTTTCAGATTCTATTATACATACTATTTCTCAAAATTTCATTTTCCATTTTGTTATTGTTAGCATATAAAAATAAAATTCTCTTGATTTACTCATTTTTCAGTTCTGATAATTTTTTTATAAATGCTTTAGAATTTTATACAGTAGGTCAAGTTAGCTGATGGTGTTGTGTTAATCTTAGTTTATAAAGATTTCTTGTCTTTTCTATCATTTAATAACAGAGGAGTGACATTTGTCTAATTCTCCTTCAAGTTCTGTCAACTCTTTGCTTATGTATTTGAAGTTTGATTGTTGAATATATAGACATCCAGGATTCCTATGTCTTAATGTTAATTGATTGGTGTTCTCCTTTATACTTAATAATATTCCTCTCCCTTAAGCTTATGTGGTATGATACTAATGTAACCACTCTACCTTTGTTATGATTACTGGTCTTGTGGTATATGACCTCTTTAACCAATATTTTACTTATAATCGAACTTTTTTCTTTGTATCAAAGATATTTAATTTGGCTTTTTCACAGACAGCATAAAGTTTTATTTTGCATTCTTCCAGTTTGATAATCTGTGTTTATTTGGAATATTTAAATAGTTTGTAGTTAATAAAATGTTTTGGATAAGAGTGAATTTGAGTTTAATTCTACCAGATCTCTATGTGTTGCTGGTTTACTGATGGGCACAGACCCTCCGGTTCCCTTGGCAGGACTGATGATGGGGTGTGGGTGGGAGGAGTTGAACCCACGTCCACGTGGGACAGGAATGCCCCAGTCCACGGCCAGGGTCACAGCTTTTACTTTTAGACCATGTCATGTCAATGGAATCTAAATGTTTTCCACCTGTATGAGCTCGAGGAATAATCAGTCGTAAACTCCCCAAGGGTTGTTTTTCACCCTTACCTTGTGAAGTTTGAGCTTCATGATGAAGGTTAATATATGTAGATTCACATAGTATGTAATCTTTTAAGACAAGCTACTCTCCATCAAAATAATACGCCTGTGATCCAATCGAGCTGTTGCATGCATCAATAGTTTATTCCTTTTTATTGTTCAGTAGCATTCTTTGTATGGACGTGGCAAAGCTTTTGGTTTTGTTTTAAATATGTTAACTCGTTGAAGAACATTTGAGCTGCTTCCGCATTTGAAGATTTAACAGAGTTTTTGTAAATATTTATATACAGGTTTTTGTGTAAACATAAATCTTCTGTTCTCAGGGGCGTATACTAGTGAGCATCATTGTCAGGTCGTGTGGTAGTCTATGTTTAACTCTATAAGAAATTGCCAACAGATTTTTCCAGAGTAGTTACACTATTTTGCATTGCTATCAGCAATTTATGAGGGGGAAGGTGTAGCTCAGTGGTAGAGTGAGTGCTTAGCATGCACAAGGTCCTGGGTTCAATTCCCAGTACCTCCATTAGAGATAAATTAATAAAATCAATGTAATTACAGCCCCCCCAAAAAGATGCTTAAAAAAACCCATTTATGAGAGCTTAGTATGGATGTGTGTAGCTATGTGGGTGTATATGTATTGTCATATATGTGTATGTCATCAGTACTTTTAATTCTGTCTGTTATAATAAACATGCGGTGATAGCCTATAGTGGTTTTAATCTGCATTTTCTTCATGCCTATTGATGTCAAAATCTTTTCATCTTCTTTAAGTACCACTTTAAAATAAAATTATGGTGTCATATATTATCTCTAAGCCATATAAACCTGCTCATTTTTATTTTAGTTTTTTGTCTTTTTTATTGAATAAAAGGTTCTTTAAATATTATAGTGCTTTACAGGTTTCATAAGTTCCACACAGATGATTTCATATAATCTGATAAAACCCTTTTTTCCCCATCCCTATATTGCCCCTCGTCCCCTTATCTCTCCCCACGGATAACCACTAGTTTTTTATCTATGTCCGTGAATCTGCT
The DNA here is from genome assembly GCF_048564905.1 of Vicugna pacos. NCBI lineage: Eukaryota > Metazoa > Chordata > Mammalia > Artiodactyla > Camelidae > Vicugna > Vicugna pacos. Next base: position 1,476,792 of record NC_133017.1, read on the forward strand.
TTTTTGTTGTTGATTTATTCACTAGTTTGCTGTATTTTTTAGATTCAATGTATAAATGATATTATACAGTATTTGTCTTTATCTGTCTGGTTTATTTCATTTAGCATAATGCCGTCCAAGTCCATCCATGTTGCTGCAAATGGCAAAATTTCATTCTTTTTATGGCTGAATAGTATTCCATTATATATACACCACATCTTCTTTATCCAGTCCTCTGTTGATGGACTGTCAGGTTGCTTCAACACTTTGGCAATTGTAAATAATGCTACTATGAACATTAGGATTCATGTACCTTTTCGAATTCATGTTTTTGCCTTTTTCAGCTGTATATTCAAGAGTGGAATTGTTTATTTTTAAATCATTGTCAGTGCTTACCTAATTGCATGTAGAATAAATTCATATTTGACTTGTACATTTTGACAGCCGTCTTTCTTATCATTAAATATTTTTGTGTTTAAGAATTTTATTTTGCATTTGCAATTTGAATGTTATTTTTCTTTCATGCTTATATTATATTAGTTACTGTTATTTTTCTCTTCCCACTGCTTTCTGTCCAGTATTTCAACAATTTTATGGTTTTCTTCATCATATCACTCCCTGATCAACCTCCCACTCTAAACCAGTCCTAAGCCATCATGAGAAGTGTCTGCACCTTGAAGTGGTTGGGTATCTATTGCTTAAGTGTTCTATCTCGAGTGGAAACTTTAACCTTGGTTTCTAATACTGAATCTGACTTTCTGCTTTGTAGAGTTTTGAGTCTGGGTCATTTCAGAAAATTTTATTCCTTGGCCTTTATTCCCTGCTCTCAGATGGGGGTACAGCCACTTCACAACTTTTGTCCATTCAGGGTTTTGCACTCTCTGCTCAGCTTATAATCTTTTGAGATAATCATATATTTTTAATTCTACACATGGTCATTTCTTTTGATTTTATTTTATTACTTTAGATTTTATTTTATTACTTTACTGAAGTACAGTTACAATATGTCAGTTTCTGGTGTACAGCATCTTGCCCCAGTCATGCATATACATACATATATTTGTTTTTGTTTTCACTCTTTTTCATTAAAGATTATTACAAGATATTGAATATCATTCACTGTGCTATACAGAAGATACTTGTTTTTTTAATCTACTTTTATATGTAGTGACTAATGTTTGCAAATATCGAACTCCCAAATTTATCCCTTCCTAACCTTTTTCTTTCAGTGACCAAAAGATTGTTTACTATGTCTGCAAGTCTGTTTCTATTTTGTAGATGAGTTCACTAGTGTCCTCTGTTTTTCTCTTTTTTAGATTCCACATATGAGTGATATCATATGGCATTTTTCTTTCTCTTCCTAGCTTACTTCACTTAGAATGATAATCTCCAGGTCCATCCATGTTACTGCAAATGGCATTATTTTATTATTTTTATGGCTGAGTAGTGTTCCATTGTATAAATATACCACAAATTCTTTATCCAATCACCTGTTATGGGCATTTAGATTGCTTCTGTATCTTGGCTATTGAATAAGGTAATAAGGTGCTGCTATGAACATTGGGGTACATATATCTTTTAAAATTAGAGTTCCCTCTAGATATATGCCCAGAAGTGGGATTGCTGAATCATGTGGTAAGTCTATTCCTAGTCTTTTGAGGACTCTCCATACTGTTCTCCATAATGGCTGCACCAAACTGCATTCCCACCTTCAGTGTAGGAGGGTTCCCTTTTCTCCACAGCCTCTCCAGCATTTATTGTTTGTGGACATTTGAATGATGGCCATTCTGGCTGGTGTGAGGTGATACCTTACTGTAGTTTTGACCAGTATTTCTCTGATAAATAGTGATATTGAGCTTTTTTTTGATGGTTGTATTTTTATATACCCCAATCATACCTTTTAGTTAGCTCTTTCAATACATTTTCTCTACTATTGCCATGATTTGGGCCAGAGGTATCTCCTAAATTCTTAGGTCATCTGGAATTTTTCCAAGTGTTCTAATGGTCTATGCTAGCTCTGTAATCCTATGTAAACACCTCAAGTTGACCTAGAGCATCAATTCACTGCATGTTACACCTATGGATATGCATCTCATTCTGTGATGTTAGCATTCACCTGTGTTCACACACTATTTAATTTCAATAGAAATTAATTTTAAAGACCTGCTGTATAGCACAGGGAACTATATTCAATTTCTTATAAAAGCTATAATGGAAAAGAATCTGAAAATATATGTATGTATATGCATAACTCAATCGATTTGCTATACACCTGAAACTAACATTGTAAATCAACTACACTTTAATTAAAACAAATAAAATTTTAAAAAAAGAAAAAGAAAATTAATTTTTTATTTAATCATTGTATTTTATTTTATTATTATTTATTATTGAAGTACAGCCAGTTTACAATGTTGTGTCAATTTCTGGTGTACAGCATGTTTCAGTCATACACAGACATACATAGACTCTTTGTCATATACTTTTTCATTATAGGTCACTGTAAGACATTGAATACAGTTCCCTGTGCTACACAGGTTGGTGACCCAGAATGTCTCCAGAAAAAATTATACACCCATGGGATCTTGTGTCAAAAGCAGTCACAAGGTCTGAAAGACAAATACACCTACGTCATCACCTCACTTTAGCTAAGATTTACTTACATGTGATACCTTGAAAATATGTTGCCTGTGTAAAGTAAATGCGCTTCCAAGGATTAAGTGTGATAAAGTAATTTCACACCATCTTTATGAGGCTAGCCATCACAAAGGAAGTGTGGTCTAATGGAAGAATTACTTACCTAATTATCAGACACGAATACATTACACTGAAAGATTGTGTTTCAATTTTTCATTGAAAAGTTGCTAAGACCAAATCAAGTTCTTATAATTATATATAGAATTAGCAATGAGTTCCCTAAAAGGATTTTTTTCCTAATTGTATTTTGTCATTACTTTGTGGTCCAGAAAGCTCTGATTAAAATCGGGATTTAGATTCTAAATGTATTATTAATGATTGGCAGAAATCTTATCTGGGAGTAATTAGTATTTAAGATTAGTATTTAAGCTCTCTCTAATTGAAAACAAATTTTGATCATGAGTACTAGAAAGCATACTTAGTACATTTTCTGACTTTAATTTATATACTGCTTACACTATATCTCATTTTCTTAATAGTAGTTATATAAGAATCACTTAATAAACATTTTTTATCCATAAATATTATTGAATTCTGCAAAGCAGCACAGGTTAAATAAATTTGTATAAATTTATATTTATATAAATTAAATCAACTGAAACATAATATGAGGGTATGTAACACCAAAGTTATAGTTAAATTTCTAAATAAAAGTTACTAGCTCTCTCCTATTTGAACTTAAGCCCACAAAATCATTTTTCTCCTATAACCTCTTAACGGCATTATTAAATTTCAACTACAAAGCTTGAGAAAAGTGCAGCAATGACTTCTGCCCAGGCAGTCTAGGCTAACTTGTATGTTTCTACTGATTTTCTGTCTACTCGCTCGGTCAGTTACTGAGGGAGTGGTGCTGAAGTCTTCAGCTGTAATTGTGGATTTATCTATTTTCCCCCAGTTCTGTCAGTTGCTGCTTTGTAAATCTTGAAGCTCTTTTATGAGGGACATAAATATTTGAGTTCACTATGCCTTCTTGATAAACTGAGCTCTTTTATCATTAAAAAGTGACCCTCTTTATCCCAGGTAAAATTCTTTGCTCTAAAACTTATTTTCTCTGATAGTAATACAACCACTACAGTTTTCTTTTGACTAATGTTAACATGATTGTTTTCTATCCTTTTATTGTAAAACTCTTTGGTTGTTATTTAAAGTGAGTTTCTTGCAGGTAACATGCAATTGGATACTGTTTATTCATCTAATCTGAGAATCTCTGCATTTAGTGGGGGTTTTTTAGACATTTACACTTAATGTGATTATGGATGTGTTGAGTTTCATTTTATTCTCATGCTTTTTTTTCATTTGTCCCATTTTTCCTTTGATATTTCCTCCTCTTTTCTGGCCTCTTTGGGGATTAACTGGATAGTATTTTATATCTTTTATTTGTTGACTTATTAGGTATAGCTCTTTTTGTGCATTTAATGGTTGATTTATGTTTTATCCTTGATACCACTTTGATTTCTCATTTTATTTGCTTTATTTTTCTCTCACTCAATATGTGTACATATTTAAATTTAGAAATGTAGTTTCTATTCACTTACATATTACATAAATATTTTATATTTATATACTATGAGTAATTATTTGAGTTTTTTGAGGTATAGTCATTTATAATATTATACTAATTTCAGGTGTATAATATAATGATTTAATATTTTTATAGATTGTACTCCATTTATAGTTATTATAAAATATTGACAATATTCTCTGTGTTGTACAATATATCCTTGTAGCTTATTTATTCTATACCCAGTAGTTTGTACCTTCTAACTCCCTACCCGTGTTTTGCACCCCCTTCCCTTTCTCCAATGGTAACCAGTAGTTTAGTCTCTGTATCTGTGAATCTGTCTAGTTTTGTTGTATTCACTAGTTTGTTTTATTTTTTAGATAACACATATAAGTGATATCAAAAGATATGTCTTTCTCTAACTTATTTCACTAGCATAATACCTTCTAGTCCATCCATATTGCCGCAAGTGGCAAAATTTCTTTCTTTTTTATGGCTGAATAATCTTCCATTGTATACATTTACACCACTCCTTACCCAGTCATCTGCTGTTGGGCACTAAGGTTGCTTCTATACCTTGGCTATTGTAAATAAAGCTGCTATGGACATTGAGGTGCATGTATCTTTTTGAATTAGTGTTGTTGTTGTTTTTTAGTTCAGATATAGTCCCCAGAATGGAATTGCTTATTTTTGAATTTTAAATTTTAAATTTAAAGACAAACATTCTGGGGGCTCATCTTCCTTGTGCAGGACCCCTGAGCTGGGGGGCCTGATGTGGGGCTAGGAGCCCTTGCTCCTTGGGGGCAGCCTCAGCAATCGTAGTTACTCTCTTGTCTGTGGGTTGCCCGCCTTGGGGTGCAGGACTTGACTCCAGCATTACTCTGCCCCTCCTGCCCATCTCATTGTGGCTCTTTCTTTGTATCTTTGGCTGTAGAAGATCTTTTCTGGTAGGTTCTGGTCTTTTTCATCAATAGTTGTTCTGTAAATAATTGTAATTTCGGGGTGCCCATGATGGAGGTGAGCTCAGGGTCCTTCTCCTCTGCCATCTTAGGAACTTCAACCCGCATATAATTATTTTTGAACCAGTTGAGAATGAACTGCACACATGAGGCCTATGTAACTAAAAAGCCAGTACTCTTTGTGCATAAATGACCCGACTCCCATTAGTGGGGCACTGGGGTCGTCTGAAAGGGCTAGAGGAGCTACCCGAGCTCATCCCTCTCCAGTCCCTCTCCGTGATTCCACTTTAGTAGCTTGAAGCCAGCTGTTGGGAGGATCCTCAACCCGTAAATGGATTAGGATTAGCCTTGTAAACACTCCATGAATCTTCCTTCACCCTCCCACTCTTAACGCCACAACAATAAATTATCCAATTCATTGTATCCCCTGATTTGATATTAGACATTGCAGCAACTAAACAAGGAAAGAAGGTTAAAAAGGAAAAAAAAAAGGCAGGTCTTAATTTTCTACCAGTCGGCTTTCTCATGCTTTTCTTTCCAATTTGATTCAGCAACATCTGATTCAGTTCACAGCAACTATAAATGAGTACTCAGAGTACAACCTTTCTTTTCTTACCAACTCCAGAAGGAGTCGCTGTTGAAGTCTTCCTGTGGACGGGCTATGACTCCTGCAGCCCCCACTGTTGCTCTCTTGTGATAAGCCGTCCAGTGTGAATCATTCTTTGGTTTAAAAAGGTAGAAACGACTCCATCAAAAATTCGCATCTTTTTGCCTAATGGCGTTGCACTTAGAAAATTGCTTCTTCTGCTTAATATTTTTAAAATTTTTGTTCAACTAGAGAAGAAAATGTAATCAATCACTTACCATATTTGTGTGTGCATAATATTAAAAGCTCAGTAACCCCAAAGACTCAATTTTGTGGTGAGAATGTCTATTTTTTATTAGTTGTGGTGAAATATATGTCAGATGAAATTTACCATTTTAACCAATTTTCAGTGTGCAGGCCAGTGGTGTTAAGCGTGTTCACCTTGTGCACATAATCGCCAGAAACTTATCATCTTGCAAAACTGAAGCTTTGTGCCCTTTAAGCTGTTCCCCACTTACACTTTCTGCTCTTCTTGGCAACCATCTACTTCCTTTCTCTATGAATTTGACTACTCTCGGGTCCTCAGATAAATGATATCATACATTATATATCTTGTTGTGATTGGTTTAAAACCCAAAGCACAATGTCCTCAAGGTTCATCCATGTTGTTGCCTGTGCCAGAATTTCCTTTCTTTTACAAGACTGAATAATATTCCACTGCATACATGTACCATATTTTGTTTTTCCATTCATTCATACATGGACACCGGAGTTGCTTCCACTTTTTGGCTATTGTGAATAATGCTGCTATGAACATGGGTGTGCATATGTTATATTTTTTAATTAACCTAAGAAATTGACTTAGTAATGGCACAGACTCCAAATTCTTAAACTTAAATAAATTTTCAAGTTGAAATAGTGAAGCTGGCTCTTTTTTACCTTTCCCCTTCTCTGATCTGGGACATTTCACTTATGTCTGGGAAAAAGATCTCCATTTCAGAAAACCCAGAATTCCAAAAGCTATAAATTTCAGTGTCATCACAAAAGCTATACATACTAAAATAAACAAGGATCCTTTTCTCTCCCCTTATTATCTAAGACCAAATCTTCAGCTTTTTGTCTAGATTTATCCATGCATTATCCCATCAGAATTGTCTACTGTCTTATAATGATTTGAACAATAGATGGAATCTCTTTTTTCTTATTCTGGAATCACAGTTACTCTGAAAACTGGACTCCTTTGCATCATACTTTATTGTGAGTAAAATTATGCTCAGTTTTGTTTTTTTTTTACATTTTTTATTGATTCATGATCATTTTACAGTGTTGTGTCAAATTCCAGTGTTCAGCACAATTTTTCAGTCATTCATGGACATATACACACTCATTGTCACATTTTTTTCTCTGTGATTTATCATAACATTTTGTGTATATTTCCCTGTGCTATACAGTGTAATCTTGTTTATCTATTCTACAATTTTGAAATCCCAGTCTATCCCTTCCCACCCTCTACCCCCTCCGGTAACCACAAGTCTGTATTCTCTGTCTGTGAGTCTATTTCTGTCCTGTATTTATGCTTTGCTTTTGTTTGTTTCTGTTTTTTAGATTCCACATATGAGCGATCTCATATGGTATTTTTCTTTCTCTTTCTGGCTTACTTCACTTACAATGACATTCTCTAGGATCATCCATGTTGCTGCAAATGGCATTATGTTGTTGGTTTTTATGGCTGAGTAGTATTCCATTGTATAAATATACTACATCTTCTTTATCCAGTCACCTGTTGATGGACATTTAGGTTGTTTCCATGTTTTAGCTATTGTAAATAGTGCTTCTATGAACATTGGGGTGCAGGTGTCATCCTGAAGTAGATTTCCTTCTGGGTACAAGCCCAAGAGTGGGATTCCTGGGTCCTATGGTAAGTCTATTCCTAGTCTTTTGAGGAATCTCCACACTGTTTTCCATAGTGGCTGCAGCAAACTGCATTCCCACCAGCAGTGTAGGAGGCTTCCCCTTTCTCCACAGCCTCTCCAGCATTTGTCATTTGTGGATTTTTGAATGATGGCCATTCTGACTGGCGTGAGGTGATACCTCATTGTAGTTTTGATTTGCATTTCTCTGATAATTAGTGATATTGAACATTTTTTCATGTGCTTTTTGATCATTTGTATGTCTTCCTTGGAGAGTTGCTTGTTTAGGTCTTCTGCCCATTTTTGGATTGGGTTGTTTATTTTTTCCTTATTGAGTCGTATGAGCTGCTTATATATTTTGGAGATCAAGCCTTTGTCGGTTTCACTTGCAAAAATTTTCTCCCATTCCAAAGGTTTTCTTCTTGTTTTATTTCTGGTTTCCTTTGCTCTGCAGAAGCCTGTAAGTTTCATTAGGTCCCATTTGTTTATTCTTGCTTTTATTTCTTCTAGGAGAAAATTTTTGAAATGTATGTCAGATAATGTTTTGCCTATGTTTTCCTCTAGGAGGTTTATTGTCTCTTGTCTTATGTTTAAGTCTTTAATCCATTTTGAGTTGATTTTTGTATAAGGTGTAATGGTGTGTTCTAGCTTCATTGTTTTACATGCTGCTGTCCAGTTTTCCCAACACCATTTGCTGAAGAGACTGTCTTTATTCCATTGTATATTCTTGCCTCCTTTGTCAAAGATGAGTTGACCAAAAGTTTGTGGGTTCATTTCTGGGCTCTCTATTCTGTTCCATTGGTCTATATGTCTGTTTTGGTACCAATACCATGCTTTCTTGATGACTGTAGCTCTATAGTATTGTCTGAAGTCTGGGAGAGTTATTCCTCCAGCCTCTTTCTTTCTCTTCAGTAATGCTTAAGCAATTCTAGGTCTTTGATGGTTCCATATAAATTTTATTATGATTTGTTCTAGTTCTGTGAAATATGTCCTGGGTAATTGGATAGGGATTGCATTAAATCTGAAGATTGCTGTGGGCAGTGTTATCATTTTAACAATATTGATTCTTCCAATCCAAGAGCATGGAATATCTTTCCATTTTTTAAAGTCTTCTTTAATTTCCTTCATCAATGGTTTATAGTTTTCTGTGTATAATTCTTTCAACTCCTTGGTTAGATTTATTCCCAGATATTTTATTACTTTGGGTGCTATTTTAAAGGGGATTGTTTCTTTACTTTCTTTTTCTGTTGATTTATCATTAGTGTAAAGAAAGGCAACTGATTTTTGAACATTAATTTTGAAACCTGCTACCTTGCTGAATTCTTCGATCAGCTCTAGTAGCTTTTTTGTGGACCTTTTAGGGTTTTCTATATATAGTAACATGTCGTCAGCATATAATGAAACTTTTACCTCTTCTTTTCCAATTTATATCCCTTTTATTTCTTTCTCTTGCCTGATTGCTGTGGCTAGGACTTCCAGGAATATATTGAATAGGAGTGGTGATAGTGGGCATCCTTGTCTTGTCCCATATTTTAGTGGGAAGCTTTTGAGTTTTTCACCATTGAGAACTATGCTGGCTATAGGTTTGTCATATATAGCTTTTATTATGTTGAGATATGTTCCCTCTATACCAACTTTGGCAAGAGTTTTTATCATAAATGGGTGTTAAATTTTACCAAATGCTTTTTATCCATCGATTGAGATGATCATGTGGTTTTTGTCCTTTCTCTTGTTGATGTGATGTATTACATTGATTGATTTGCATATGTTGAACCAGCCTTGTGTCCCTGGGATGAACCCCACTTGGTCATGATGTATAATCTTTTTTATGTGTTGTTGGATTCTATTTGCTAAAATTTTGGTGAGGATTTTGGCGTCTATATTCATCAGTGTTATTGGCCTATAATTCTCTTTTTTTGTAGTGTCTTTGCCTGGTTTTGGTATCAGGGTGATGGTGGCTTCATAGAATGAGTTTGGGAGTATTCCCTCCTTTTCAATCGTCTGGAAGAGTTTGAGAAGGACTGGTATGAGTTCTACTTTGTATGTTTGGTAGAATTCCCCTGTGAAGCCATCCTGTCCTGGACTTTTATTTGTAGGGAGGTTTTTAATTGCTATTTCTATTTCCTTTCTAGTGATCGAATTGTTCAAGTGTTCAGTTTCTTCTTGATTCAGCTTTGGTGGACAGTATGTTTCCAGAAACCTGTCCATCTCCTCTAGGTTATCCAGTTTGGTTCCATATAGTTTTTCATAATATTCTCGTATGATAATCTGTATTTCTATTTTGTTTGTTGTAATTTCTCCATTTTCCTTTCTTATTTTGCTAATTTGTGCTCTCTCTTTTTTCTTCTTTGTGAGTTTGGCCAGAGGTTTGTCGATTTTATTTACTTTTTCAAAAAACCAGCTTTTGGTTTGGTTGATTTTTTCTATGGTCTTGTCAATCTCTATTGTATTTATGCTCAGTTTTAAAAAAGAGTTTCTACTGTAGTTTTGTTTCACACACACACACACACACACACACACACACACATGCACGCAATTTACATGGTGGAGTTCCAGGGCAATAACCCACAGAAAGCCCTCAATGTAGTTAAATGAATTGTGCTGCCTAACAAGTGAATTTCACAGATCCCTTGTGCCAGTCTTGTCTTCCTTGGTTCTGAGTGTGGTGAGGGTTGTTTTCACTATACAGCAATAGAATTTTCACTCGTTCACAGTCATTTTATAAAAATCAAATGCAAACTCATGGTTACCAGAGGAGAAAGGGGGGAGGGAAGGATAAATTGGGACTCCAAGATTTCCAGACACTAAACTATATTCAATGCCTTAAAGTAAACTGTAATGAAAAAGAATATGAAATTGAATATATGTAGGTGTATGTGTGGCTGAAACATGATGCTGTACACTGGAAATTGACACACTGTAACTGACTACACTTCAATTAAAAAATAAATCATTGGCCAGTCATTCTCAACCACACGAGTGAAAACCTGCCCTGTGTCACGTCCGGCATGACTGATGTTATTCTCATTTGGCTTTGAAAGTGATTCTCCACATGTCTGCCTTCCTTGCAGAAGTGGTTTGCAAGTGTGTTTGTGAATGTATTCATTTCTGAGTCCTAGCTGAGTTGCCAAATGATAAGTCCTAGCTGAGTTTCCAAATGATACCAGATCTCATTGTGCTGCTCTGTGAGAAAAGCCTCCTCTTTCACTTTATAAAAAAGCATCAGTAACTGCCAGGGATGATTTAATTGCAATCATTTCCCCTTTGAATCTCTGGACAACTTTCCTGGAGACTCTCTCGTAGGGATTTATCTGGCAAACAGATCTGTCTATATGTACTACAGGGATATGTAATTCAAAACAGATGGACGCACTATCCAAAAGAAAGACATACATGCAGATATTTAAATATTTAAACCTGGGTTTTCATGACTTGAGGATAAAAGATTACTTTTTTTATATATAGATATATATAACTGAAGTATAGTCAGTTTACAATGTTGTGTCAATTTCTGACGTACAGCCTAATGCTTCAGTCATATGTGCACATACATACATTCATTTTCATATTCTTTTTCACCACAGGTTACTGCAAGATATTGAATATAGTTCCCTGTGCTTTACAGTATGAACTTGTTGTTTGTGTATTTTATATATAGCAGTTAGTGTCTGCAAATCTCAAACTAACGTCTGGTTTGCATAATGCCTGCAGGAACGAGTCTTAATGCGCATTTTTAATTTCGGGCACCCACCTGCCTGGCAGGCACCGGTCCTTTCAGTCCTTTGGTGTTTGCCTTCTGCAAGTTCATGACCTCCTACTGTTGAGGCTTAGATATGAGTGGGTGCTTTTTTCTTCTTTTCTTTCATACAGAGTAAGTAAGTTCCAAAAATGTACACAAATCAATGAGGTCAAACTGTGAGACAAAGCTTTATGTTATGGGAACAAAGTGTTAAATTGTATATTTGAGCCGTTAGCCTGACCCACAGTCTGCACGGGGAAGCGCTACAGAAAACAGCACAGACGCACAGCGAGAAGTGTGCCCGTGACCTTGAACTCCTTCTCCTGGACATTTCTGTGAACTCAGACTCCTGCCCAGAGCTCAGCCCTTGGAGAAAAGACCCTGTTCTCCAGAACAGACTGTGTCTAGACTGCCAAGGTTTATAATCTTCCTCTGTTATGCAATATTAAACATTTCCTGAGCAAAACGTGATTTATAATCAGTTGCATGTCTCTGGAATAGATCAGTATATTAAATCATGTAATCATTTATATTCAAAAGACCCGTTATTATGAAACAGCTGTTCATCTATCTCTAAGATAAGGGAACTCCAGAAATTCTTAGGGAAGACAGAAGAAAAATATTTTCTTTGTGAAGAGAAAAATTTCCATCACAGAAACTGCCAGCTCAGGAAAATTGTGATAAAAATGGCTGATTGCTACTTCAGAACAACAAAAACTAAGAAATAGGAATAAGAAAGTCATCAAACGGCACAAATAAAATTAGTAAACTTTTTTTTAGTATATTGTAAAATAAATACAAAAAGAGTAAGAATTCAAGTTCATGTACTATTACTAATTAAGGTAAATCCTTGAACACTATGCACCAGCTTAATAATTTCCTATAAAAGTATTTGCATGTATTCTTTGTAATCTTTGATCTTGCCACAGTGTGAGTTATTATGCAAATGTAACATTTTCTTTTACGTTTGATTCGTATTTCTTTTTTTCTTTCCATTTCTTTGAACTTTCTCAGTTTCTCTTATTGCTTGTATGGGTCTGATAAATGATCAAATCACTTAAATTCATGGAACGTAAACATTTGCTTAACTATATTCAATTATACTGCCTTTTTTCAAAAGATTTGTTTCTGTGAATCTCAGACAATGTTCCCCATAAGTGTTTCTCTGCTTTTTACCACCTGGATCAATTTTAAAATATCATTTCTTTGAAAAATGTTGAATCTGAACATTTCGATAGATCAACTTAAATTGCAGTTTCAATATAACTCATTTGATACTTTCAACTTAAATTGTAGTTTTAATACAACTAATTGACTTTAAGACCTTGGGCTAATAGGAAATTGAACTAAAGAACTAGGATTGAAAAGATTTAAATTATATGTATATATAAAGAGAGCACAAAAGATCTGGGTCACTGTTGTGGTTTAGCTCACATATTCATGTTTATATAAAATATTTTTGCTAGTTGTAAACTACAGTTAAAATCATATACCTTTATTATGGTCCATGTATTATGTGGACAAGATTTGTATATTTGGGTTTGTGTGTAACTGTGTGCATATTTAAAGACAAGCCTATAACTGTACACCATTATTGTTTGAAAAAGTCTGTGAACTATAAAAAGGGAAACTCAATAGTTTGGAAGGAAAATGACCGCCTTCAGTCTGGTTTAAGAAAAGCAGCGCGGAGCAGCCCAGCCTGCTTTGTCGCCCAGCGAGCACAGGCTTGTGTGTGACCAGGATACACTCACTTCACAACAGCAACGTACTTCTTTGTTTGTGTTGTTTTTAGCAGAAGAGTGAGAATTCTTAGCAATTACTACCCGCCCCTGTATTCGTTTTGAATGTTCTTATGCTTCCAAAGCCTGGAGTGGTTTCTTGTTTTCAGGTCGATTTCCATGACTTATTTTCATGACTTACATCACAATGACTTTCAGGCCCCAAACTCAGAATAATACAGAGGTTGGACTTTTTACATGCAAACCATTTTTGAAGATTAGCACTTGGCCATGGGAGAGCACCGAGTTTGACTTTCCACCTTCAAAAGGGAGGAAAGCTTGAGTTAGCTGCATGTGTTGCATATTTACTGTGTATTTAATTAGTACACTGCTGTTATGATCATTTTATTAAGTCACAATGTCATATCAAATGAAGGAGCTAAATTTTCTCTGTATCTATTATGTTCCTACACGATTCAAAATTTATGTACTTTTCAAGGTAGACGGATGCGTACAGGCGTTCATGTCCAAAGACTGGCTTTGTGACTTAGTTGATATTACAGAGTATGTTGCTTCATGGTTTAAAGATCTGTGTGGATTGCTGGACTTTGTGACGTATGGTTCACTGGATGAGTTGGAAGGCACTAGAAATTTGTCAGTGTCTTCACTGTCCGTAATCTTGTTTCACCCTCAGGGTAATCAAAAGATTGATTCAATAGTTTAGTGTCATGAGACCTTACAAAAGGATTCTATAACCCTCTGATCTTATGTTGTTTGTTACTATAATAAGTTATCAGAATTGAGTCTTGAAGAATGATGGCTCCACACGGGCTGTGCATGGCTTTGGGGCTGAGGGTGTCTGTGTTATCTCCCTGGGGACACCTTGGAGCCTGGCACCACCATGAGCACCCGGTCAGTGTGGTCTGAGTGCCTGAGTCAGGATTTCCAGCTCCTGAGACAGATGTCTTCACAAAAGCTAACCCAAAATCAACTGAATGAGAATTAATTATAGAGAAAAATGAGATGAGTGAGGAAGAGCTCATGAGATGTTTGTGCTGTGATTGGTCTTGCTATTAAAATTCTGTTTTCTGATGGGTGCCTGAGAAAACCTTTGTCTTTCTTCTTATCTCTGTTTCTCGACGTAGTCAGCTCTGTTTAAGTAAAGTGAAATGGAACATTCTTGGAGTGATATCTTACTTCCTATGACCACTTGGAATTCAGGGAAAATACCCTAATATTGGCATAAATACTAAAGATTCTGAGAGGCTTGCAGTGTGACTATAAAGTCTTCACAAGCCTGTCTTTGGAATCTACAGTCTTTAACCCCTGTTAACATCACTCTGAACTCTAGGGTTCTCAAAACATAATTTGAAAAAACTTCAATAGTATGTATCTATTTCTAGATTTTCAGAAATGCTAATTTTTACATGGATTAGTCCTTAACAATCTCACTTTAACATTAGAAAAAAAGGATTTAGGGAGAATTTCAGCTTCAACTTCCAATGAATTATGAGAGAATTGCTATAAAGGGTAATCATGAATTACCAGTGGGCTCCAAGTGGTGGCCGGCTAATTCCAACCTGCAGACATGTTACAGTTTGGCTTAAGCAGCTTAAAAGAAACATGGACTCAGCATTGAAAAATCAGAAGATTCAAATAAAAATATTCATTTCTGGCGCTGCCTGACACGGGAGAGCATCTGCCAGTGTTAGAAATGTCTTCCCTCAAGGCCACACTCGGCTTTTGCTAAGTCGCACTGCCTCTTATAAAAGGGGGGTGTCCTGGGTGGAACCCCTGCTGGTCTCCTTTGCTTCTGTTATCAGCCTGGACCCTAGAAGCATTTGAGTTTACAGTCCCTGGTGTTTGTTCCTTTTTTTAATTGAAGTGTAGTCAATTACAATGTGTCAATTTCTGGTGCACAGCATCATGTCCCAGTCATGCGTATATATACATATATTCATTTCCATAATCTTTTCCATTAAAGGCTATTACAAGATGTTGAGTATAGTTCCTTGTGCTATACAGAAGAAGTTTGGTGTTTTATCTATTTTTATATATAGAAATGGAAGCAACCTAAATGTCCACTGACAGGTTTTTTTCCTAAACATGAATCTCTTCTCAATAAATGGGAAAGATTCAGAACAGAAAAATAGATACAACTAAGCTCATAGCCTTTGTAGAGATAATGAGTCAATAAAAGCAGGGTTTCATCTTTCTGGACAATGAACAGTATTAGACATGTGTTCTATTAAAACAAATAGCCCACTGCAGTCAATCAGGACTTGCTGGTAGAAAGAGACCATCACAGCATTGTAAGGAAAAATTAGCAACTCTACCAAGTGTTTAAAAATTCTCTTTATGTCAGCATCATGTCAGAGGCTAAGATGAAAACTGATCCATATTCTTTCTTCACTTAAAAGGCATTTGTGCACAGCTCTGATGAGTCAGAACCTGTGTGCTGGAATACACCTCATGACACTATCCTAAAGGCTCTTGGCTGGTTGTAGTTGGAGGCAGATTAGAAGGGAATGCAAGATAATTTAGCAGCACAATCTAAATTGTAATCCATCACTTTCAGTGACAAATCACTGAAGTCACCTATAAAATGTTTATAAAAAGTCCAAATTCAAAAGAAACCGCACAGTTTTGTGAATGAGTGTGGAGCTACAATGTTCATGGCTTAAAGTTAATTTGTGATCACTGAAAAGAGTTAAGTTTCATCTTTTGACTAATAATATCTTTCCCCAAATAAACTGTAGCAAAGATAATTTGCAAAGAAACATTCTCAATCATTTCTGTATGCAGATTGGGCTCTGAGAATCCCAGCTACGATTTGACGTATTGATCTTATTCGAATACCATTTTCCTTATTGGAAAACAATTGCTCAGTTTTTATTTTGCTGGTTTTTATTACTCAAAATTTAGTAACTAGACATTAAGATATGAGGGAATCTGTAATAAAAATATGAAAAGATAAGTAAAGAAATATTATGGCATAGAGGTAAAACTGCTTCTAAATAAGATATTTTTTCAAAGCATTTCATGAAAAATCCAGCTACCTTAATCCATTTAGAATAGTTACAGAGCATTTCAAACCTTTTGAGAACCTTAGCTGCAGAATGATTAGTCAGTCCTCTTTCTCATTTTAATCAAACATTTCAGCATGAATTCACTCATCCAATTCTAAGGGCCATTTCCTCTGAAATTATCCATAAATCTTCTGTGTCCTATGGTAGAGAAATGTAAAGTTTAACAACATTTTTAAAAAGCGTTAAAATTAAACTTTGCTGAAGTTTTAGTGGAGCACTAAGTTGAATATGACATCCACAATACTTGGGAAGCTACTGAACACTTGTAAAAAAAATTTGGATGAGACTTTCTGATGTGTGGCTCCATATATATTATTAGTCATTCTAGTTCTTTTATTTCAAGGAAACATTTTTTGACTCTTTCCAAAGCCTTTCATCTTTGGTAAAACTTTTTCCTCTGTTGCTAATATGCTCCATGACCTTGAGCAATTTGTTTACTTGGCTATAGGCTTTTGATCAACCCCATATATAATTAAGATGATAAGTGTTTGAACTTTACAGAGTCTGAAATTAATTATATATCAAAATTTTGATACCATGCATTTTTTGAGCATTTAATTTTGGAATAATTTTAGATCTGTTGAAAAGCTGCAAAGATAATAGAGAGTTTTGGTTTACTTTTCATTCAGCTTTATAGTGTTGATCTATTTGTCAAAACTAAGAAATTAACATGTATACAGTATTACTAGTTAAAATTTTGGCTTTGTTTGGGCTTCACCAATGTTTCTGCTGCCTTTTTATTTTTCCTGTCTAATCTAATCTGGGATCTAATCCCCAGATCCCACACTGCATTTAGTGCTCAGGTCTCCATAGCCTCTGTCAACCTGAGACCATATCTCAGTCTTTCCTTGTCTTCACTACTCTCCTGGAAATACTCCTTAGTTAATGTCCCTCCTTGGCCGTGTCCAACATTTCTAGGCACAGATGAAGATGTTGCTGGTGGATGTAACCAGTGTCCAGGTTCTTGTCCCATCCCAGAGAGAATTCAGAGACAAGATGTGGAGATTAAGAAAGCAAAGTGAGGATGGAATACACACTCTCAACGGGAGGTGGGCAGGCTCAGGTGAGCAGCTGCCCTGAGTTTCTTTGAGAAGTTGGTTACATAGAGTGTAAAAATGAATGGACAGAATACTCATTGGGGAGGGAAGGATTTGGGGTCCTATTCCCTCATTTTCATCGCAACTCCAGCTTCCTGAAGGGAGGAAGGATTTTTGTTCTTATTTAGTCTGGATCAGAAGTGTCATGATGTCGGTGCGTGATGGGTGGTTCTAATCTACAAGGCTAATTTTATTGAAATGAGGACATAATAAGCAAGAGGTTACATTCAGACACTGGAGATTCCTGCCTTTTCCCACCTTTCCTTGTCGATTCCAGACCCCTTGCTACCCCAAAGTGTGTGACCGCTTATCAGCCCAGAGGTACCTGCTTGTCTTTCTCTGCCCAGGGACCTCTGGTGTCTGCATGGTGAAGGGTTTCCTGCATTTGGCCGGTGCCCCTCCTTTCTGCCCAATTCCTGCCATTTGGCCTGCGTCCCCTTTTCTCTGTTCATATCTAGCTCTCTGCCTGCTCTCACAGAGGTTTTAGATTCTGAGGAAGAACATCACAGCTGCCCTTCTCACTGCATCCTATAAGAGTGACGTGGTATCAGTATGACCTTGCACGGGGGGCACTGGCTTTGATCACGGGTTAAGTTGGTGTCTGTCCAGTTTCTTTCCTTCTGTTTTCTCTTTCCATTCTCCCAGAAGCACAGTCTCTAAGTCCAGCCCACACTACAGGGAAGGGGATTGAAGCTGCACCTGCTGAGGGAAGGGCATTGCAGAATTTGTGTTCATATATTAAAACCACACCATATAGAGCAAGTTTGGCGACTACACAAAGACCCTGTTTTTCCTTCAGTTTCCTACCTATGGGTTCTAATGCCTGTCAATGGATCTCACCTGCTGCAAATTCCTCTACAATATTTAATGAGAATTCTTCTGAAGAAAGATTTGCCTCTTCTTCTACACTGCTTTATGCAATATAGAAACCTCATGGAGATTTACTCTATTTTTTGCATTATAATCTAATATTATCATTATTGCATTGTTCAGTTGTTCCAAATTTTGCCATTGCGAGTCCTCTCCAATTGGCTCCTGGGGCCCTTTGACGTACACATCATGGCTTTTTGCTTTGTGTTTGTGTGTGTTTGTTGCCCCAGAAGGGGAAGAGAAAAGACCTCAGTTCTTGTCATACCCAAAAGATAAGAATTCAGACAGGACATGCAGTGCTGTGTAGTGAAAGATTTTAAAGGATTTATTTAACACCTCCAAGAACGGGAGGCGGTCTGATCCAAGGGCAGAAAGCAGTGGGCTTTGTCTCTCCTCTTACACCCTTGCTTAGAGGTGGTCTCTTGACTGACTGATGGCTCTTGCCCCTGGAGTGCTGAGTCATGCTTGTCCCCTTTCGCACGTGTCCTTACCCACGATGCACACAGAGAAACCCAAGGGGGTGCCTCGACCACAATGCTGATTATTTCACAATGAGCACTGAGTCATGTCTGGTTAGACCCTTGTTGCTACTGCACAGTCATGGCTTTCAGGTTCTATCCAGTTTCTTGCTGGCACTCATTTTGAGGAAATAAAGTCCCTTTATGCTGAAGGCGGGCACACCAACATCTAATGGACCAGCCTCCCTCTCCTCCACCTTACCTGTCAGGTGCCTCCCACTAATCTAACTACCTAACATGTTCACTTGCATACTTTGTATCTGATGGACTGCAGGATAATGTTCATCTTGTAGTTTCACTGCCTCCACCCTAGGACCAGCCCTGCCTCCATGGAGCCCTATTAGTTTCCTAGGACTTCTATTCCTAGCACGTTACCACAAGCTGGGGGGCTTCAAAACAGTAGAAATGACTTTCTCACAGTTGGGAGGCCAGAAGTCTGAAGTCAAGGTGTGAGCAAGGTTGTGTCCCTGTCTGTTCTGTGCCTGTCTCCCAGCCCTGGTGGCTGCTGGTGACCTGGCTCTCTTTGGTTTGGTGTCATCACAGAAACCTCCTTCTTGCATGTCTCTCCATGTCTTCCCCTGTTTTGCTAAGGATGCCAGTTATTGGATATAGGGTGCACCCTAATCCAGTATGACCTCATCTTAAATAATGACGTCGGCAAGAACCCTACTTCCAAATAAGGTCATATTCTGAGGTTCTGGGTGGACATGAAATTTGGAAGGATGCTAGTCACCTCACCACCATTTTAGAAACCAAGATCTGGGCACTGCATTTTAAAATGAAAAATCAGCGTGTGTATGTCTATGTATAATATACACATAATATATGTCATCATTATATAATTATTTGTAAATAAAATGTGATATTTATAAGATGTTACAACCTACTTGATGAGTGCATTGCCTTTTTCCTTTGTTTTACCCTGTATTTCCAAGTCAAGTAACTTCCTTAGATATATTACTTAAGATATATTTAATCTCTGCAATTTCAATTCGTATCTTTCAAAATAGCTTTGCTGAAATCAAATCTTATTGAGAGAGATGATTAGACAGGCTTCCTGATTCAGGCTGGTTATCAACAAAGGGAAGAAGGTGCCAGGCTGTTGAAAAACAGGACCTTTTCTATTCCCCTGCAGCCGGCACCTCAATTCCAAGGACACAACCACATACTGAGACATGTGATGTTCTACAACTGCTGTGTCAGTCCCGAGGACCTACCCCAGTATCTCTTTTTTTGTTCTCTTTCTGGCCAAAGTTTCTGTTTTAGGGCTGAGCTCTGTGAGAGAAAAGAGCAAGTAATAGAAGATGTTTGAGGGGGAGGGTACAGCTCAGTGGTAGAGTGTGTGCTTAGCATGCGCGAGGTCACAGGTTCAATCCGCAGTCCCTCCATTCAACAAATAAATAAATAATCATGTATATTCTAATCAATATCCAAAATTATAATGATACATTCACAGACATAACGTTACTTTATTGTTTTCATATTTATGTAAATGACACTATGGTATGCATATTCCTTTTTGATTTTCTTTTAGTCTTTCATTTTTCAAGATTTATATTACTAAATACAGAGTGTTTTAGTATCTACACATTTACAATGTCATGGATATTAGAAAATGTAGAATAATTGAAAATTCATTTCTCTATTACCCCAAATGTAGGTTGTTTTGTTTTTCAACATTAAAATCATTCTTTAATCGGTATCTTTGCACAAAGAATTACAGATCCTTCATGTATGTGGATGACTCTGGAGGATATTGCTAAACGCCATGTTCTCCAAAATAGTTATTCTTATATATGTATGCTTACTAGCAATGTAAGCAAGGTTCTGCTTCTCCAAGTCTGTGCCTAGTTGATATTATCATATATAAAATGTTCTTTTACATATCTATACCATATGTTTACATTTTTACCATTGATAGATGTGAAATTGTGTCTCACTGCCTTAATAAATATTTTATGAAAAAGATTATGAAAATGAATATATGTATATTCATATATGACTGAAGAATTGTGCGATGCACCAGAAATTGACACAACATTGTAAACTGACTATTACTCAATAAAAAAAAAAAAATAAAAAAAGAAATAATTTCCTTAATTTCGAATAATCTCGAGCTTGGAAAATACGGGGATTTTTTGGTCATCCCAATTCTCCTTCTGTAATTTGTCTGTTCAAATCCTTGGTTGATTTTAGTTATGCTTTGTTTTTATTTTTAGAAACTTTTAATGCATTCAGATACTAAATCTTGTCTAGTCATATGTAACGCTAACATAATTTTGCAGTTCACAGCTTCTGTTTTATCTTCTTTTATTATCCAGAGATTCCAGATTTCCACGTAGTGAATTAAATTGTGCTTCTCACTTGTGGGTGGATGTGTGTGGCAGACTGTCTGCGTATGATGTACACATAATTATTTTAAAAATTCGTCTTTTCCCAGGTTATATATTCTTTTAAATTATGTTTCTTCTATCTAGATTCTATTTTTGCATAATACAAAGTAAATACTCTTTTATATTTTGTTTTTCCATTTGGACATCCAATGTTTCCAACATCACGTATTAAATAAGCCATCATCTCT
The DNA here is from genome assembly GCF_048564905.1 of Vicugna pacos. NCBI lineage: Eukaryota > Metazoa > Chordata > Mammalia > Artiodactyla > Camelidae > Vicugna > Vicugna pacos. The sequence goes on from NC_133017.1 coordinate 1,498,036, forward strand.
CTAGCAATTATGGTTGAAAACCACTACTTCTGGTACCTTCTGTATCAACATGTATGTGTGGTTTGCTTCTGGGCCACCTTTTCAGTTCCATTTCTCAACTGTCTATCCTCATGCCAGAACTATAATATCTTTTTTTTAATCTCTTATTTTTAATTTTGGGGGGAGGAAGGTAAGTAGGTTTATTTCTTTATTTACTTTTAGAGGAGGTACTGGGGATTGAATCCAGGACCTTGTGCATTCTAGGCATGCACTCCAACACTGAGCTATACCCTGCCCTCCTTATAGTATCTTAACTTTAATCTATTTTGCCACTTTTTAAGTCAAGTGTTCCCTTTTTGCTCTTCTATGAGTGCAGTATAACACACTGGTTTAGCATGTAATATTTGTAGGTAACACACCAGGGTTCAAATCTGTTTTAGCCTCGTTTGCCAACATGCCATCGGCATGTTACTTAGGTTTCCCGTGTCTCGGTTTCTCATCTGCAAAATAAAAATATTATTGGTTCCTATATCATAGTGTTCTTTCAAAAGTTAAATATCCTTCTTCACCCAAAGCATTAGAATTGTTCCTAGAAAACAGTAAATGTGTAATAATTAGTCAGGATTCAAAATTTTCTTGATTCTTCTCAGTCTTATACTCTGTACATTTTAAAGCCAGCATTTCAAATAGTTTAGTAAACCATCTCCAGATTCTGAACTGAAATTTCACTGAGCTTATAGAGTAATTTACATTTTCTAGCCGATTATCTGAAATCGATTTGTTTGGGCAGCATTAACTCCTAACCCTAAATTATGACAGATATACATTGTTAGTCCTGATGAGCAATATTTTATGAAGGTGTATTGTAAAACTTCATGACTATAAAAGAATTTTAGAAACTGGGGGATTTTTAAGGATAGAGGAATAGCAGAAACAATTAGCCCCTTGTGTTACAAATGGGAACGCGAGGGTCACACTTGCTTTTTGTGTCCCGAGGCCTGGAGGAGGTCTGAGGCCCAGTGACTGACGTGTGGCTATCTGCATACACTAGAAATTTCTTTATCCAAAAAAGGTTTGCCATTATTGGTCATTAAAAATAACAAGACACATTAATGCTAAAACTCTACTGAACGTTACTTAGTGCATTTTTGATGGCTCTAACTACACTTAAATATTTTAAAGTGGTCCAGGTCAATAGGACCATAAATTGATGTTCTGGAGAATATTTAATCGTTTCAGCTGCAAAACAAATAATAGCATAAGAATCAGCTTTTACTGTGTGGATTTCGGCTCAAGTCATAGCCCTCCTTTTTTCTTTTTCCTCCAAAGCCTATTAACCACTTACCCACTCTGTAAACGTCTGGGGGCTGGGCACATCCTGGTCAGCTCTGGTTTGGGGCTGACGCAGTCTCAGACACGCCAGGCTCTGGGCTCGGCGAGTCCTTCCGGATGACGGCCCGGGGAGGAGTGTGCTGGTCATGTTACTATTAAGAACATCTATTTCATCAGTCACACCCACCTGATGGTAAAAACCGTATTTGACTGCAATGCATCTTTCGAATCCTGCTTCACTGTCACCTCCTCTGTGAAGCTGTATCTGACATCCACCAGAGGAAAAGGAGAAAATGTTTTTGTAAATAGCGTCCTCTTTCAAGAAAAAAATAATATAACTATTTCATAATTGGATACAAGGCTGGCTACCAGATGATTTCTTCACAAATTTACTACACCTAAATTTTCTTTGTATCTCTTTAAAAATTATAGTTTAATCCATTAAATCTGCAAAACAAAAAAGGAAAATCTACTTGGCACAGCTTCAGACTTTATCTATTTGTGTTAATTTTTGTGTATAGTGTAAGGTAATGGTCCAGTTTCATTGTTTTGCATGTGGCTGTCCAGTTTTTCCAACCAGTGTGGAAGAGATTCTTTCAGAAGATTTCGGTCTTCTTGAATTCGCAAAGACTTGTTTTGTGTCTTATTGTATAATCCACCCTGGAGAACGATCTGTGTGCTCCTGGGAAGAATGTGCATTCTGGTGCTGCTGGATGAAATGCTCTGTCTGTGTCCGTTTGGTCTAATGTATGTTTCAGTTTATATATTTTCTTGTTGATTTTCTGTCTGGGTGACCTACTTTTTACCAACATTGGTGTATTGAAACCCCCTATTATTATTGCATTATTGTCTATTTCTCTCTTCACATCTTTTAGTATTTGCTTAATAAATTTAGGTGGTCCAAAACAAATTCATTATGATAATTATGCTTTTGGTATTGTTGCTTGTGAGCCACAAATAAAAATCCTGGTGATTAGGTTTAAAAGAGGAAAATTTCTACTTATTTCCTCAGGTAGTTTTGCTGGGTTTCAAGCAGGCAGAGTCTTAATTCACTTTCCTGTCTTTAAATCCTTGAATCCTTGAAAAGGATTTTATAGAGGAAAAGAAAATCTGCATTTGTTGTCCACTCGCTGGTCCATTTTGCAGCAATTCACAGCAGAATTTGTGATTTCCAGTCCTTTTTGGATGCATCGGCTCAGAGAGCTAGGATTGAAAGGCTTTCCTGCCTCAAAGCCTCTGTTTTCAGTAGCTTGTAACCAAACTAATTAACTGAAATGAAGTGAGTCATGTTTGTTGTCAGTTGAAAAGTGAATCTGGCGCTATGGAAACAAATTCCGTAAAGTTACTTTAGAGGATCAGATTAAAACAATTACATATTTTCATGAAAATGTGTTAGTGGTGTGAGTCAGCCCAGATTCAGCATCACTTACATCCAAACAAGTAACAACCATCCGAGGACCATGGTGCTTTGCCTGTTTTTTGTTCTCATCAGGAACACGAGTGTGGTCTCATCATGTTACAAAACAACACTTGATATGTTAGAAACAAAACAAAACAAGCTACTGTTCATTTCTAGGAATATAAGGGCAAAACCAGCAACAGTTATAGGTATATGATTAACAGCCAGTCACGTGGGAATTTGTTTCTTCACTCCTTCCTTACTAGTTAAGTAACATCGAACAGGTTACTTAAGTATTCTGTGCTGTAAAACCAAGAAACAGCACCCAATTCATGGCATTGTTATAAAAAGTGAAGTAAGCCAAGAAAAGAAAGAAAAATACCATATGATATCAGTCATATGTGGAATCTAAAAAAAAAAAAAAAGGAAAAGAAAAGGAAAAAGAGGACATTAATGAACTCATCTACAAAACAGAAAGAGACTCAGATATGGTCAACAGTCTTATGGTTACCAGGGGACAGTGAGTGGGAAGGGATAAAGTTGGGAGTTTGAGGTTTGCAAATGTTAACCACTAGATATAAAAATAGATTAAAAACAATATTAAATATCTTGTGACAACCTTTAATGAAAATGAAAATATGTAAATACATGCATGACTGCGACATGATGCTGTTTACCAGAAACTGACAGTTCATAATTGACTATACCTCAATAAAAAATAATAATAAATAAAAAAAATTTAAACTCAAGTGCGATGAGAACCAGCTTCTAGATTTGACAAGGATGTATGGAATCAGTAAAACAGAGCATAAGCTCTGAATGTACAAAGCACAGAATTTTTGCTTATGACAGGTTAAATGAAGGCATCTGAAACTCAACTTGTCCAAAAGGAAACTGACCTGTGTTCTGTAACATGTGCCCATCCTAAGTCAGAATGGTCTCTTGGTCTGCCCCACCTCTTCACAGCCTGTTTCACCACATGGACAGGTGATGAGCAGAGATGAATCTGCTGTCACTTCAAGATCACCCTCTCCACACAGCGCAAAGTCCAATATCCTTGGCACCATATATAAAAACTTGGACACATTCTACTATTCTAAATATTTAAATAATATTGAATTTTTAAACAATACACTCTTCTGGTCAGTCATCTTCAAAAGAACATGGCAATAGTCATTTTTCCCTTCTCTCTTATATCCTGTGAGAGACTATGTGGCATTTTGTTAAGAGCAGAGATCTGTTTAGGACCCATCCTCCCAGGACGCTTGGTTAGAGGAACCTGACCACCCCCACTGTGCTCTTAAGTAACTTGAATATTTGTGTCAGGAAGGCCTTGAAAACATGAATAAAGGGGCAATGGGTCCAACAGGCATTGAAAGTGATGCTGTCTAAGTACTTGTGGGGAGATCTTCTGCAGGAGTTTCCCAAACTATTAGGAAAGAGAAATCAGAGCCTCATTTGCTCAGCAGTTGCATTTCTTGAATGAACATAAATAAAATAGCAATTTAGTTTTATGCAATCATGTCTGTGAACTTAATGTGTGCCAGCTCACAAGAGAGGAATGCACTCAGTGGACTGTCATATCAGCTCTTTGTATAAAAAGACCAGATGCTAGATGGTGGTGAACTTACCAAGAGGATGCACTGTATGAAACTGGTCCAGGGGGGCCCCACGAGCTTTTCTGTGAACTGTTACTTGAAAGTCTATTATGCTTATTTTTTTAACCTTCTAATGCAAAGGAATCTGCCGACAAATTTAAATTTAATGTAGAATAAATAAATCTGCAAAAATAATTACAGTGCTGCATCTTTTGTAATAAACAAAGGGCCTCTTCATTATTTCCAAAATGACTAACATTATTTCTGATAACTAAGTTTCCTATAAGTAATTAACTCCTTCAGCAAAATTTAAGTCAGTGTTGATGGCTTATTTTCTACTTATTTTAAGGAAGTCAGTGATGTCTCATTTTTATTTTGATTTCTTTAGGGTTTTATCAGTTACTTTATGAAATATACTAGCTATGTTTTAGCCCCAGCATGCACACTTTTAAGCTAGAAAAGTTCTTGGGTTGAATTGTAATAGTAGTAAATAACTCGTTCATGTAAAATATCAATTTTTATTATGGGAGGTAATAAGAAAAAATCCTAGCTCGGCGATAACTGGTGACAGTTTCCATTCTTTCTTGTTAGTTTCTCTTTAGAGCAACTGTTAGAATTTTAGTTTTAATCACAAAATATTGATGTATTTATTAAATAGATAATGATTATTTCAACCATATTAACTAAGTTAGATAAGTGAAAAATGCAGTAGATGTCTAAAAACATAGAAATTTGATTTGAAATTGCAGACTGGAAATCTGAAGCACAGGTCAGGGAACTTTTCTTGTAAGGAGCCAGGAAGCAAACATCGTAGGCTTTGCAGGTGGTGAGGTCTTTGCCGAAGCTATTCAACTCCGTTGCAGTGAAACATCCAGAGGCAGTACATAAACCAACAGCTGTAGCCGTGTTCCATCAAATTTGCAAAACAGGCAGCAGACTGGATTTGATCCACGGGCCAAAACTGGCTGACCTCTGAACTCAAGTGTTCAGAAACCCATGCCTACATTGTGACCAAAATGTCCCTGAGGTAACAGTGTTGTTTTGGAACTCAGAGTTTGGCATCTAAACCTGGGTTTGACTCCCAACCCAACCTTTCCCAGCTCTATGACGTTTGACAAGTTACTTTGTGTTTCAAATTCTTCAACTGCAAATGGAAATAAAATCTATTTTGTGAAAAAGTATTGGAGAATTCAGTTTGGTGCAGCCATTGTGGAAAACAGTATGGAGATTCCTCAAAAGACTAAATAAAGACTTACCATAAGACCCAGCAATTCCACTCCTGGGCATATATCCAGAAGAAACCCTAATTCAAAAAAACACCTTCACCCCAATGTTCATAGCAGCACTATTTACAATAGCCAAGACATGGAAATAGCCTAAATGTCCATCAACAGATGGCTGGGCAAAGAAGTTGTAGTATGTTTATACAATGAAATATTACTCAGATAAAAAAAAGAACATAAAGCCATTTGCAGCAACATGGATGTTCCTGAAGAGTGTCATTTTAAGTGAAGTAAGCCAGAAAGAGAAAGAAAAATACTCATATATGGAATCTAAAAAAAAAAAGAAGACAAATGAACTTAGATATAAAACAGAAACAGATTCACAGACATAGAATATAAACTTGTGGTTGCTAGGGGAGAAGGGGATGGGAAGGGACAGACTGGGAGTTCAATACTGACAGGTATATATAGAATAGATAAACAAGTTTATACTGTGTAGCACAGAGAAATATATTCAAGATCTTGTAGTAGTAGCTCATGGTGAAAACGAATATGAAAATGAATGTATGTATATTCATGTATGACTGAAAAATTGTGCTGCACACCAGAAATAGACACTACATTGTAAATTGACTATAACTCAATAAAAAAAAGATTCAAAAAAATTGGAGATAATGACCCAGATAATTCATGTAAAGTGCTTAGCAGAGTGTATTTGGACACATGAAAAGCAGTTAATATACCTTAGCAGTGTTCTCACTTTTCTCTAAGATTATAGAAATACTATATAATATAATATAATATATACACTGTATGATTATCATTTTTTCTCCCTAATATTATATATTACATAATTCATAAAGGCATGCCATTTATGCAGTTCAACCTGACACAGATATTATTTAATTAGGAACAATTTTGTTTTTGAAATTTTTATTGCCCAATAACTTTTGGTGTTTTTTCCCCTTTAGTTTTGTATGTATGTTACTTACAATGTCTAAAACAGCTCTGTATTGCTTTAATTGAACACACTTTCATTTAGTCAATCAATTTGGGGGATAAAGTTAGGAACAGGCAAAATAGGAAATGCTAAACCTGGACACCTTAGAATTAAAGAAAACTGGATAATCTGCTGAATTTAATTAAGCTGGATTCACATTAAACTAAGTGATTCCAAAGGTTTTCACATGTTAACCATCAGTTATATGTAACAGCAACATTAGGAAGAAATAAATTTGGTCTTGAAAATAAGGCAAATGAAATACATGCCTTTCATGTTTCAACTCGTACAAATTGGTAAAATCTAGACTTCATAATATAAAAATACAATCAACATTTACCTTGTATCCTTTCATCTGTCAATGGACATTTAGGCTGTCTCCATGTCTTGGCTATTTTAAATAGTGCTGCTCTGAACATTGGGGTGCAGGTGTCTTTTTGAATTAGGGTTCCTTCTGGATATATGCCCAGGAGTTGGATTGCTGGGTCATAGGGTATGTCTATTTTTAGCTTCTTGAGGAATCTTCATACTGTTTTCCATAATGGTTGCACCAAACTACATTCCCACCAGCAGTGAAGAGGGTTCCCTTTTCTCCACAGCCTCTCCAGCATTTGTCATTTGGGACTTGTGAATGATGGGCATTCTGACTGGTGAGAGGTGGTACCTCATTGTAGTCTAAGATGTGGTATATATATACAATAGAATACTACTCAGCAATAAATAAGAATAAAATAATGACATCTGCAGCACCATGGATGGACCAGAGATTGTCATACTAAGTGAAGTAAACCAGAAGGAGAAAGGAAAGTGATACCATATGATATCAGTTATATGTGGAATCTAAAAACATGACACAAAAGAAATTATTTACCAGACAGGAACAGACTCACATAGAAAACAAACTTATGGTTACCAGGGTGAAAGGGTGGAGGGAGGGAAAACTTGGGTGTTTGGGATTTGCAGATACACATTACTATATATGTAAAATAAAAAACAAATTTCTACTGCATAGCACAGGGAACTATATTCAATATCTTGTAATAACTAAAATGGAAAACAATATGAAAAGAAATGTACTTGTATGAATGAATCACTGTGCTGCACACCAGAATTTAACACAATGTTGTAATCTGATTATACTTCAATTAAAAAAAATTTACTTTGAGTTATAAAAATATCTTTCAGTGACATTTTTCTTTACACCACATATATATACATATTTGTATAAATGTATATATGACTATATAATTGTCTAAATATAATGCACAATTTTTGGTCTCAATAGAGTTTAGTAAACAGCTGTGTTAATCATAATTAACCTTCCTGGTCTTCATTCCACAAAAGTGAACACGACTCCTGAGCTTGCACCCGAGGGCCCTGGGATATTCAGATTAGTACTTTCATTTCACCTGATAGTTACAGTTTTTTATCACGTGTTGCCTGGTACAAATCAATTAAAATCATACTGCTTCATCTTTAATTTACCTGCAGTCTGAATGCAGTAGCAGCCTGACTGTGGGATTAGAGCTTTGTGACACCCCAATGCTCAAGGTGTTTATCTCTGTTTGCTCCTTTTTCAGAGAGACATGAACTTAATATGTACACACAGAAATTGATGAATTATCTTGTTTCTTCTAAGACCATACTGAGTTTGAACTCTGGAAGAAGATGATACTGTTTGTTGAACTCCACAGGTGACTTGTACCCAGCAAAACTAGAAATGCATTGTTACCAAAGTGCACATTTTGACTATTGGAAGTTTTATATATTTCAAGATTTTAAAGAATTTTTAAACACTTTCAAATAATTTTTGGCAGCATGGATAGTGAAGATATTCACAAATGTCTATTTGAAATCTCTTTTCTCCCTTGTACATTAATCACTACTGTGATTTAGAGTAATCACAGGACTTTATCACTACTAATAAAATGTGTTACAATTTTACCATTTTTCCATTTAGCCCTGATGGTAATAAAACAAACACACAAACAGTGAGTCACCAGAAGTCAGCTTACAAATTAAGTAGCTCTCATTCTCCTTGGTTTCTTTCAAAACCTCAGTTGGTCGGATGCTCAAAGAATTCCTGAGCAGTCTTTTCTCATTTGATTCTAACAACTGTAGGCCAGAAACCAAGATACCTTAAATACATAAATATATAAAGATGTGGTTTATCTCAAATGTCTAAAGCTCCAGAGTTCTTCTACCAGAGGCAATCTAAGCTTAAGTTAATTGAAAAATCAGGAAGGAAGTAGTTATCAAACAATACAGAATTTTTTTTTAGAGATAATGATCTGCTTTTCCCCTCAAAAAGAGTAAATGTATCAACTATAATACAACCTTCCCCAACACAAACCAAAATAGATTCCAAAAATCCATCTCATACTCATCATACTTTTATATGAGTTTTAAAATATGCTTCCCCCCAAAAGTAACTTGTAACTTTTTTCTCGTGGTTGACTGGTGATCTTAAAGATTCTATTTAAAGATAACATTTTTAAGGAATCTTGCAACCTACTGCTCTAATGTTGACATGACTTCTCTACATAGAAGTCAGTCCCTGAAAAAGGAGACTGAAAACCTGGAGAAGAAAGCAACTGAGTGAAGCTGGTTGGAGTGAGTGACACAGGAGAGGGTGTAGAGGCCCCCAGGGAGGACCTGGAGGGTCCTTGCTGCTCAGGAGAGCCAGTGGTGACTCTCTCCCCAGCTCTGTGCTGGTGGCATGTTGGTCGCTTTAAACTGGCCACGGTACGTGGTAGGTCAGAAATGCTACAAATCAAGTCTGCCTTTCTTTCTTTTCTTCTTTTTTTCTTCCTTCCTTTCTCTCTCTCTGTCTTTCCTTTTCTCCTCTCCAGAGCCAACTCTTAAAGATTTACAAGCACACTCCTGAATCCAAACCCTGTTAGAGTAGTTTCTGAAAAAGACTCAAATACATTTTCTTTAGGTTAATAAAGCATTAAGTGATAATCTCACTTAGAATGGTGATGAGTAGAATGAATAAGGAAATACGAATGAGTCAAAATCAATAGTAGTTGCACCACTTTGACTTTAGATGGTAGACCACAGTTTATTTTTTAATTCATTCACTTAATCACCTCCGGCTTGGTGCTGTGTATCCTGCATGCTAAATGCTATGACTGAGTCCAAGAGTTTTGAAGATGAGTAAGAAAAACCTGCCACTCAAAGAGCTCACATCTGAAGGAAAACTCACATAAACAGAGAAAATGTATTAAACGCAAATGTAGTGATGTGCTTGGGATATTGTAAGAATACCAAAAAGAGAACCTGTAACAGTGTAAGAAGTTTATGACGGACTTCTAGAGGGCACAGCATCTAACTTTACAATGAAGCTCCTTGGAATGTAGGTACTACAATGTATACAGTTTATTAAATCAGTAACAAAGAATTGGTTCCTTCCACCTAAAATCCTAAATTCAACAGCATATATTTAAGATGCCTAACTGTATCAAAACAAAAACACCATTCCAGTCTAAAACAGATCTCAGCTCTCTTTGAATCTAAGTATATATCCATCACAATATCATGGCATTTTCTGTGTTCAAATTGTCAAAGAGAACTTGATTTGTTCTCAGACTATGAAACAGAAGGTGCATGTAATGGAAAGAAAAGCAACTTTTTCAATGTAGTTTTTTTTTAATGGCTCAGAGAGTTATAACCCCAGGTATATATGCTTTAAGTTACATTTCTGCATATGCCAAAGAAAATATATTTTGTACTTGGCATAAGAGAGGAATTTACAAGACCTTAGTTGAAGAAATGATAAATTCTTTAAAATGTTGTCAAAAAGTAATTCAAATACTGGAATGCACAGGCCATGTCTAGACTGCATCAGATGCTTTGTGAGGATATCCAGAGGTACTATTACTGCCTTTGCAAACAATCAAAATTAATTGTAGTTTTTGTTAAGTCATTCACACTGGCAGTGATAAAGTCCATTTTGGACCACTGGCCATTGAGTACTGACACCAGAGAAATCATCTGAAAATCTGAGGTCTAAGGAAGAGAATATTTTTGTCTGTATCTGAGGCCGTCCAGCTTGACTAAAATGAATGTGATACTGGTTAGACCCCGAGCCATGGCTTCTAGTCATGCCATTTCATGAAAGCTCATTTTCCTCTACTAGTTTGTGTTGAGCATCTGTCACTGAGGTGTCATTAGTAAATTTCTAGAATGTTCCCCACTGTAATTTTCCAGGGGTGAGGCATAAAACATAGAGAAGATACAAAAAAAAGGTTCTTAAAAATAAGTATGTCAATAAACTACACATATTTGAGATGTACAACTGGATGAATTTTGATAGATGTACATGCCCATGAAACCAGCACACAATCAAGATTGCTAACATTTCCATCACTCCCCAAGTGGTGCAGTTTCAAAATCCTAATTTATACAGGAACTATACAACAATAAATGTGTTTTAAAATATATGAATATACCTGTCAGAGGATCATCAACTTAGTAGATGCCATGGAACTATTCATAGGGATAAACATGATCAGAGCTGCCATATAGAAAATTAAAATAGTGATCTTGGTCATTATTATGCAATAGTGAAAACATGCCAATTGGGTTCACTAGGATGAGAGGATTATACAAAAGAGAAGCAAATTTAAAAATGGAAATCGTAACTAAGAGCTGGAGAGTGCTTTGCATTTTCAAAATACTGTCAGAAGCATCATCTCATTTAATCCTAATAAATTCTCTGTTAAAAAAAGAATTATTTTGACGACTGCACTGCATGTGAAGTTCAGAAATGTAATTTAAGTCACTTGAAGACACAGGAGTAAAAAGAGCTAGACTGGAAATTTATTCAGCAATATTTATACCCCAAAGTATAGATGCCTGATCGTATGAGATGGTTTTTCAAGAAAATTCCTTCAGCTTACCTGATATGAGTCATTTGACCATGAATGGACAATGAAAGTTACCTCTGATCACCAGAAGGATTTTCCTGAAAAACATGGCAGGTGGTGGGGTGTTCTGGCCCATTCAGATTAAGCCTAGGGCCCCAGGGCAGGGACTGTGGCCCCTTATTAATATTCAATCATGAATTCCCTCTTTTTCTTTTGAAATACAAAGGAAAACATGATAAATTTCTTCCTCAGTTCTTTGCAGGAAATAGACAAGAAGGCTTCCAAAGCAAAAATCATAAGCAAGTGATTCTATAGAACTTCCTTCTCTTTCAGTATAGGGATGCTGGATAATTCCTGAATGTAGGGGAGAAAATATTACTGTGAGAAGGAAGATTTATTCCCTGGTAATAGCAGGGAATTTCCTTGAGACTATCTAAGAACAGCGATGTTGTGTAACGTGACTTCTATACTTCCTGGTAGTTGTAAGTGAGGTCTGGCTTTTGAAAATGTTGGCTCAGTGACAAGGAGGGTATGAAACTCACCTTTAGTTCAATTTATTGAGCACTGGCTACGTCCAAAGGTGCAAAAGTTATAGGGCAGGGACAGGTTCAGTTCTGAATCTTACTTCTTTGTGGAGAAATTCTAATTGTTGCCCAAACGAGAATATACAGATTCAGAGCTCTGTTCTTTAAAACGTCACATCACAGCAGCAGTGCCTCCATCTGAGAACCAATTTGGCGAGGCTGTTTGGCAGAAAGGCCGGAGATCAGGGTGGACTCTCACACACAGAGCAGCAGACCACAAAAATGAGCTGGACACCTACACTGGAGACAGGTCCACATTCCCTGTAGGTGAGCTTGGTTAAGTATGGACCCACAGATTTCTAACGTCTGGAGGCTGCTCGGTCATCACTACTGCACTAACTGGAGCTGATTTATTATTGCACCAGCTATGGTTCCTGCTTTAAAGCAGAGGTTTTTCTAACTGCTATACTGAGGTCACTGTGTATAATTTAAGGGCTAGGGAATAATACTTCTAAGTGGAGCAAAATATTTAACACAAACAAAATTTCAGTTTGCATATAATTAAACTGTAACACTAGAGATTCTGAAACTGGTAAGGGGACATTTTAATTAAGTTGTTTCATGCTCAAAGGAAGATTGGCATCAGTTTCATTAAAGGTTTTACAAAGCTCCCCTCGTCCATTCTGGTTTTCTGTTGATGTTCTTACCTTCATCTTCCTCGCATTTCACAATGTCTTGAGTTATTCAGGCTCAGTGTTTAAATAGGGGTACAGCGTTACTGAGAAGAGACAGTAATAAATGGAAATTGGTTCTTGAATTTTTCATTCTAACCAGAACTATATTTCCCAGAACTTCTCAGCCAAATAGTGAGCTTGTTCTATTTCTGGAAAATTTACATTCTTTTTTTTTTTTTACTTTAGATATTTTTTTCAGTTACAACACCTTAAAGATCAAAACCTATATATATATTGAAATTTTTTCATATGCTCAGCACTGTTCTAGTTGTGTCAGGAATTCAAAAAGATGAAACCGAGGCCATGACCTCAAGCCCTGACAATCTAACTGGGGCTGATTAGCATTGTGCAGGGAATAAAGACCAGGAAACAAGGCGGAAAGTTAGTGGTTAAGTCATGCTTATGACATGCGTTCCCCCAGCAAACATTCACAGGGCATTTTGTTTCAGATGCTCTTCTAGGGGCTGTTCATACAAAACTGAACAAAACTGATGAGATACCTGTTCCAGCATTGCTTAAAATGCAGTAGAGCAGACAGTAAGCAAGGTAAAAAGTAAATATATTAAAAAGAAAGCTAAGCAGGAGCATTGAGGAAGAAAGTGTTACTGGGCAAGTCAGGGTCAGTTGAGGAATCTCTGCAGGGCACTCAGTGAAGGACTCACTGGGTAGAAATCTGAAGGAAATGAAGGACTGAATTGGCCATAGAGGTACCTGGAAAAGCACAGTCGGGCAGCAGGGAAGTCAAGTGCAAATGTCCTGTGGCAGGAATATGTTTAAAGGGGCACAATAGTAGATGAAGCAAAGACAGAGGGAGCATTGGATAATGGGGTGCCAGATCATTAAATGTAGTTCATTGTAAGAACTTTGGTTTTCACTTGGTGTGAGACAGCTTTGAGATAAGAAGGGACAGAAATCAAGTGGTCGGTAGATAGTGTAAGAAATTAATAAACAGAAACCTCACTTAAGTAGAGCCGGGAGACCAGCAGGGGTGCTCTCAGGCAGAGCCCAACAGGAAGAAGGAAGTCTCCACTTCTTTCCTAGCAAGGACTCAGCCATTGAAAAGCCATGGGCTCTTTGTTTACTGCAGCACCCCCCAACTTCCTTTCCCCTCTATAAAAGCGGCTCCTCCCCTTGCCCTGTGGAGACTTGCATGTGGCTCCCAATACTGCAGACCCTGATTTGTAATTCTCTGCTGACTCCAAATAAACCATCTTTGCTGGGGAAATGTCTGGCAGTCTGTTTCAGGATAAGAAAAAGGATAACTTCAGGATTTGAAATTGGAACCGGATTTTGATAGGCGGATAGTATGAATTAGTGTATTATTATGAATAAAAATCTCAATCTGAGCAAAGACATGGTTGAGACCTTTAGAGGCCTTCAAGGTAAGGTGCCTACTTTGCCCTGAATTGAGAAAACCTCCTGGGATGGGATAACAACTGTGGAACTAAACTACTGATGGCCTCGAAAGATATGAAAAGAAGCTTGCATGTGATAAGAGAGAAGAGTTCAGAATCTTGGAAGTTTTTGACCTCCAGACTTTGAATACATTGGAGAGAGACCAGAGCAGGACAAGAGACAAGAGGAAAAATAGAGAAAAAAGAAAACTGATTTCTACAGCAGTTTGAAAAATCAAACTTTGATTCCTCGCCCTCAGTGGACTTTGAATTTCGCCCCCGGTTTGTGAATGTCAGTGCTTCTGTATGGATGGAGCCATTGATAATGGTAATCTAGTATGAAGAATGTGGTAACGTGTGAACATTTACTGCAGTGGAGTAACCTCAGGCTAACCCCCGCTGATCATTCAGTTATCCACATTTTGAGAGGAGACAATGTTTTGAAGCCTTTTTTTCTAACAGTAAAATAATAATAATAAAAAAGGACTTTAATGTTTGCCTCATACTGCTTCTCTGACATGGAAAGATTTTCACACAGGTTGATACACGAGGTAAAAATAAAAATTGTTTTTGCCGAGCCATTGGACTGCAAAATGCAGTAAGTTTCTAACTGGCCACACTAGACCAGTGTTTATGACTGTGGGGGACTTGCTGATGGCAGGGTATACTCTTAGGTGGGTGGGGAATTTGGGAAATTCTATTTTCTATATGTGACCTTTAGCAAGTATAGAAGATGGGAGAAACATTCTTTTCAACCTTGACTGGTTTTGCAAAGTAATCCCCATTAACTGAGTTGTCACTGTCAGTGGATGGTTAAGCTAACTGAAGTCAGTTTACATACGTGAGCTGGAAAGTTTCATTTTCTGAGCCAAAATCAAAAAGGTGTAAGGGAGCATTTTGTGAATAAAGAGCAACAGTGTTTCAAATATGTTTTATGAATTGCTGGTGATCTATTCATGTCAACACTTTGTTGTTGTTACTGGCTTAAATGAGTCAAATCTGGCATGGAAATATACAGCAATGCCCTGATTACAACACACAGTCATTTACTGATGGGGAGAAACAGAAAGCAAGGGTCTAAGACAAGGTTCCTTGAACTGCGGCCCATGGACCAAATCTGCCCCCCTCCAGCTTATTTTTATAAATAAAGTTTTATTGAAATACAGCCATCTGCATTCATGGCTGCATTGCTGATGGCTGTTTTTCCAACACCATGGCAGAGCTGAGTAGTTGCTATAGAGATTCCCTTCACCCAGAGCCACATGTGTAATTACTATGTGACTTTTCATACAAAAAATTTGTTGTGTCCATTCTTTTAAGAGAAACCAGGGGCCTCATGAAACAGCTGTGAGTGTGGTTGTTTACGGAGAGCTTCTGTGAACACCCACCATCATTCAACGTCTGATTTATTAGTAAAAGTAAAAATAGATTTTCCCAAATTCTGTAGCAGTAATGTTTTTGGTTGCCTTAGGAAGAGGTGTATTTATTTTTACGGACCAGACTAATACCAACACAACGAGTTAGCAACACACCAAACAATTGTTAACACTCACGTTTCTTGACCAAGGCAGTAAGTCATCTTTTTGTTCTCAGTGACTTTTATTATAATAGTGTTGTTTTCAAGCTACATGAAAGAAAACTGCTGCTTGCTGCGATCACAATGGAAAGGCAATTTACTTTTTTTTTGTATTTCTTTTTATTGAAATATAGTCAGTTTACAATGTTGTGTCAATTTCTGGTGTACAGCACAATGTTCCAGTTATAAATAAATATACAAATATTTATTTTGAAATTCCTTTACACCATAAGCTACTATGAGGTATCAAATATAGTTCCCTGTGCTATACAGTATAAACCTGTTTATCTATTTCATATATAGTAGTTAGTATCTGCAACTGTCGAACTCCCAGTATATTCTTTCCCACTCCCTCCCCCAAGTGACCATTAGTTTGTTTTCTAAGTCTGTGAGTCTGTCTCCATTTCATACATAAGTTCATTTGTCTTTTTTACATTCCACATATAAGTGATATCATATGGCATTTTTCTTTATCTTTCTGACTGACTTAACTTAGAATGACATTCTCCAGGTCCATCCATGTTGCTGTAAATGGCATTATTTCATTCTTTTTTATGGCTGAGTAGTATTCCATTGTATATATATACCACAGCTTCTTTATCCAGTCATTATAGATGAGAAATTCAGATCTATTACATGCCACATATACCAACCATTTATTTAAAAATTGAAATTTGTTGTGTTTACTGAGGAAATTATCCATTTTCTCTCTTTTGGAGAAAAGCTTTATATGCCTCTGTCTCATGCATGAAAACTCAGCAGACATCACACTTTACAAACAGAAGAGAAAAACTTGAATTGTGCCATCAGGTGATGGAAAAGCTAATTTCAGTTACCAAGTACATCAGCTATTTTTATTATTGCTGGCAGAGCTGTCACAGCCTTTGTTTAAAAAACTGAATTGATGAGTAATAAAAAAGTCAATTTTCATTTGTTTCAAGATAATTGTGAAATTTTTTTTGAAGGAACTGAGCTTCTTTCCATTTTTGCAACAGATTTTAATTCTAATGTAATAATCAGCTAAAATAGCAGGAATGGTTGAGAGTAGCTTTTCTCAGACTTTGTGGTCTCAGAACACATTCCTATTCAAAACTTAGAGCTTGAAGGAGTGTTTTGTTTATGTCAATTGTATCTACTATTGGTGTTCATACTATTAGAAATTAAAACTGGGTAACTTTAAAATATTTATTAATTCATTTTTAATTCTAATTGTGGTAAAGTACACTTACCCTAAAATTTGCAATGTTAACCATTTTTGAGTGTACAGTTTAGTAGCTTTAAGTATATTCATATTGTTTTGTATTATTAATTTATTTTTAAATGACAATAATCCACACTGTACATAGTGATATAAACATTTTTAATGCAAAATGACTATTCATTTATTTTTAAAAGATAAATACAAAGATTTTTCTCCCAACATCTATAAAGATAAAAGTGGCATTGTTTTACATGATTTTTGTAAACTTTTCTTTAATGTTCTGGCTTAATAGAAGATGCTGGATTCTCATATCTGCATTTGCATCCACTATAGCACAGTACGTTTTTTGGTGGAATTATATGAAGAGATGTGGACTTGGTATAAATATGTAGTTAAAAAAAGAAGAATATTTTAATAGCCTTTCCAAATAATTGTGGATTTGTCATGTAGCCTGCACTGTGCACATGAAACAGAATAAAAATATGAAAGGCAAATGATATCTTTGTATACTGAAAAATAATTTTGACCCCCCGAGGTCCTCTGTAAAGGACCTTCATGGGTCCTCAGACAATTACCAGTCTGGAGTATATAGCACTGTGCAAATTATGATACGACTTCTTGGAGGCAGGGGGTTAACACCAAACACTGTAGTTACTTAAAAATCACGTTTTTAATTTTTCAAGAAATTGTGGTAAAAAAAACACATCACATAAAATTTACCATTTTAACCATTTTTAAGTGTAGAGTTCAGTACAGTTTAACAGTACTAACTATAGTCCCATCATTGTGCAACAGATCTCTAGAGCTTTTTCATCTTGCAAAACTGGTACCCAGAGGCTGTATATCCAACATGCACAAGAATAAAGTTGAACCCTTACCACCTGCTCTATTTACTGATTTCACAAGTGACATCTTTTATAGTGTGTAACATTAACAGAGATTTATAGCTACTTCTATGATTTTATCTTTTAAATTATGTACAGAATAAAAAGTGATATAACTATCAACACTACAATGCTACAGGATTATTTACTTGTGTATATATCTCCTTTACCACATAGCCTTATAATTTTATATGTTTTTATGTTTCTGTCTAGCATCTTTTCATTTCTACTTGAAGGAATACTTTTAGTGTTTCTGCTAGGGCTAGGGCAGTGGTGATGAATACTCTCAGCTTTTGTTTATCTTGGAAAGTATTAATGTCTCCATTTTTTTCCAGTTTCATTAAGGTATAACTGACAGATAAATATTGTATATATTTAAGGTATATGACTTGACGTTCAATATACATATACTTTATGAGGTAACCACCACACTCAAGTTAATGAATATATCCATCATTTCACATAGATTTCATTTTAGTGTATGTGGTGAGATTACCTAAGACTTGCCCTTCCATCAAAGTTCAAGTATGAAACGAAGTGTTAACTATAGTTACCATGCTTTACATTAGGTCTCCAGGACTTATTGATCCTAATTAACTGAAACTTTATATCCTTAATCAAAATCTCCCTGTTCCCCCTCTCCCTGGTCCCTGGTAACCACCATTCTCTGTTCTGCTTCTATGAATTTGACTATTTTAGTTTCCACATATGAGTGAGATCATGGAGCATTTGTCTTTCTGTGTCTGACATATGTCACTTAGGAATATGTCTTCCAGGTTGATCCATGTTGTCACAAATGGCTAGATTTCCTTCTTTTTTTAAGACTGAATAACATTCATTTGTGTGTGTATCATTTGCACATATACAATTATATGTATATAAATAAAACATGAATGTATATATACATCCACACATATTAAAGTTGTTTGTTCATTAGCACAAATTTGTTTATTAACATTTGTCTGTTGACACATGTTTAAGTTATGTTCAAATTTGGTTATTGTCAAAGATGTTGCAATTAATATGGGAGTGCAGATATTTCTTCAAGATACTAATTTCATCTTTTTAAAAAATATATAACCAAAAGTGGATTGCTGGATCTATCTGTAATTTTTTGAAGAACTCCCATTCTGTCTTTGTAGGGGTTGTACCAATTTACATTCCCACCAACAAGATACAAGGATTCCTTTCCTCCACATCTTCACTAACACTTATCATTTGTCTTTTTGATAATACCCATTAACAATTTACCAAGAACACACACTGGGGAAAGATAGTCTTTTCAATAAATGTTTCTGGCAAAGCTACATGCAGAAGAATTATACGGGATTCTTACACACCTTTTACAAAAATCAACTCAAAATGGATTAAAGACTTAAATGTAAGATGTGAAAATTTAAAACGACCAAAATAAAACATTGAGTAAAGTCTTCTTGGCATTGGTCTGGACAATGTTTTTTTTTGGATATGACCCCCAAAACACATGAAATAAAAGCAAAAAATAACAAGTGGGATTGCATCAAATTAAAAAGCTTCTGCACAGCAAAAGAAGTAAACAGCATGAAACGTCAGATTATGGAACTGAAGAAAATATTTGCAAACATGTATCTGATTAGGTGTAAATATACAAATATATAAAGAACTCTTACAGCTTAGAAGCCAAACAGTAAATAACCTGATTTAATAATGCAGAAAGACTTGAGTAGTCACTTCTCCAAAGAAGACATACAAGTGGTCAACAGGTATAGGAAAGGGGCTCAATGGCATTAATCATCATGAAAATGCAAATATCTGTCATTCTGAAGGACAGTTTACTGGATGCTGTATTTTTGGTTGGTGTTTTTGTTTTTGTCTTCTTTTAGTATTTTGAATTTATCAACCCATACCCTTCTGGTCTGCAAGATTTCTGCTGAGAAATCCATTGATAATCTTATAGAAGCTCCCTTGTATGTAATGAATCATTATTCTTTTGCTGTTTTCAAGATTCTCTTTTTGATTGTGACTTGCCAGTTTGATTATAATCTGTTGGTGTTAGTCTCTTTGGATTTATGTTAATTGGAATTTGTAGAGTTTCTTGAATTTGCACTTCCATTTCCTTCCTCAAGTTTGTAAAGTTTTGATCATTATTTATTCAGATAGGCTCTCTGTTTCTTGCTATTTCATATACATCATGAATCTATTGCTTTCCTGGCATTATTTCATAGACTCTTAATTTCTCTTGTGTTTCTTCATTTTTTTTCTTTTAGTATCTCTGATTAAATATTCAAGTGACCTGTCTTTAAGTCTGATTCTCTCTTTTTCATGATATCTGCTTCTGAATCTCTCTAGAGAAAATGTCAATTTAGTTATTGCATTCCTTAGCATCAGAATTTCTATTTGGTGCTTTTTCATAGTTTCTGTCTCTCTTGATATTCCCAATCTGTGCATTCATTGTCATCATGATTGTATTTAGTTGTCTATCCAAGTTATCTTTAGCTTATCGAGCATCTTTAAGACAGTTATTTTGAATTCCTTGTGAAATATTTGCAGATCTGTTTCTGTATAGTCAGTTTCTGGAGATTTATTTTGTTCATTTGATTAGGCTACTTCCCCCAGCTTCTTTGTATACTTTGTGGTATTTTGTTGAGATTTGGGCATTCGAAAAAACAGATGTGATTATAGCAAAGTTGCAGGATATAAGGTTGATATACAAAAGTTAATTGCCTTCCTATATGCCAGCAATGAACAAGTATAATATGGCATTAAATCCACAATATCATTTATATTAGTAACCAATAAAATGAAATACTTAGGTATAAATTTACCTAAGATTTACAAGATCTATATGAGGAAAACTACAAAATACTTACAAAAGAAATCAAACAAGACCTTAATAAATGGACAGGATGACTCAGTATTTTCAAACTGTTAGTTCTTCCTCCCAATCAAAATCTCAGCAAACAATTTCATGGATATATATATAGAAACTGACTTTAAAGTTTATATGAAGAGGCAAAAGACCCAGAACATCCAACACAATATCACAGAAGAATGAAGTTGGAAGAGTGACACTCTCTGACTTCAAGACTTACTATAAAGCTACAGTAATCGAGGCAGTGTGGTTTTGACAAAGTAATAGACAAAAGAATCAATGGAGCACAACAGAAAGCCGAGAAACAGACTCACATAAATATAGTCAACTGCTCATCAGTGAAGAAGCAACGGCAAATGGCGCTGGAATAGCTGGACATCCACACTTTGAAAAATGAATCTAGACATTGACCTTAGAGCCTTCACAAAAAATAACTCAAAATGGATCACAGGACTAAATGTAAAACAACAGACCTACTAGGTAAATATAAAATAAAAGTCCTAGAAGATAACATAGGAGGAAGTCTCAATGACCTTGGGTATGGCAATGCAATACCCATGGCATGATTTGTAAAATAAATAGTTGACAGGTTGGATTTTATTAAAATTAAAAACTTCTACTCTGTGAAAGACAGTGTCAAGAGAATGAGAAGATAAGCCATACACTGGGAGATGACATTGGTAAAGACATGTCTGATAAAAGAATGGTACCCAAAACATTTGAAGAACTCTTAAAACTCAGTAAGAACACAAACCAATTAAAAAATGGGTCAAGAGCCTTAACAGACACCTCACCAACGAAGATGTACAGGTGGCAATAAGCACATGAAAATATGCTGCATATCATATGTCATCAGGGAAATGCAAATCAGAATAGCAATGAGATATGATTACACACTTATTAGAATGGCCAAAATCCAGAACACTGACAACACCAAATGCTGGCAAGGATGTGGAGCAACAGGAACTCCCATTTGTTGTTGGTGGGACCTCAAATTAGTATAGCCACTCTGAAAGATAGTTTTAGCAGTTTCTTAGAAAACTAAACATACACTTTCCATGTTATCCGACAATCACATTTCTTGGTATTCACCCAAAGGATCTGAAAACTTATGTCCACACAAAAACCTGCACACAGATTTTTATAGCATATTTATTCATATTTGCCAAAACTTGGAAGCAAACTTGGAAGATGTCCTTCATTAGATGAATGGATAAATAAACAGCTGTATGTCCAGACAATGAAATAATATTCAGCACTAAAAAGAAATGAGCTATGAAGCCATGAAAATACATGCAGAACTTCAAATGCATATTCCTGTGAAAGAAGCTAATTTGAAAATGCTATGTTCTGTAAGATTCCTATATATTTTGGAAAAGGCAAACTATGGAGACAGTAAAATTATTGATTACCACAAGTTGGGGGTCGGGGGATAAATAGATTGAGCACAGAGGACTTTTAGGGCAGCGAAAATATCTATAGGCTACATAGTGATTGATAGTTGTCATCACACATTTGTCCAAACCCACAGAATGTACAATACCGAGAGTGACCTGTGATGTCAATGATGTCTGGTTAGGATGTGCCAGTGTAGTTTCACCAGGTTTAACAAATGAACCGCTCTGATGGGGGTTGTGGATAACGGGGGAGGCTGTGCATGTGTGGGGGCAGGGGGTATATGGGAAATCTCTGTACTTTCCCTTCAGTTTTTCTGTGAGCCTAAATCTGCTCTAAAAGAAATAATGTCTTAAAAATTTTTTTTAATTACAAACAAACAAACCAACAGCCACACCTCTGTTTTACTGTCTTCATACCTTCACTCAGGGGAAGACCTTGACTGTAAGCTTGGCTGGAGATTTGGGGAGTACCTAAAACCTTTTCTGAAGCTGTATCTTTTCTGAGCTTGTGCGAATATTCCCCAGCTAAAGAAGTTTACCCCCTTCTCTGGATCGTGTAAGCTCTTGATCCTCCTTGGTGTCCATCTGCAGTAAGGTGGTCTCTCCGATTGTGTCTTGGTGGCCCTCAACCTGGCCCCAAACTGCCAATCATGTTGGTGCTCTGAGTCAGGCCAGATGAGACCCATCCCTTGGGTAGCCCTCTGGAAAGCTGGACCATTGACTCACAGTGCACACTTCTTTTTCTCTTCTGAGTAGAGAGATGAGCCTGGGGGTTGGCGATTTTATCCAGATCAGGCTTTGCTGTGACAGGGTGTGGTGGGCAGATGCAAGGAACCTTCCTCCTGGCTTCTGCCCAGTGCCTTCTGGCTTTGCACTCATCCAGGGAGCTGCAATATCTTACCTGGTTTCTGGCGTTCTCCCAAAGGCACTTTGGGCCATATGTTGTTAACTCCATGCTTCTGTAGGGGAACCTGGGCCTGAAACTTCCTACTCCACTATCTTGCTAATATCACTCCAGTAAATCTCTTTTGAAATATACATTTTTACTGCAAAGGAATCTAATAGTGTAGTTATGAGTAGAATTTCCTAAAGAATTTTTTTTAAACTTTCAAAAACACTTTTTGCTTAAAATACATTTTGGCTCATTTAATCTTTTTTTAAACCCTTAGTGTGCTTGACTAATTTTAGAAATCAGCAAAGACATTTTTTATGAAACATCACATAAGTCAATAGGAGCATTACATTATTAATATCTATTTTCAGTGGCCATGATTGGCTTATTATTCTTCCTTTGCCTGTTATAATGTCCAATATATCATCATGAAGAGAAGCAGTATTCAAAACCTAATAAATTTTGTTATGCTTTAAGTGGCTACAATTGAAAAAGTAAAAACATTTTCCAGCATGACTTAGTTTCAGATGTGCAGGTGAAAAAGGAGATAGCATACTAAAGCACTCAGTCAGTGTTAATTCCCAAGAGAATTTTACTCAGGGTCATTTGTCTCTCTCTTTTTTTTTTTTTGCATAAAAACATATGTAAGGAAAATTAAGCAATGATGTGTTTTTAAAAGAATTACAAACTGAATTGAATAATTGCTTTTCTTTAAAAGAAACATAGTGTATTGAGAAATTCATAGCTCTGATAATAGTTGATCAATATTGTGCTTCTTTGCCCAAATATAAAAACATTAACACTAATGAATTTATTGAGCATTCTTTATGGACAAGGTCTTCAGGACTGCTGGAGGGTATTTCTCTACATCACTTTGGCAATGACCAAAGAATATTAAAATTGGATTTTTTTTCTGATAAGTAAAGCACATAGAATTACTACTTCTGACCATGCCAAGGTATGCAGATATTTTATATTTAGAGTAAAATATTTCAAAAAAAGATACTTTTCTAGAGTAACATTTTTTTTGAGCCAAAGAATAAGTCTCCAAATGCATTCCCATTGGACACACTTGAGTATTCCTGCTTTTAGGGATAAATCCATTGGTTTAGTGGATTAAGATATAAATAACAGATCAAGACCAACTCGAATAATGATATGTAAGACAAGGATATTTAGAATTCGGACTTACAGGAAGTTTTGTATGTCCTTAGAAAACATGCTTTTCAAATTCAAGATGACATCTACAAATATCAGCAATAATGGATATAAATGACAGATTTTTAAAATTTTGACTTTCAAAGTTTTATACCCTTTATGCTTGCATGCTTTGTCTCTTTATCTCTAAATAAGTATGTCTGTCTGTTTTCACATCTACTTATCTGTCTCCGCAATTTGTCTATTACTCTACTTCATCTAAAAATAGTTTTGGGAGCATGTATAACAAATATTTCAGTCAAGAGCTGGGCACTGCAGGACATTTACCAGGTTGGAAGTCCTGTCGCAAATATTTTTCTAAGTTCTCATGAACAGAATCCCTTCAATCTCTTTGCTCATTTTCTGAAGAGTGAATGCAAGTCTGACAAATATTTGATGAAAATATGAATATTTGGTGAGCATAATTGGGAGTAGGTGGAGAATGAGAGATTTGTTTGGTAATTAATCTTACATTTGCTCTACAAATTTTGTCAAGGATTGAAACAGAATGACAGATAGTTTGGACTCTAATATTTGAGGGTGTGTTGGATATCTAGTATTATATGTGTTAACCATTGATTAAAATTTAATAAACCAAAGACTCAGAAAGAACTAGAAAATGATTCATTTCTCCAAACCGTTCCTCCTCCTGATGGAATGCTAATGTAAATTATCACCTGGAGCGAGGTCAGCCTGGTAACTACCCTCCTAGCATTGTTGGCTTAGCTCTCAGAGTTTGCCCTGTAAGATTTTCCCTCTTCCTGCCCAGATGTTACTTCACTGATCAGCCTATGTCTTTTTGGCTCATCTTAGGCCAAGTGAAATATCGCAGGACCACCATCAGGGTAAGATATCATAATAACAATTATAGTGCAAGATGGCAGTGCCAGACTTCCTTCAGTGCTTGAGATGGAGATCAAAGCAATGGAAACTTTGCTTGACTAAAATTGCTAAAATTCTTGAGGTTTTGGTGACTGTCTTGCTGGCTTATACTCTTTTAGCTTATTATGAAACGTCTCCAAACCCTTGATGTCACAGTGATTTTGCCAGGCAGCACAATGGGTCACACTCTGTTGCATGTCTATACACTTCTTGTGGGTCTACTTATTTCTGGAATTTCTTCACTTAAAAATCACAAAGGAATAATTTCCATTGCAGTCTTGAGTTTATGCTCATTTATTATAAAATACAGCTAGACACTTGCTGTAGAAACCAGTAAATCTCTGAAATGCCTTATGTTAAAGTAGAACAGAAATAAACTCATCTTTAGAAAAAATATGGCTCCTTAAGTGTATATGAGTTTCCTTTAAGGATGAAATAATCCACATTTCTTGTCCAGGAAATATTTTTAGGTTAAATCTTTATTCTTTTGGTGACTTGTTTCTGGGAAAAGACCAAGCCCTATCATACACTGAGCCACAAATGTCAAGTCAGATGCAGTGGGAGGCAACTTGCAAGAAGTTATGGTAACTGATAGAGCAGATCATAACATATAATAATTGCCACTCCCTTAGTTTACAAACATTTTCTGTTATATAGTTAACAGATTCATAAATCAATGCTGGCAAAACAAACAAACAAAAACAACAAAAAACTAAAAACAGGATATTAAAAATTACCAAATTTTTTTGAATTTGGCAAAAGTCCAATATATCCAACATTATGTAAAATACAAATGCTGGCATACAAAACTGAAAACGTACTATTCATTCAGAAAGGGCATTTTTCACTGTACAACTTTACTATTGACTTAGTCATGTTCCTTTCTTCCATAGTTTGATGAAATGAATGGTATATTTGAAAAATTCGAATGAAATAAATAAGATATTAAGGTGCTTGTGATTAGAGTAGTGTGGATTATTAAAATGCAGCGTTTTACACTCTGAATCTAAAAAAGTATCACTTAATCTAATTAGCCACCAAAATACAGTGACATTTTTGTCCATCTATTACAGCATTACTCAAAAGTGATAAAGAGCTTTCAACTAAATTTGAAAAGCATGCTTGGGATAGTTTGGCTTAATAGGAAAGACTCTACAGTACATGTGAAGCCCACTTTGATCCTCATTAGGAGACATCCAAAAATACAGTCACTCCACAGGAAAGGAGAAACTAAGCATGAATTTCCTAGTTTCAGAAGATGTGATCACATAGTCTGACAATATATAGGCTGACACTTAAAATGCATCCATTTGTGTGCTCAGGAATAAAATGTATGTGACATTTATACGTCTGAATGCCTGCAATAAAATAAATATATATATATATATATATATATATATATATATATATATATACACACACTACACTACTATTTATTTACTTATATGTTTATTTTAAAATAGTAGTAAAATAATAATTTAACTGACCACAAATAGTAGTATATGTGTATATTATTTTACCAATGCTATTAATACTATATGTAAATGTATATACACACAATATTTATGGCTAATTAAATTATTATTTTAAGTGTATATATATATATATCTCACCTGTATGTATTACTATATAATGTTCAGTAAAAAAAAGCTGAAATACAAAGTTAATATGTAGAATGATCACACTTTTGAGACATGGCATTTATTAGGATAGGATCGGCCATTTGGCAGTCAAAGACAGAGCTTTCAGATTTGGATCACTCATACACACAAAGGCAGACAAGGGTCAGGGAACCCTTCTTCATCTTGAAGCCATGTCAGTGGCACATGTGGTCCCCAAGGGCACTGTGTTTAAGAAGGGAGGGGTGAAGAAGCTACACCAGCCCGAGCTGGCATGCCCAGAGGGTGAAGCATGTTTTGTCACCACATCCATCCTCCAGAACTGGACCCCAAGCCCACACACACATTCAAGAGATCCTAGGAAATGACAGGGATGCAGGAGCATCTGGTGAACACTAACTCTGCCACAAATGTACTACCTTTAGAGAATAAAATATTCTTTATGAAGGATGCTATTAACATCAAGATATTCATAGCTTTCTGAGTGTTTGATTATGGTTAAATTCAATTTGTACTTTTCTCCCCTTTCCCAAATACTCCATAATATATAATGTTTCCATAAAGTAATTTTAAAAGTATTGAAACTGCCAAGTAGTCATTGACTCCATGTCATATTATTATATATATTCTTTTCAAGTGCACATGGAACATTTTCTAGTATTGATCATGTAGTTGGGCACCAAAGAAGCCTCAACAACTTTAAGAAGATAGAAATTATCTCAAGCATCTTTACTGACCACAATGCCATGAAACTAGAAATCAACTACAGAGGAACAAAGGAGAAAAAAAGGAAAGCATGGAGATTAAACAACATGCTATTAAAAAAATCAATGAGTCAATGATGAAATCAAATCAGCAGTTAGAAAATATCTTGAGACAAATGAAAATGAAAATACAACCGCATGAAATTTATGGGACACAGCAAAGGCAGTGCTAAGAGGGAATTTTATAGTGATACAGGCCTTCCTCAAAAAAGAACAATCTCAAATGAACAATCTAACCCACCATCTAAAAGAACTAGAAAAAGAAGAGCAAAAAACCACAAAAGGCAGCAGAAGGAAGGAAATTATAAAGATCAGGGAGGAAATAAATAAAATAGAGATTAAAATAAACCATAGAAAAAACATCAGTCAAATCAAAAGCTGATGTTTCTGAAAAGTAAATAAAATTGACAAACCTCTGGCCAAACTCACAAAGAAGAAAAGAGAGAGAAGCACTAATAAGCAAAATAAGAAAGGAAAATGGAGAAATTACAAAAAATAAAATAGAAATACAGAATATCATACAAGAATATTATGAAAAACTATATGGAAACAAAATGTATAATCTAGAGGAGATGGACAAATTTCTGGAAACATACAGTCCACCAAGACTGAACCAAGAAGAAACTGACCACTTGAACAAACCAATCACTGGAAATGAATTCAAATTAGCAATAAAAAATCTCCCTACAAATAAAAGTCCAAGACCAGAAGGCTTCACCAGGGAATTCTACCAAACATACAAAGAAGAACACATACCAGTCCTTCTCATACTCTTCCAGAAGACTGAAAAGGAGGGAATACTCCTAAACTCATTCTATGAAGCCACCATCACCCTGATACCAAAACCAGGCAAAGACACCACGAGAAAAGAGAATTGTAGGCCAATATCACTGGTGAACATAGACAAAAAAATCCTTACCAAAATATTAGCAAATAGAATCCAACAGCACATAAAAAAGATTATACATCATGACCAAGTGGAGTTCATCCCAGGGACACAAGGTGGTTCAACATATGCAAATCAATCAATGTCATATGTCACGTCAACAAGAGAAAAGACAAAAACCACATGATCATCTCAATAGATGCAGTAAAAGCATTTGATAAAATTCAACACCCATTTGTGATAAAAACTCCCGTCAAAGTGGGTATAGAGGGAACATATCTCAACATCATAAAAGCTATATATGACAAACCTACAGCCAGCATAGTACTCAACGGTGAAAAACTCAAAAGCTTCCCACTAAAGTCTGGGACAAGACAAGGATGCCCACTATCACCACTCCTATTCAACATAGTCCTGGAAGTCCAAGCCACAGCAGTCAGGCAAGAGAGAGAAATAAAAGGGATACAAACTGGAAAAGAAGAGGTAAAACTGTCACTATATGCCAATGACATGTTATTATATATAGAAAATCCTAAAAGACCCACACAAAAACTACTAGAGCTGATCAAAGAATTCAGCAAGGTAGCAGGTTACAATATTAACGTAAAAAAATCACTTGCATTTCTTTACACTAATGATGAATCAACAGAAAAAGAAAGTAAAGAAACAATCCCTTTTAAAATAGCACCCAAAGTAATAAAATACCTAGGAACAAATCTAACCAAGGAGGTGAAAGACTTATACACAAAAAAGTATAAACTGTTGATGAAGGAAATTAAACAAGAGTTAAAAAATGGAAAGATATCCCATGCTCCTGGATTGGAAGAATCAATATTGTTAAAATGGTCACACTGCCCAAGGCAATCTACAGATTTAATGCAACCCCTATCAAATTACCCAGCACATATTTCACAGAACTAGAACAAATCATAATAAAATTTATATGGAACCACAAAAGACCTAGAATTGCCAAAGCATGACTGAAGAGAAAGTAAGAGGCTGGAGGAATAACTCTCCCAGACTTCAGAGAATACTACAGAGCTATAGTCATCAAAACAGCATGGTATTTGTACAAAAAAAGACATATGGACCAATGGAAAAGAATAGAGAGCCCAGAAATGAATCCACAAACTTCTGGTCAACTCAATTTTGACAAAGGAGGCAAGAATATACAATGGAATAAAGACAGTCTCTTTAGCAAATGGTGTTGGGAAAACTGGACAGCAGCATGTAAAGCAATGAAGCTAGAACACTCCCTTACACCATACACAAAAATCAACTCAAGATGGATCAAAGACTTAAATATAAGACAAGATATAATAAACCTCCTAGAAGAAAATATAAGCAAAACATTATCTGACATACATCTCAATAATGTTCTCCTAGAAGAAATAAAAGCAAGAATAAACAAATGGGACCTAACAAAACTTACAAGCTCCTGCACAGCAAACGAAACTGTAAGTAAAACAAAACGACAACCTACAGAATGGGAGAAAATTTTTGCAAATGAAACCGACAAGGGCTTGATCTCCAGAATATATAAGCAGCTCACACGATTTAATAAGAATAAAACAAACACCCTAGTCCAAAACTGGACAGAAGACCTAAACAAGCAATTCTCCAAGGAAGACATACAAATGATCAATAGGCACATGGGAAAATGCTCAATATCACTAATTACCAGAGAAATGCAAATCAAAACTACAATGAGGTATCACCTCACACCAGTCAGAATGGCCATCATTCAAAAATCCACAAATGACAAATGCTGGAGAGGCTGTGGAGAAAAGAAAACCCTCTTATACTGTTGGTGGGAATGCAGTTTGGTGCAGCCACTGTGGAAAACAGTATGGAGATTCCTCAAAAGACTAGTAATAGACTTACCATATGACCCAGGAGTCCCACTCCTGGGCATATATCCGGAAGGAACCCTACTTCAGGATGACACCTGTACCCCATTGTTCCTAGCAGCACTATTTACAATAGCCAAGACATGGAGACAGCCTAAATGTCCATCAACAGATGACTGGATAAAGAAGCAGTGGTATATTTATACAATGGAATATTATTCAGCCATAAAAAATGGACAAAGTTACGCCATTTGCAGCAACATGGATGTTCCTGGAAAATGTCATTCTAAGTGAAGTAAGCCAGAAAGAGAAAGAAAAATACCATATGAGCTCACTCATATGTGGAATCTAAGAAGCAAAACAAAACAAATGAAATATAAATACAAAACAGAAACAGATTCATAGACATAGAATACAAACTTGTCGTTTCCAAGGTGGGGGTGGGTGGGAAGGGACAGACTGGGATTTCAAAGTGTAGAATGGATAAACAAGATTATACTGTATAGCACAGGCAAATATATACAAGATCTTATGGTAGCTCACAGAGAAAAAGTGTGACAATGAATATATATATGTTCATGTATAACTGAAATGCTCTACACTGGAATTTGACACAACAATGTAAAATGATTATAAATCAAAAGAAATTGTTAAAAAATAAAAATAAAAGTATTGAAACTGCCAAGTAATCATTGACTCCATGTCATATAATGTTAGCTTTTTATTATTTTTAGAAACTGTTCATTTACTTTTATTTTTTAAATCACTTTGGCTCTCAGTTAAAAATAACTGTATTCTGTTAGCATTCACTTTGTGATGGGTAATATAAAATGTATGATCATAAATAATTAGATATTAAGATTGAACAACTTAAACACAGTTAAATGTATTCTGTCAACGTGGTAGCATAATATTTGTAAGTTTATGCTAAAACTATAAAAAACAAACTGTCAAAACAGGAATAAAAAGATAATAAACTCTGTAGCTGAGAAGACGTGATGGGAGAATGTAAGAGAATGCAGTTCAGTTATAATCGTTGACAAATGTCAAAATCTCAAACATTTGTGTCCCTGAGACAAACACGTGTACCAACTAAGGGGTATGAGTATTGTGAAATCTTTTATTTTTCAAATCAGTTGTTTCAGCATCCATCATTTGAAGTATATCAAGACATCCATCTCTCTCTCATGAAACCCAGTTTGGGCTTGAATCATCCCAAGAACTCAGAACTCTTCCACTGAAAATGGTCTGTCAGCTGGAGATCATCATCCTTCTAAATGAAGTCAGCCAGAAAGAGAAAGACAAGTACCATACAATGTCACTCATACGTGCAGTCTAAAAGAAGGAAAAAGAAACTAATGAACTTATGTATAAAACAGAAACAGACTCACAGACATAGGAAACAAACTCCCAGTTACCAGGGAGGAAAGGGGGTGGGAAGGGATAAATTGGGAGTTCAATGTTTGCAAATATTAACTAGTATATATAAAGTAAATAAATAACAAGTTTCTTCTGTACAGCACACGGAACATTATTCAGTGTCTTGTAGTCACCTCTAGAGGAAAAAAATATGAAAAGGAATATACGTATGTATATGTATGACTGAATTATTATGCTGTACATCAGACATTGATGCAACATTGTAAACTGATTATACTTTAACAAAAAAAATCATAGACCATTAAAAAAAGAATCAATCATGTTTCTAAGTATCAGGTGAAGAGGAAATCGGAGGATTCATTTCACTATTTTTGCCTCTGCCAAAGCTTCATTGTGGTGTTCCTGAAAATTCTTCCTGCAAAGTCATTTCTTCACAGATTTCTGTGTGCATCACACATTCTAGTTCTTGAAGTTGCAGCTTTTTAATCAAAAGGGACCTGCACAGCCATTGTTCCTAAGTCACACACACTATTATCTTGGTGCTTCAAAAAAAAAATAAAGGGGGGGCACAGTTTCCTACCCTTCCCTAATCCACTGCTATTTGACGTGTGGCATCACATCAAAGCAGCTCCTTCCAGCAAGAAATGAGTTTATTCTTCTACCCCTTGAATCTGGGATGGTCTTGTCTCTTGCTTTGATCAACAGAAAATGGAGGACGTCACATATGGCAGCTCTAAATCTAGGATCCATGGGTCTTGCACCCTCCTTCTCATCCTCACTGAATCCTGCTGCTGCCAGTTGGACACACCCAGGCCAGCCAGCTGAGTGAAGAGAGGCATGTCACCCCTGTCACCAGACCCCATAGTGAGTGAGGTCTCCAGGATGAAGGTTGTCCCCAGCCAACCCATCAGAGAAACACGCAAAGCCAAGCTATGATCCATCATGCATGGCCAGGTCAGCAGAGCCACACGGCTAACCCTAGATTGACAGCAGTAACAGGCGATTGCTGTCTTGAGCCCTGAGCTTTGATGTGCTGTTTTACACAGAAATCTCATCCCCACAAACCTGGAGACGGCCGCTCTGGGGCTCAGGACACCAGTCCACATTAACACACTCTTCTTCATGTTGAGTTTCACTGATTCCCTTAACTACCAGTGGACATCATTCATCAAAGAAGTTCTGCTAACACTGAACCACAAAGGGAAGTGATGGTCTGGGGCTCACTGTCCCAGCAGGCTTTTTCCCTCCGCAAATGTCCTGACCTTTTCAGTAGCCACTGTTGCCAAAAAGCATCTCCCAGAAGACACAGGGACGTTTCTGGAGGTGATGTACGTTTAGCTCCTTGACTGTGGTGAGGGTACCATAGGAGTATGAATGTCTGTCCAAACTCATGAAAATGTGCACATTAAACATGTAAACGTTTTTTGTACATCAATTATACCTCAATAAAAATGAAAACAGTGTCAAGTGTTGTCATAATCTTCCCTGAGGGAAACAAAAACCACAAAAGTTATGTTCAACTGGATCTGTTTCAAAGTAACTTTCTCTATGTATCTGGACATAGAAGTGACAGATGGCTTCTTTTGTCAACTGGCAAACCTCAACTGTTCTACCCCAAGTGTGACAGAATGGGGGTATCCTGGCTGATTACAGGGATGATAGTGAGTTCATTTCCCGGGTTTATTGTGCCATAGCCCGACTTGGCCAAATCACTCACCCTCACTGAGCCCTAGACCTCTTTTCAAGAATTGGTGAAGGAAACATGCTGGCTTCTGGATGAAATCATGTGAGCACAACTTGGGCACGGAGCACCCTAAGTAGCAGGATTAAATAAACGCCCGCGATGATTACGACGAGGAAGACAGCACAGGCAGACATCTGTAGGAATTTGGGGACCACAGACACTAAAATCCCAGATAGCAAAAGACCAAAGTCCATGAACTTACAAGAAATGTATGGTGCAAAACCCCTTACAACACAGAGGCAGCATCAATGTTCTCAGCAAATCGGGCTCTCCCCTGTGATGTGGTTTCCTAGAGAGCAGAGGCTCATCTCTGCTGCGGATGTGGTGCCCGGTGGGCATTAACAGTAAATGCACGGGGCGTGGTGAAGAGCTCTGGAACAGAGCAGCCAGCCAGCGTTCCCCGGACATCACCACTCTCCTCAGTGAGATAGACGAGGACCTGCTTATCCCAGGGTTTGCGCGAGGTCTCTGGGCCTGATGTGCTGTCACTTACCAGGTGTGTGACTTCACACAAGCTGTATAATCTTGTGGGCCATATCTATAAAATGTAAATGCTAATAACACAATCTCACAGTGTTGTGGTGAGCACTGAATTTTTATATGTGTTATATATACATAAATACGTGCTCAAAATTGTCCCTAGTATATAAATTATAAGGGTTGACTGTTAATAAACATGTAATATAATATAATATAATATAATATAATATAATATAATATAAAATAATATAATATATCATCCCTATATAAATTACCTAATCTTTCTTCATCTATAAAACAAAAATTTTAATCATTTACATTTACACATAGGGTTGTTCGAGGATTTAAAGAAATAAATGTACGTAAAAGATTCAGAACAGTGACTGGAAAAGTAAGAATGCAATAAACATTGTTCATCACTAAAATTCATAATTAAAATGTCAGTGATTCTTAGAGGTGTTTCAAGGGAATTTCGTGACTTATTTTATACATTTTATCCTTAACTCTCTTAAGAACCCATCCTCCTAAAAGTTCCTTTTGTTTCATACTGGCTGTCT
Source organism: Vicugna pacos (assembly GCF_048564905.1). Classification (NCBI taxonomy): domain Eukaryota; kingdom Metazoa; phylum Chordata; class Mammalia; order Artiodactyla; family Camelidae; genus Vicugna; species Vicugna pacos. The sequence goes on from NC_133017.1 coordinate 1,532,250, forward strand.
TACTAAATATTTTTTGAATTCCAAGTTATCAACTATCTTATTGGCTTCAAGTTGCTTCTATATGGACACATAAACCTAAATCATATTGTATATAAAAGGATTACAGAAAGTCATTTCTGGGTTTATTTTGATAGCATCCAAGCTAAATATCGGCTCCAATATTTTTAGGGAATAAACAATCACAGTGGTATTTTTTTTCATTTCAGGATAACTTGATAGCTTCTAAAATATTTTCACCTGCATCATCTCATTTTATTTTTTTTAACATTTTTATTGATTTATAATCATTTTACTATGTTGTGTCAAATTCCAGTGTTCAGCACAATTTTACAGTCATTCATGGACATATACACACTCATCACATTTTTTCTCTGTGAGTTATCATAATGTTTTGTGTATATTTCCCTGTGCTATACAGTGTAATCTTGTTTATCTATTCTACAATTTTGAAATCCAAGTCTATCCCTTCCCATTCTCCACCCCCCTGGTAACCACAAGTCTGTATTCTCTGTCTGTGAGTCTATTTCTGTCCTGTATTTATGCTTTGCTTTTGTTTGTTTGTTTGTTTTTGTTTTTTAGATTCCACATATGAGCGATCTCATATGGTATTTTTCTTTCTCTTTCTGGCTTACTTCACTTAGAGTGACGTTCTCCAGGAGCATACATGATGCTGCAAATGGCATTATGTTGTCGTTTTTTTATGGCTGAGTAGTATTCCATTGTATAAATATACCACATCTTCTTTATCCAGTCCCCTGTTGACGGACATTTAGGCTGTTTCCATGTTTTGGCTATTGTAAATAGTGCTGCTATGAAAACTGGGGTGCAGGTGTCATCCTGAAGTAGATTTCCTTCCGGATATAAGCCCAGGAGTGGGATTCCTGGATCATATGTTAAGTCTATTCCTAGTCTTTTGAGGAATCTCCACACTGATTTCCACAGTGGCTGCACCAAACTGCATTCCCACCAGCAGTGTAGGAGGGTTCCCCTTTATCCACAGCCTCCCCAGCATTTGTCATTTGTGGATTTTTGAATGATGGCCATTCTGACTGGTGTGAGGTGATACCTCATTGTAGTTTTGATTTGCATTTCTCTGGTAATTAGTGATATTGAGCATTTTTTCATGTGCTTTTTGATCATTTGTATGTCTTCCTTGGAGAATTGCTTGTTTAGGTCTTCTGCCCATTTTTGGATTGGATTGTTTATTTTTTTCTTATTGAGTGTATGAGCTGCTTATATATTTTGGAAATCAAGCGTTTGTCAGTTTCACTTGCAAAAATTTTCTCCCATTCCTTAGGTTTTCTTCTTGTTTTATTTCTGGTTTCCTTTGCTCTGCAGTAGCTTGTAAGTTTCATTATCAAATTTCTTTTTAAGGAAGTAAGTATCCATCTTTACTTCTTTTTCTAATCTGTAACTAATTGTGTCAGCATCATTTGTTTAAGAAAACTTTCCCTCATCTGTTATTTTTTATCCCTGTATTTTTAAAATAAGGTAGTATCCAGGGACTTAACAATATCCACAAAGCATGTCTCTAAAATCTACTCTATTTTGTTTCTGAATTTACCTGTATTCACAACATGTGCATTTCTGTTAAAAATGGCTTCCTTCCAACTGATAGACACAGAATGATGGAAATCAAAAAAAATTATTATGGGGCAGTTGAATCTAGGTCTCTAATGATGAAAATATTCTCTTCATGAAGAAAGTCAAAGAGAGGGTGAAGATGAGGAGGGGCTGAAGAGAAAAGGAAACATCCTTTGTGTTCTGGCTTCCATATTATTTAGCTCAAGAAGAATATATTCTTAATAACTATCAAATAAAATAACATTTCTCAATGTCATATTATAGAAGATTATGCATATCATGTTTCTGAAGCTCCCAGGGGGAGCTTTTGTTGATTTACAGGAAAAGCCTCATGACCTGGACAATGGGAGAGGATCTGGGGCTTAGACTCTAACAAAGACATCACCATGTAGCCCTTCTGTGTGATAACACCCCCAACACCACCGCAGGCTATCATGAAAAACAGGGTTCCTGGGCGAGCATTTACGCAGTAGAACAGAGATTCCAAACAGAAAAGCCAGAGTCATCTGTCCATTTAACACCAAGATAGGTAGTGGACACATGGCCGGGTATCATATGGAAGAGGTCAAACCTCTGCAGATATCAATTCAGGATGATTCAAGTTAAAAATATTTTGAAAAATCTCACAAGCCAAAAATAATTCTCTATGACCTGAAGTATAACAATAAGATAACCAGTGTGTGTAAGATAGACAAGCCCACCCTCCTACACTGTTGGTGGGAATGAAGTTTGGTGCAGCCACTATGGAAAACAGTGTGGAGATTCCTCAAAAGACTAGGAATAGACTTACCATAGGACCCAGGAATCCCACTCCTGGGCTTGTATCCAGAAGGAAATCTACTTCAGGATGACACCTGCACCCCAATGTTCATAGCAGCAATATTTACAATAGCCAAAACATGGAAACAGCCTAAATGTCCGTCAACAGGGGACTGGATAAAGAAGATGTGGTATATTTATACAATGGAATACTACTCAGCCATAAAAACCGACAACATAATGCCATTTGCAGCATCATGTATGCTCCTGGAGAACGTCACTCTAAGTGAAGTAAGCCAGAAAGAGAAAGAAAAATACCATATGAGATCGCTCATATGTGGAATCTAAAAAACAAAAACAAACAAACAAACAAAAGCAAAGCATAAATACAGGACAGAAATAGACTCACAGACAGAGAATACAGACTTGTGGTTACCGGGGGGTGGAGGGTGGGAAGGGATAGACTTGGATTTCAAAATTGTAGAATAGATAAACAAGATTACACTGTATAGCACAGGAAATATACACAAAATGTTATGATAACTCACAGAGAATAAATGTGACAATGAGTGTGTTTATGTCCATGAATGACTGAAAAATTGTGCTGAACACTGGAATTTGACACAACATAGTAAAATGATTATAAATCAATAAAAAATTTAAAAAAATAAAAAGATAGACAAGCACACAGTAATGCAAGTATGAGAAAGCTTTGTCACAATCACAAAAGCTCAGGGGACCACATCAGAACAAAGATGAACCCCTTTGCTGGATGAAAATAACTGGAAATGATCATCCGAACACAAAGTATATCTGTTATTTGTAATTACATTTATATATTCTTTTATCCCAAGCTGCATAACGTATTTTTAAAGTCTATTTTCAAATAATGTTTTAAAAATAACCCTTAAGACCTGAAATAAACTAGTTTTCCACCATTTTCCTATATGGCTATCTAGAAAGCACAGCCCTTCGCTATCTGCCATAATCAAGATCCCTTCACCCAATGAATTGAAAATTATCCAAAAATATAACCTTGAGAATATTTATTAAAGTATCTTATTTTGCTATCTGTGTCATTCTGCAACAGGAAATCCCTTTAATTTAGATATTGTCTCAATCAGAATATTGTGTTATCACTTCTAACTTATATATCTTTTCATGTTTTTTCCTCTTTCTTCTAAGTGGAAGCAGAATCTTCCAGTCTCAACTATACTATCACCATTCCAGACAGCATTTCTGAATAAGTCATATTTTAATATTGCTTCTTCACTTTGAATAAAGCATGGATCTTTTCACTACACTTAAAGTAAAACTCGATAAATATTTATTGATCACTTAAATATATCAGGCACTGTGATTAAGAATTTAAATAAATAAATTTCATCCTTTAAACTATTTTTTTAAAATGCACTACTATTAGCCCCATGTTATATACAAGAAAACTGAATCATACTGATGTTAAATTAAGTTTGGGGGTCATCTACCACTATGGATTGAATGTTTGTGTGCCCCATCCCACAGTTCACCTGTTGAAATCCTGGTGCCTGTGCGAGGTGATTAGTTTGTGAGGGTGAAGCCCCCAAGATTGGGTCAGTGTCCTTAGAAAAGAGACACCACAGGGATCTCTCACCCATTCCATCATTTGAGAACACAGGAGAAGACTTTCTATGAGCCATAAGGTGGGGCCCTCACCCAGGACATTAACGTGCTCATACCTTGATCTTGGACTTAGCCTTAGAAATGTGAGAAAGACATTTTTGTGGTTTATGTCACTAATGTGGTAGGATTTTGTCACAGCAGCCCAGCAGAATAAGACATCTGTCAAAGCAATGGTCTAAGATTGGCATGCAACCAGTCAGACTCCAGAACTGACCTGCTCTTGTGATTTTACAATTACTAACCCATCTTCCTCTTTCCCAATTCTCCACTACTTTAGCCAAACATCAAAATCACCTGTTGAGTTTTTCTTTAACACAAATTCATCAATTCTACTCTTTACCTCCATCCTGATTCAGCAATTCTGAGTTTTACTCTTTGATTTTCTCAGCATTCTCCCAATCTTAAACAGAGGAAATCAAATGTGTGATTGTGATGCTCAGTCACCAGCGAGAGCTATGGCCTTAGAACAGACACTTCCTATATTCAGGGACAAAATCTTGACTTATTCAGAACCCCTATAACATCTCTATAGTCTTGCTGCTAATAGACACTCCATAAATATTTCCTCAGTGAGTAAATCTTTATAGGCCTCAACACTATTAAACAGTTGCCTTAGGGTGCTAGTATCTGGAAAGTTAATTGGAAAAACCTAAAATGGTGTATTATATTGAGTTGATTGCTAATTTTATTTTCAAAACAGTACAGAAGGGAACTGGGGGGGAAGAAAATTTGTAGTACATTTCTAAAATTTTTAAAAATTGTATGGCTACTGCTAATTGACTGTTATATATTGTGTGAAAATAATAATCACAAGGTTTGACAAACTGTAGGTGATGAACACTTTTCAGTCAGAATGTACAAGGCAGTGAACATCAGGTGTGATTACACTGGACTCCAGCAGCTGAATTTCAGACCTGTGTTTAACCACAGGCTTTTGTCACGATCTAAAAGATAAATTCTGTCTGTTACAATGTGATCAATTTTAAAGTTAAGTTTATTTTCCCATTTCATATTAAGTTTGTACTCACGGTTCTAAATAACATGGTCTCCGCATAGTACATTTTAAATGCAGTTTTCTGTGTAATATACATTGCTTTGATATACAGTGACATTAAAGTCATTTCCTTTCTAAGTTTGATTATGTCAGTATGATTTTTACTTGGCAATATTGTGAAAACTATTTTCCTAGCTTTTAATGTGTACACAATATATGTTTATAAAATAGCAATAAAAGTAATTTAGGCAAGCTTCTAATTATTGAAGGTCAAAGAAATACTATTACCTTAAAATTTATGTGGTTTTCTAAAAATTATGGAAATTTCTTACTGGCCTATTTACTTAGATATTTAAAATAGCACAGTGCAATATAAATTATATATGTATATTGAATTTGATAGATACATTACTCTTAACACCTTTCTTTCCTAAAGTAAAAAATTTTCATGTATCAATTCAAAGAAACACAGTAGAAACCGAAATGTACAGGAATTAAAATTTTTATTTCAAATTGGTAGCAAACAAAAAGTGAAGCAATGCGTTATTTGGCAGACAAGCTACCACGAGGCGGCGCAGCTGATCCCCCAGCCGGGAGTGGCCGCGCGCTCCCACTCCCGGGCGCCGCGCTGGGTAACTGGGAGCCGGATCGTTGCCCTCTGCGCCTGGTCTGGCCGCCGTGGGGCGCCAGCTACCGGCTCGGGTGGGGGCTGGTTTTCTCGCCGGCCATCGGGGAAGGCCGCTGGAGAGAGGGGAGGGAGGACAGGGGGTGGGAGCGGCGGGAAGGCAGCCGGAGAGCAGGGCGAGGAGGCGGTAAGGGGAGGGGAGAGGGAGGGGAGAGTAGGGGAGGGGCCTCGCGAAGCTGGGGCCAGGCCGGGAGGGGTGCTGGCAGGGTTGGGACCGAGAGAGAAAGTAACTCCAGGACGAGACCAGAGCGCCCCGCGCCGCGGGCACAGGCGGCGTGGCTGCGCCCGAGGCCGCTCCGCCTCTCCCGCTCCAACGTAAGCCCGGCGCGGGCGCCACCGTTCAGCGATGCGCACCCCTGTCCCTAACGTGGCTGCGACGCCCAGAAAGTCGCCCAGCCGGGATTCGGACCTGGGCAGGGGCGGCGGGACACGCGGTGCGGGGACATCCAGCATCTAGGCCTGGCGTGGAAGGGAGGACTGCCCACGTGGCCGGCCCTGGCCCCACGTAGACCCTCTCCAGGCAGGTTGGGGCCTCAGGTCCTGGCACGCGGGCCCCAGTGCAGGGCTGGCGAGTGTCCGGGGTCAGAGCCTGGCTCCCGGAGCTGGGGCTTTGGGCTGTCCGAATCAGAGAGAAAAAAGGTCTCCAGCGGGAAATATGTGCGCCCTCTGACGCCCACCCGCGAGTCCGAATTGGAGTGGAAGGGGCTGGGGCGCTGCTGGTCGTGCCAAGCGTGCGGGGTCTAGAGACCCAGGGCGGCAGCTGGGAGATGTGATCGCCCCGCGGTAACCCCGCTGCCCGCGGGCATCCCCAGATCTGGACCGCGCATCGCATACACTCGCAAACAGCCCCCTCCCCCGGAGCTGAAGCGTGTTTCCCTCCCTCGTCCCCCACCCCTGACTGCAGAAAGATAAGCTTCAAATTTGCATTCCGTGTCTTAAATGTGCCTGAAGTTATTTAACTGCACGAGTGAATAACAGCATTAGTTTTAATCCCTGCAACAATAAACTTTGAGAACAACAACAAAAGAAAACTAAAACCAAAACTATGAAAATTCTATGTGACAATATTATTTGATGATACATGTAATTAGTTAGATTAATTATATTTTATTTCACTTAAGGAAACAATACTGTAAAAACATTCTATTAACATGCGCAATAAAAATACATAAAAATATCACTCACTTTTACAGAACTATTATTCAAAGTGTTTTAAATATGCAGAGTCAGACTTGCCATGAAGCTGATGGAATTTGTTTCCGAGCACCTCATTTGTACAAGCCTTTCCAGGGACCTGAAAATAGTCATAGAATGTGTTTATATGGGCAGTTATTTTTGTTACATTTAGAAATATACTTATAATTGTGATTTTTTTCTTATTGTAGTTAATATTTTAGTTTGTCACTGATATTTATAATTTGTCTTCTATTTCTTAAATAAAGCCGCTTCAAAAAGGAGGGGCTTTACAATTTAAAGGGTCATATAGCCTTGAGCTGCATTAGTTAGCTATATGAATGCACTGCATTAATTTGTTTAATTAATATGACAATATGCTTTACACACAAAGAAACAGGACAGGAAAGTTAAGGAACTTCTCTATGAAGGCTGTTTAATTAATGATATAATATTCAAAACAAGGCCTTCTGGCTCTTGAGTCCCTGTTCTGAAAGTCCACACTTATAGACATAGATATTAACACAGATGGAACTCCAGACTCTGTCATATATGTATGCAGTATGGCTTAATTTATGTAAAATTCCAAACAGGCAAAAATAAATGGCATGTTTTACAGATACATACATTTACATTAAAAATACAAAGACTAGCAAAGAACTGGTTAACATAGGACTCATGGTAGGAGTTACCTCTAGAGAAAAAGGAGAATTTAGTGGGGAGGAGCCTCCAAGGGCTTCAAGTGTCTTTGCCATCGTATATTTTTAAATGATTATCAGAGTATTATTTTACTTTATGTCATATGTAGCTAATAGATACCCTCATGTGTGCAATACGTATAAAAAATTCAATAAAAAGTTGTCAAATATTTCAAAGTACATAGGTTCCGCTAAGTATATGTAGAAAATCCCAAATCTCTTTCTTATTACTTTAAATAGACAGGAACTGTATTTTTTAATTTAATGGAATAAAAATAATACATTTAGATTTTAAGCTATATTTTGGCATATTTCAAAGGAGAACACATCTTTATTTTGATTTCATCATGAAATATTAATAACATAATAACCAAAAGTACCTGAAATCTTGGTAACCATGAATAATTAGTGATTTAATCACATGTATTACCGAGACCTGGTTCCATCTAAGGATAGACACATGGAAAGAGTGTCATACTTATCAGACCATAAGAAGAAGCTGGGAAATCTGCAAAATCACACTGCTGCTGAACCCATCAGAGTGCTGACTTTGAAGGGATATCATCAGGGTAAAATTTGAGGAATGCTTGCATGAACCTCCAGACAGACATGACACTGGCAATCCCTCACCTCTCCCAGAGCACTGGAAGTGTTAGGTAGTTAGATAAGCAGGGGCACGAGGCAGACAGGTGGAGGAGAGGGAGGATGGTCCGGAAGATGGTGGCATGCCTGCTTCCAGCATAAAGGGACTTTACTTCTTTTAAGTGAGTGCCAGCAAGAAACCAGTTAGAGCTAAAAGGCTGGAACTGCATGGTAGTGACAAGAACCTAACCGGACAAGACCAGTGTTCATTGTAATATAATTAGTATTGAGTTTCAGGCCCCTCTGTGGGTTTTTCTGTGTTCATCATGGATAAGGGCATTCACAAAAGGGGACAAACATGACTGAGCACTCCAGGGGCAAGAGCCATCAATCAATCAAAAGACCACCTCTAAGTGAGGGTACAAGAGAAGGGAGCAAAGACCATTGCTGTCTGCACTTGGATCAGCCTGCCTCCTGTTCTTGGAGAGGTACTTCACCTTTCCTAATAAAATATTTCACTGCACAATGCATTCATCTCCCATGTGAATTCTTACCTTTCGGGTAAGTCAAGAACTGGGGCCTTTTCTTTCCCCATTTTAGGGTAACAGAAGGAGACAAGGTGGCCATGCAAACAGATACAAAAGTATCAACTAACTCCTTAATGAACTGCTCAAAGCTGAGCACTCCCAGTTGGGAGAGTGTGGAGTCCTGCGAGCACAGATGGTTGCAGCCCCTTCTCCATGGACCTCACTGTTTGCTTGTGAAAAAGCCTGGGGGCAGGAAAGAGTGGAGAAAACATCCCTCAGCTGGTGTGTTCCTGTTGCCCTGGAATGGCACTGCTGAGGGAGAAAACAATTCTTACCTGGATGCTTTCCCTAGTGGAATAATGTCTTAAGATGCTGAAAATAAAGGGCAGTAAATCCTGTCACTTTCAGCAGGTGAAAACTCAGAGTTTGATTAATGGAGACAGGAAGACATTTTCCTTGTTTCAGAAAATTAAAGATTTTTTTACCATGGAATGCTGAGCAGGATCACCAAGGAAACTTGGCTCCAAAGACTCAGAGACATGTGAGCTACCTATGACTGATACTAAATGAGGAAAATGTGGAAAGCCTCTTTGTTCCTCACCATCTGGAGTAACCAGGAAAAAGAAACAAGCAACAGCAGACGAACCCCCAGCAGAGGGGTAAGAGCACACAGGAACCAAGGTGCAGGGTCACAGGAAACATCTACAAATGAAGGTGGACCAAGCACATTCCAGAATAAAACTCAGATTGTCTGTCAGTCTAGCTCCCATTCTAACCACAAGGTGACACTGAAGGAACCTGAGGTAATTGAAACAACCAGCAAAACAGAAAAACAGCCCAGCTCCCCAAGAAAGCCTAGCAGGAAAAGAGGCGTGCCTATTTCCAGCCTTAAACATTATTTACTTAGGCTTCTGACCCCCTACATGGAATATGTAGATTTCAAATAAATGTTATGAGACCTATGAAATTGAAAGAAAAAAATCCACTGTTGAAAGATAAAACAAATAATAGAAGTGAAAATCAGACAGGGGATATAAAATCACTATGATTAATACATCAGAAGTTCCAGTGAAAAGACTTGAAGCTATTCATGAATAGATGGGTCATTTCAGCAGAGAAATGGAAACAATAAGAAAATGTCAAAGAGCAGGCTAGGAGTAAATTTAAACACATGCCCAGCGAAGGAGATGAAGAACGCCTTTGACAGGCTCATCAGTAGGCCTGACACATTCAAGGAGAGCCTTGGTAGACTTGAATATAGGTCAACAGGCATTACTCAAATGAAAAAAAAGAGGAAATTCTTGGAAAATTTTAATAATTTAAATTTAAAAGAACAGAGTATCCAAGAGATGTAGGCCAATCAGTCTGAAATATATTTAATTGAAGTTCCAGAAGGAAAAAGAAAGTAAAAGAATGAGGAAAAAAATATTGCAAAATGAATGGTCAAGAATTTTCAACAAATAATGAATTAAAAAACAACATAGAATTAAATTCATACTGCTAAAGGCCAAAGATGAAGGGAAGCATTAAACTCTGTCAGAGAAAATACATGATCATCTTTAGGAAATGGGGTGTCTCCCAGGTGTTTGAGACCAGGTGGAACCAGAATAAAGATATCAACGTGCCTAAAAAAATTATGTATAATTTAGAGGAGTGAATGATCTGCAAAAGGGGTTAAGAGAAATCAGAGAAGGGAGGTAACAAGGTCAGTTATACAGTGTAAAGTATGCTTTTCCTGGCTAGAATTTGGATCACCCAGTGAAATATAGTGTACAAATCAATGAATCAACTAATTAACTGTATGAACATACATAAATAACAAATAAATACAATTTAAAATTATATTCTGATGCTATTATATATCCAAATGATAAAACAAAATATGTCTCGGTATTTGTACTCAAATAATATACATTTCTGATGATTTCTTTAATGTAAGTATAGTCAGTTTACAATGTATCAATTTCTGGTGTACAGCATAATATTTCAATCAGGCATATAAATACATATATCCCTTTTCATATTATTTTTTATTATAGGTCACTGAAAAATATTGAACATAGTTTCCTGTGCTAAACAGTATAAGCTTGTTGTTTATCTATCTTATACATAGTAGTTTCAACAAATCTCAAACTCCCAATTTATTCCTTCCCACTCCCTTTTGATTTGCTTTTCAATAACATTTGCTTCTTTCTTTCAATGTAATTTCAGTAATTATGTTTCCAAAATCTTAGGTTGATTTTAATATTCTACTTAGTTGAGCTTAATATTCATTGACAGATATTTTAAAGTTCATAGATTAAACTGACAAATATTACTATGCAAAGTGCACACAACTTTACTACTGTGAATCATGTCTTGAATCAGAAGAGCTCTGGGACCCTGAAGTAAGCAACCACATCAGTCAAGCACTAATCCAGAGGCAGGAACCATGTGGTACCTTGAATGTGGACATTTTAATTAAAAGTATTAACTATAACAGGGAATCATCTACTAAAGTGTAAAGGGTCCTATAAAAAATCTAGGAATAACAGATAAAAGTACAACAACAAGATCTCCTAGAGATGAGTTCATGAACTACAGGGAAAGACTCATTTCCTGAAGTGTGGAGAACACCCAGACCTCTTTTTAGATGGTGGGTATATCTATGGCTCATGAGAGAGTGGAGAAGTTCACTGAGGCCACAAGCCTCCCAGGGAGTACAGGAAGAAATTTTTAATAGGAGGTACCCTGCTGGAAAATCCCCACTAAGAAGCCACTGTGGAGTTGCTGGAGAAATCTACCCCCAAGGAATATCCTGAGCTGCTTATAAGTCAGGTACTTCTAGAGTCAAGGGACTGGAGGAGCTATGCCCTCTGCTGAGCTTGGAAGTTGACATGGTGCAGGAGCCTGCCTAGGAAAACAGAGCAGACTTGGAAGAGAAACCCCTTTCTTACTTTATTGTCTCTCTGGTACTCTCTACTAACAAAGCATGCCATCTGCCACAGGAGAAACATCTACAGGGTCCAGATATATTATTTCAGAGCAGTCATTTAAGGGTGGTTTGCAGCAGAGAGGCAATGCACTGATAACAAGTATACTACATTTTAATGTCTCCCAAGAAAAATGCATCTGGAAAAAAAACACTGTCAGCCATCTGGTCTAGTGTGAGCCACACATTTTGCACTACATGCACTTGCTATTCTAAATATTTGCCAATAATAAGGGGAAAGAAGGAGACAACAGAGAGAAAACATTCAAAAGCATCCCAGAGATGGTTATGTCAGTGCTTTCAATTTGTGAAGACTCATCAAGCTGTAAAGTTAAGTTTTATGCACTTGTCTTATCATTTTTATATTTCAATAAAGACTTTTAAAGTAAGGCATATATGTGGCAAAGTTTAATTTCTGATTACGTAGCATTCCATAGAATTCATATATTTAGCTCTATTGGCACATGGATTTCTTTATATTTCAATTGCCAACTCAATTGCAATGACTCTGAATTGAACATAATTGTATTTCCAGGCTCTCAATAAAGAGTTTTTTTTTTAAAAATTGAAGTATGAGTGTATTTTGAAAGGAAAGACTTGTCAATCATGCAAAATATGTGTTTTCTTTGACTTCTTAGAGGTTCCTAGGTTGCCTCTAACTGAAATTTGTAGCCATTATTAATGCGATCAGGAAGCTAGTAATTATTGTATGGTAATTATTTATGGTAAAAAACCAAATGACCCTCATTACATTCACTAAGTTCTTTTATTTTTAACTGAAGTATTTTTGACTTACAATATATTAGTTCAGTTGTACAGCATGGAAATTATATATTTTCATAGATTATACAGCATACAAAGCTATTATAAAATAGTGACTCTTTTCCTTTTGCTATCCATTAGGTCTTTTTGTATCTTGTTTTATGCATAGTAGCTTGTATTCCATAATCCTTTATATTAGCTTTGTCCCGCCCCACACCCCTCTCTCCTGAAAACCAACAGTCCGTTCTCTGTATCTGAGTCTGTTTCTGCTTTGTTATATCTGTTCCATTATTATTGTTGTTGTTGTTATTATTATTATTATTATTATTATTATTATTATTATTACTATTATTATTATTATTACTGTCTTCACCATTCAATGGAGAATCAGTCCCTGTCTTAGAAGTTATGTCTTCAACATTGTTATTAACAAGTGAATCACCTTTTGTGGTAGGCTAATTTCATTCATAGTCTCATTAATTCTTTTCTAAATCCTGTCATTTTCTTTGTAATTTTCTGCTCTTCCCTTTGACAATGGACTTTTCTACATTTCAAGCTCTGGTCAAAACAATGTTAACAAGTGTGATATAAGCTGAAAATTCATTGAAGATAGAAGAGTGCACTTTTGTTTGTCCTGTTCATGACATGACCTACTCTCTCTTTAATCCTCACCATCAACCTGAGAATGAGCTGAGACTAGCTTCCTGGCAGCTAAGTGACCGCATCAAGCAGGGTTGTCACCCCAGCTAAAGCCAGCCAAGTCTGATCAGTTCATTACTAACCCATAAGCTTATTATACAGGAGAGAGAACCTTTAGCAATGTCAGTCCAACTCAATTCAGAATAGCAAGACCTCCAAACTGAATCAAAACCTTGCAAAAAATAACAGGTAGATGTGAAATTTAAGTCACTAAATTTTGATATGTCATGGGAAAATATCTACATAGCATAACTTTTCACTTCTGACAGAAGGTTTCTCTCTCACTCAATATTTTAAAATTTAAAAAAAAATGTTTTTTATTTCCTTAGGAAATATTATTCATAGGACACCTCTTGAGTTTTATGCATTGACAAGGAATTAAGAACCAGAAAAATCAGTGATATTCTTACATGAGATGGTCATGTGAATTTATTATAGTTTGAAAACATTTTTCTTCATACTAGCAAGAGAAATTGTGAATCTAAATTTCACTATAACTAAGATACAGAGTATTATGTACTATGAACTTGTAGGGTTCCTTGGGAAGAGTTAAAAATTTAAAGTTAAAATCTACAAGTGTTGAGTCCAACAAATGAGAGAATTGATTAGAAAATAATAATGGTTTTTATTAATTACTTTTGGACCTAGAGATGATCATATTATCTGAAGTCAGAGAAAATCAAATATCATATTATATGCTGAATCTAAAAATGATACAAATGAACATATTTACAAAACTGAACCAGACTTAGAGACAAAGAAAACAAACTATGGTTACAAAAGGGGAAAAGGCAGCAGAGGGATAAATTAGGAGTCTGGGATCAACAGACACACAAGGTATAGCACAGGGAACACTATTCAATCACTTGTAATAACCAATAATGGGAAGGAGTCTGAAAAATTATATATATATATATATATATACTAAATCACTATGCTTTACAACTGAAATTAACACAATATTGTAAATCAACTATACCTTAATTTAAAAAAAATAAAATAAAGCCAGCAACCTCTCAGTGCTGCTCATTGGCAAATCAAAAACAAACAAAAAACCAAAAAAGACAATACTGGTGATCTGATTCCCTCATTAAGAGATGTTGCAAGAGTTAAGTGAATTTTTTTTCAAAATTATTTAGAAATATTTTACAATAAAAAAGTGATAATTGATTAAGTGTAGGCTTAATCATTGTTACACCAAGTGTGCATGAACACATAGGTTATTAAAAAAAACAGGGCAAATTTAATGACTGACAATTAGGGCAATAATGATGAACAGCTGCCCAAACCAAACTGTCCCAAGTCCTGAATCGTGAAAACTTAGGGAAACAACCTGTGACTTGATGAATAGCCAATAAATATAATTTATGTGAGAAATGCATTACTATATTTTATGAAGATTTGTGTGTGTGTGTCACTCGGTGATGCCACATGTTGGGCTCAGCTGTGATTCTTGGGTCAAGAGAGAATGGGGGCGTTGTTCTGTTAATTGCACACACAACAGCTAAAACATACATCATATTCCAAAACAATGACCCTTTTTTTTTTTATTTTTATGCTGTCTGTCTGTTTTGGAGATAAGAATAAACAAGAACTTCAAAAATGAAGAGCACTAAAAACATTCTCTAAGACTATTTTTTTGAGAAATGTTTGTTGAGCACCTCTTCTTTACCAGCTACTATGAGTCACAGGCAAAGACTGCCTAACTCTCCTTGCAGAAGTTGGATGGGTAGAAATAATATCCTTTTAACTAATCACAAAGAAAAAGTTATAATTGATGTTGAGAACCTGAAAAAAGCCATCTGATTCTTCTTCTACTTCTAGTCTTAAGTAATTTCAACTCTCCAATTTTATGTTTGCTTATATAGCTAAGAAAATATTTACAGTATTCTTGAATGATGATAATTTATCATCTCTAAATGTTTTTTCTTTTGACCTATCCTTTCTGCTGCTTTGAGCTACATTGGATGACATTATCTACTCACATGTGCACAATAATTTTCCCATGAAAATTAAGCTTCTTAGAGAAAATCTATTGTTGCTTGGGTTAACTTTACAGCACTTCAGATCCAATTATTTATTTAGGCCATTAAGTGTTTGAAAAAGAAAGACTTAGATTTGAAACCCAATTTGGTCACTGACTGGTTTCAAGAAATTGGAGAAAATTATTTCCTATCTCTCTCAGCTTTGATTTCCATACGTACAAAATTGGAATTAAAACATTTGCTCACTTTATCCCACAGATAGGTGTAAGAAGAACATGAAATGCAGTTTCAGAAAGAACTTAGTAAATTACAATGAAACGTGAAGCATATTCCCTTAATGATAAGGAATTAAAAGTTCGTACATTGACATATCTGATTTCTCATGCATTGGAAATTTCTAAATGGGAGTAAACCTGTTAAGGTTGTAAGGATGAATGTTTTATAATTACTTCTAGCCATTCATTCCAATATCACATCCCTGTATTCTTTGTGAGGTTGGTAAATTTAAGATGTTCTGGGTTCCCTTATAAGTGAAGCTGCATATTCTTGCTTTCTCAGGGAAGGACTACATTTCTAAGGGTCTCTTTCATTTTGGCTGTGAGGGATCAGACAGCTTCATTGTTCAGATGATAGCTTAACATTCAGAGAAAAATAGAAAGGCAAAGAATAACTGGAAATCAAACTATTTTCACAATTTGGGAAATTTATGCACATTTTTCAAATCACGAAAAATCATACAGTAAAAAGTCATTACTATAAATCTTAAAAAAGTAATCTTGTGGGTTTCTAGAGTTTATATTATATTGCCTTTCTAGGAAATCATTAGTACATATCACTAAAATATTATAATGCCTTTCTAGGAAATCATTAGTACATATCACTAAAAAATATTTCATACCTTAGGTTAATAGTTATAAGGGGGGACACATATGGTACAATAAAAGAAAATGTCATGAGTGATCATTTCTCTGAGAGTTTTAAATTTTATATCAAAAAAGAATATCTGATTGCCTCTCCACTTTTATCTCCTGCCATCAGGCTTGGCCCAGAGAGGCCTCATCTAGACCGTCCAGCAGCCCAGGATACTTGGTATCTTGTAGTCCACATATTTGTCACCTGGGATACACTTTTCAGAATATCTCCTACGTATCCTTGAGACATTATGTCTTTTCTGCGATAACATAAATTAGGTCCCCTTTGTAAAATCTATCACTTGACATGTTGTTAAATAATAATAATAATAATCAGAAAAGTCCTGTGTTTGTGGTGAACATGAGGTTGTAACATACTGCTGAATACAATACTCACTGTTATATTTTTATAGTTGTATAATGGGTATATTTTTGTTGAATATCTTTCAGGTTAAGAAATATTATGTTGCTGTAATTTCCTTAAATCAAATCACTTGTATATTAACACCTCTTCCTTATGTGGTGAGAAATATTTATTCTATTCAGCCCAGTTACTCAATAGGGAGATGTTTCCTCCTCACTGGCATTTTTATATTTGACCCTTGGGGACTTTCACTGGCTGGTATGTTAGACAATGCACTCCCCTACACACACACTCTCTCCCTGACATGATCTATTCAGCACATAATCTTGGGTCTCTGCTCATTTTGAAAGCATCCAAACTAGTTGGCTAATGTCCTGTCACTACTATCATTCACATAGACAGAATTGAGGTTGTCAGGCTCCAAGCCAAAAACCTATGTCTAATTTAAGTCCAACTATAGGCAATCGCAAAGGATTTACTTGAGGAAACTCACAAGGGAAAGCTGCTCAGCCCAGCCAATGAATTGCAGTCTCAGAACCCAAGGCCCCTAGTCATGCATGCCTTTACACTTACCTCATTTCCTGGCCCAGGCCCTCTTCTTGGAGGCTTCATCATCAGGGTCTTACTGCAGGGGAGGTTCTCAGGCACCTCTGCCAAGTTAACCTTATCAGGGGCCCTTGAAAATATTTTTCTCCATGCTATCCTTGCCCTTACCCTATGGCTCCCCACAGACCTCTGGCCCAACGTGACAGGAGCATTTGGTTTGGGGGCTCCTTGGAAATTAAGACAAATATTTTCACTGATCCACCTGACCATTGTCTTGGGCAATATCCTGGGGAAAGTGAACCACCATGGGAACTGGCACTTTCTCCTGTTTAACCTCTAACTGTGTCACCTCAGCAAGTGATAGAAGGCTTTACTGTTACATTCATCTGGCCTTTTGTCTTGATCAACTACTTCAACATCTGACAGCTTATCTCTCTTTAGCTCAGAAGGCTCTGGGCAAGGCCCAGAGATGGGGCACAGCAACAAATGATGCACAGCAACAAATGAAGTGTGTAGTAATAGAGCCAGAACTTAGGAAATTACTCTATGAACATCATCATTTTCGGCCAAACAGCTGTCTTTCATTTATACCCTTTTTGCCTTTACACATTTTGGAATACTGTAATTCTAAAATTTGAATATTAAAATTAGTTTCTAACCATTGTCCTTTTAAGTCCAGAATAGCCACAATTCCCAGGACACAATGCTTCTCTGACTTTGAGGAGGGTTACCATGGTCTCTCACTCTTTGCTGTGTAGGATACAGTTGTAAGAATAAAATAGAAATTAACATTTATTAAACAATCCTGTCAAATGTGTGATAGGAAAATCTACTTTCTGTGTTATCCTTCCAAGACTTAATCTCTCCTGTATCTTAAGTCAATTGCTCTCTTTCTGGGTCACACCTGCTTCTCTTTCCTGTGTGTTTAATATTTATGCTAGTGGGTTTTTGACAGCATTATCTCTTATGATCTTTTCCTCTTCTCTTTCCTTATTTTTTGGGGTTTTGTGTTTTGCAGTTGTACTTATTTGTTTGTTTGTTTGTTTATGCATGTATGCTTTCTGATGGAAAGGATAGTTCACCAACTTCTGGCCACTCTGCACTGTTACATAGTGTGAGAAGTTAATGACAATACAATGGGGAAATGGAGAATGTGCACACAATCAGAAAAGTGAATCTTGCATCACTCTTGTTGTCATGCTTTATTCCTTTTGACACTATATTTTTTATATTCTGGAATTTGCCATGCATCAGTGTTTCATGCAGATTGATTGGGTGGGATAAGTACAGGGAAAGAGACACCATTTGTACCCTTGACTAATACAGCATGGTTCCTTGACTCTGTTGAGAAATTCCAGATTTTTTAAAAATATAAATATTTTTCCCTAAGGGAAAAGCTAGATTTTAAAAGGAATAAAATCAGAAGAATATATGTCCTATGGAAAACATGACTGGCAGCTTCAGGTTTAAAACAAGAAAGAAAAGAATATTGTAGAATAAAATATATGGTTATCCATATTTTTTTCTAAAACTGAGTTTCATACATCTTTCTATTTATTTACAATCCCCAAGTTTGAAATGGAGAATAAAACTAGTCTCTTAAAATATTAATTCTCAAATAGTTTTTTAATATTTTAAAGAAGGAAGCATTTTGAGTATATTCCTTTAATAAACTTACAAAAATTAATTTTTGAATATCTTAAAAATAGCTTTTTAATGCATCTGAAACTATATACAACATCAGATATGTTATTAGGATCTGATAGCATAATATCAATAGATGAGAAAGTGCATCTGCAACCCTTCTTGTCTTCCTTTATGAGTATGGAAATCAGATACTGTCAAATATCTCTTTTCAATTATCCATTTTCAAATATCCATTGTCAATTGCTCAAACTTTTGATATTTTCTGGGGTTTTTTGACTTGTAATAAATCACAATTGTGTCAGATCCAAATTTTTTAAAAAGCAACTTCCTTAGAAAAAAGTGTTCCCAAATTTGTATTATAACCAAATAAATTAAACTGACTTTTTTTTTCTTTGATCTAGGGCTGCTCTCATAGGGTATTATGTCCCTTTGGAGAATTACTGAGGAACAACACTGATAGAAATTGAATACTGTTTGGAAGAAATCTGTGAGATTCAGATTTGTAAGAGGACAATAAAACATGTTTTACTGCTGCATTATTCACTAACCGTTTGGTTAAAAGTGACATTGATTCAAACTAGTTTAAGCCATAAAAGATTACTTATCAGTCCATACATTGAGAAGGATAGATACTGTGATAAGGGAAATAAGAATTACCATGGTTCTTAGTGAACTGAAAAAAAAATTAATGAGAGACAGAAAGTGTGATATAAGCAAGATGTTTATTAGTAAAGTAAAAAGGTACTAAAAGAGAGTACACTCCTGACAATTGGGAGCAGGCCAACCGAGAGGAAAAGTGCTTATTTCAGGTGAGAATGGATTCCAGGCTTCAAATATGTCACTAGCAACTTGTATCATTTTCTGTATCTCGTTTCTGACTTCTTTCTGAGACACCCTCTCTTAATTTTTATGACTGATGCTCATAGAGTTCCAGTTTAACAAAGAATTTATTTTTCGGGACCTCACATGTAGAGAGAACCCCCTTTCCAAATTCCACCTTGAAAATCCATATATGTCTACTTCTACCACACAGAAAAAAGAATCAATCAAGATAAATCAAATTAATCAAGCAATCCCAATTCTGTCTTGCTTAACTTAAACCACATAATCATCCTTAAACCAATTGCAATCTGTGGAAGTTACATTCTAACAGAAATGTTGGTCTCTGTGTTTTGCAGTGACTGCTTCTTGACAAATTATCCAAACTTTAGTTGTGAAAATTCATTTTGCTTTTTGGTTCTGTGGGTCAGTGATTCAGACAGGGAATGATGGGGAAGCATTGCCTGCTTCACTTGACATCTGCCAGGGCATCTGAGAGGCAGGGGTCTGAAGTAATCTGAAGTCTCTCTCACTCATATGTCTGCAGATTGAAGTTAGAGGGAGTTGGACAGATTAGGGACAGAATAGACAGGAATTCTATGGCATATCTCTCTTTCTCCATGTGGTCTCATCACCTGACCTCAGTATGATGCTTAGGGTAATCAGGCTTTTAATGTGTCAGCTCAAAAGTTCCAGAACAAGAGATCCAGGTGGAAGGAAGATGCGTTTCCTTTTTCTTAGAGTCAGAAGTTATACAATGTAACTTCTGACACATTATATTCATTAGAAGTGAGTCAATAAACCAGTCCATATTCCAAAGACTCATATATCTTGGGACAATTTGAGAACATGTTTGAAACAACCTCAATGTGCCTAATTTCAGGAATGGTAAATGACACATTTTGATAGAAATTCCCACAAAGTAGAAGAATAGATAACAAAAAAAAGGGGGGGTGTATATGTTTGTTACAACCATGTAAGAAATAAATACATAATAATCACAATCAATTTTAGTTTTAATAGCCCAATATGCTATAGATATTATCTAATTAATTATAACTTGCTATTACAGTTCTAATAAAGTTAACAATTATTTATATCATCTCTGAATTATCACTAAGCCTTTTTCATTGTTAGACATTTTAATCAATCTATTTATGAGTATTAATTTTCATTTTTCTATCAATTGGTTAAAATAGATCTTTATGATTTTTTTTTTAGGCAAAGTAAACAGCTTCAAATTCTTCTTGAATCCTGTTTACTTTAAGTGGATTTTATCTTGAAAAGGAATATCTGATCATAAGCTTTTATTTTCAAAATTAAACTATGGATGATGCTGTGAGTTTGTTTTTTTTTCTATCATTTTGTTTTTCAAAAGAAAATGTGAGGAATATGAGTTTGTTTATTTGCTATTTTTAGTATGAAGCTAACCTTTATCTTTGACTTTTCTGTTATATATTTTATGGGATGAAGTTCCTTCGTCTCTCCTCTTTGTTTACATGTAGGTGTCTTAAGAATTATATTACATGTAACATAGTGAGCATTTCATTACACATGCAATGATTTTTAAACATTTTTATTTGTCTAGAAAACATATCCACACTATAATTTTGGCTACCACTTCTTCCCTTTTTGTTCTGTTCTATCAGTAATCACCTGTAATCTGCATTTTAGAATCACCAGCTTACAGCTTCTACAGATACTTGCATCATTTTTCTGTTAATTTCATCTTGTCCTGTGAATTCAGGGAAACCTTTTCAAATTGTTCCCCATGTCACTTAATCAATAACATTCTTCTGAGAATTCAAAACAATTTCCCAAACATTTTCCAAATTATGGAATAGATCATTTTCAGAATTAATATCCTCCTTTAAGTGTTCTTTATTTTGTTCAATATATTTGATTCTGTACTATACTTTCACGGCTCACAAGTTGTTAATAACTATGTTTTTCTTTTAATATCATTTGAATTGTAATCCTTCCAACATTGTTTATCAAGAGGTGGGTTATGTTAACTTGATCTCTATTCTTCTGAGAGTGCCACACCATCTTGAATAATGTAATTTATAGAAAGTTTTGAAATTGGGAAATGTGAGTCTTCTACCTTTGTTTATCTTTTCCATTTTCGTGGTATCCTGGGCCCTTGAATTTCCATATCAATTTTACAGTCAGTTTATCAATTTCTGTGAAAAAGTTTGATAGAATTTCAATAGGGAATTCACTGAATCTTAATCAGTCTGGGAACTACTGATGCTTCAAATATATTGTTTGCTAATTTATGAATATGATATCCCTTTCCACTTATGTAAGTTTATCTTAATTTCTTTAAAAGAGGTTTTACAGTTTTCAGAGTACAAGTCTTGTAGTTCTTTTGATAAATAGATTTTAAACATTTTAATCTTTTATATGCAAGATCATAAATGTATGGAATTTGTCCACTGCTATTGTATAGAATTTCAAATAATATTTTATACTGATTTGATATCCAACAATCTTGCTAAACTCATTTGTTACTTCTAATTGTGTTTCAGTGTGTGTGAAATCCTTTGTAATTTCTGTATCCACTCACATGTCATCTATAAGTATATGGAAACATTTTTATATTAGGCAAGGCATAACTCTCATATTTTCCTTAAGTTCATGAAACATGATTTACTTTAGTTCTTGAGAGATATTTGTAGAAGTTGATATAAAGTCTTTGTAAAGTGTATCCCACATCTAAGTTTTCTCAGGGACAGTTTCTTTACTCTTTTTTTCCCTATTGTGTAGCACAGTTTTGTGATTCTTTGCATGTCTCATAAACTTGTTCTTATTTTTCTGAAAACTGAACATTTAAAGTAATATAATTTGGCAATTGTGGAAAAAAAATTTTTGTTCTTACTGCTTTTTTTTTTGGTACATTTCCTGAACAAATCTATAAAGTCTTTGTTCTATATCACTTGTCAGCAGAACTATCTCTTTTGTTAGCTTAGCGGTCACCTAATAATTTCACACATTTTACTTAAATGCTATGTTCCAATAAGTCTCCTGGATATTGCTGAGGGGTTTTATGTGCATGTTAGACACATCTTTAATGCTCCTTCAGTTTACAGCTATGCTTCATCTCTCACTTTGGAGTTTCAATATCAGCCAGAAGTGAGATATTAAGACCTTCTCAGTTCCTCCTGGGCTTAAAAACTGCCCAATACATGACCTTCCACATTCTCAGGAATATATCAGAGCTATTTAAAACCCCCTATGGATGTCCTATTTTACAATTTTTCCTTTTAAGTCTTTTGGTCTTCTTCCCATTTGCCCCAGTTGTTGTTATTGGCTCAAGCAGTTTTGGTACTAAACAATTATGGCTGATGATTTTTAACACGTGTCCTGGGGTAAAAATTTCCACTCTACATTCTGACTCATATCAAATAAAAAGCAGCTGTTGAATTTGGGCTCACAGGGGGCTGCCATGCCAAATAATAATAAAATATCTGTAGGAATGAGGCTGTATGGGGTAGTCCAAATCTATTCTACCCTATTGGGACACCAACTTCAGGAAGTGCTTCATATTTGTTTATATTTAAATAGATACAGAAAAGTACTTAAAGAATATTATCCTATTAATGCAGTGAACAGAGGGTAGCTATTTTAAGATTGTAAATCATATATAACTTTCTGTAAAAGTTAAATGTGCTAGAAACTTTTATATGGGTTTTCTTGGTATTACTTTCAGGTATGCAGCATAGTGATTCAGTATATTTGCAGATTTTATTCCAGTATATGTTATTACAAGATATTAGGTATAATTCCCCATGTTATACAGTAAATCCTTATTGCTCATCTATTTTATGTATTGCAGATTGCATTTGCTCATTCCATATTTTCTTAAGATTGACAATAAGACCAGGTCACCCATTTCATCATAACTTCAGTGAAGTTTAAATTATAATTCCTGACAAATTATTTTTAGTAAATACTCAACATACATACACAAGGGCATCTATTTAATAATAGTTCAATCATTAAAAAAAAAAAAAAGAACCTGGAAGGCTTTTCCTACCTGAGAAGATGTCATATTTTAAAGAAATAAAACAATGTAGTATAAACATCACAGTCAACAAATCAGCTTCTTGAAATAAAATGGAAATTTTTAAAATAGAAATAAAACACATTTGAATGAATCTATTCTGTGATAAAAGATCACAAAAATTGGGCAAAGTGCTGCTTGTTTAAGGGAAGGTGATGGAAAAACTGAATCACAGAGAAGATTATAACTTTTGATTTCTACATATCAAGATACATAAAGACCTATATGAGAATAGTAAAATCATAAAGGTAATAGAATAAAACCAAGGAAACTATATGCAACATTGTGTTCAGTAAGGGATTTTAATAAAGCATTTGAAAGCACATATACAAGGCCAAAATTTAAAAATTCTGGTTCAGTATTGGCAAATTTAATATTGTTGTTCAATCAAAGGCACAACTGGAAAATAAGCTGAGATGATAGAGAAATGAAGGTATTTGCAAAATTAGTATCTGAAAAATACTTCACATCTACACTATACAAGTTTATATCAACATAATAAAAAACAATAGAGACCAAATGCAAAGAAAACAAATCTCACTAATAAGCAAAGCAAAGAGAGACCTCTGTACATATTCTGTACATGTTATGTCCTTTAGTGTATATTTTCAAGATATTTATTACAGCATTCTATGTGGAAGCAAATAATTGGAACCATTCTTGTTAGTGATTACTAAAAATAACAATGCAAATATAGGATATGTGTAATACATATGATGCCATAATAGGTAGCAAAACAGATATGTATAAACTAGAGGCCCTCAGAGCATTTTGATGAATCTTAAAACATGAAGTTGAGTAAAAACAAGAAGAAAAATAAAATGTCATTGTATTATCATTTCTCAATCCCATTTATGCATGTAAACAATGAAGATATGCAAAAAAATACATTATACTTAAAAGGATACATAATATTCAACATATGTGTTTAGACACATATATTCAATTATTCATGCCCAAAGCATTAGAATATCTCTGTTGGGGGAACTGGGGATATTGAAAGCATGTAGAAAGTAGAATTGGGACATATGTACTTAATTCTTGTACTACAAGTCTGCAATAGTGAGAGGAAAAACAAAAATACAGCTATTCTAACATAATGGGTAAAACTTAAATCTTAACCTGTGATACACTGGTTTTATACTTTACCTCCTGCAATCCCTTTTCACAATCAAACTATTATTTATATAACAAATAAATGTTAATTTCCTGGATGCTGATGCCCAATATATTGGGTATGTTTTCCTATAATATCAAGATAATAAAGAAATCTAATTCATTGTGCTGTTTTAAAGATTACACGATTTAATATGGGAAAATATTTAGAACAATGTTTGAGACATATTAAAAGTTCAGCAAAATTGCCTTCTTGAAATTTTTGATTGCTTATATCTATATATATAAACAAAATTTTAAAATAAATAAAAATATATATATACTATACTATGTACAGTATTTAGAATAAATGATATTGCAATGTTATTTCATCATTATTAAGTGATTAGAAATCTGAATTCAGTATTGTTTCACTTACTTCTAAGGGTTACTGATAGTCTCAATTTTGAACTTGGTCTTTGAAAAATTTAAGAGTCTTATAGTTAAATATGACTATATACATAATATATTTAATATATGAAATGTTTGTAAATAAATGTATATAAACTCATTTAAATAAAAAGGTAACTGATTAGATCACAGCAGAAAACCTTAAAGAGACCTGGATTCTTTTGAATGCTAATTTCCACATTCACACATCCTCAGAAATTTTGCTTTATTTCTGTGCATTCTGTGATGTTTTGGGCATTTTTCTCCTCTGTGAGTCACTTTCACCATTAAGACAGCTTATCTAATGAGTAAAATATACATAGGAGTTCCTAAAATCCCTATGCTACTCCAACCAGTCCAATATTCTATTGTTCTCAAGGAGTTAGACAATGCTTCTTTCCTTGCTGCCTTAGCTAAGTGTTCTCAATGTCACGTGACCTGGATTAGATTTTCTGGTCATCTCAGAACTGAATTCTGTGGCTAGGAGAATGGGAGTCCTTCACGGAGCTTAAGATTAATCATTCCTATCAAACTCAAGAAGAGAGTGGAATGGGAATGCCATTTCACAAAAGAAAAGCTGAGTGCTCTAGTTAGAATTCTAGGGAGTGAGTCTTAAGTAAAGTACCAACAAATAGAACCTTTAAAATGAATACACAATAGTTCTATACATTCCCTCTAGAGTCTTTTTCTTCTTTTTTTTTTATTATAAAGGATTATTCAAGATGTGTATCTCCATTTAATCTGTTTTCCTCATGTTTTTAAAGACTTTCCCAATATATCTAAGTTCTTGGCTTCTCCTTATGACAAAATTTCAGATATTGACAAATGCATTGGTTTCATTTTTTATATATTGTTTGTGGAGTATTTAGAGGCTCTGCTGTAACAGGCAAAAAAAAAAAAAAAAGAAGAAGCACATATATTTTCCTGATAAAACATCTGTCCTACAAAGATATTCAATGTTGTATTTCTTTGTTATTCTTTAGCTTTAGACAAACAAAACCAAGTGCATATAGTTTGATGAAGTCTAACTGAAATTATCATGGTCAAGCTAAAGGATATAGGTTGGTTGCATCACCTAACTACATATTCAGTTTTCCCTACAGTGTAAGCATAAAATCACTGATGCTGACACTCTGAAATGGCCTATCAACATGATGCTGGAGATGTGCCTGGTAAGGGAACCAGGAAAATTTCAGAGGGTGTACTATGGTTTTCTTTAGAGGCATGATATATATTTGAGAATGCTTTAAGAGAATGTGCATAAAGAAAGAAATGAGTGTAGGGCTTTTCTCTCTCACCTATAGGTGTCAGATTGCAGAAAAAACACAAGCAAAAAACCTCACATTTGGGGGATTGGAAGATTGTTTAGATAAAATAAAATATAACAACATAAATAACCATAATAAATTTATCTCTGACCACTGAATGGCAAGGATTATATTTTATCCAGGAAACTTGGAATTTTTTCATGATTAGTCTAAGCTGCAAGTGAATATTTTACTTGATGTTGCAACATGTAACATGAAAATCACTAATTCAGCTTGTTTTGCTCCTTTCACAAAGTATTTAATAAATAAAGAAGGTACAAAAATTAGAGGAGCATATCTCAGTACTGCAAATTTTGCTGTTTAAAAATAAAAGTTAGAATATATTAAGGTACAGATTTTAAGCTTTAGGCCATAGTTTATAAAATTCAAGAGTTAGATACAAACCTTCTACATTCCAGAAACAATATTATAAGGCAATAAAGTCCTTCAGGAAATTTTCTAGAGAATCAAGCACAACAGACCAGTACATATTGTTAGATTTCAAATAACAGAAGACTCCAAGACAATTTGCATTTAACTGTATGTATATTATTTGTATACAAGACACTTAGAGACAGGATATCTTGAAACCTTATTTGTTGACATGCAGTGGCATCAACAAAGTCCCAGTTCTTCTCATCTTTCTTCTCTGCCATCCTGAGGGTGTTTGATTTGTCCAGCCCTCAGATGAGGCTAATGACTGATGAACAGGAAGGAAGTTGCTGGATACTGATATAGCCAAGGTGGGTAAATTCATCCTGCAGTAAAAATTTCTTTTTCTGAAGACAAAGTCATTGAATTTATCTACAACAAAGTCCACAAGCTGTGATTAATAGCCCAGTGGCCTGCATTATCAAAAACTCATGAAAATGGTCCCATAGTGCCTTGCACAGCCAAATAAGCACATGGAAGACTGGGCTAGACTAAGAACTTCAATGAGATTTGTGTCCTGAATGGGTGAATTTTTTTTCTGCACCCAGCAGGGATTCCTACAGAATTGAGAATTTTCTTAATAAATCTGAATAAGAATAATAATCTTTCTCATCTAGTGTGATATTGGAGGTCATGAATTTGGTCATTCTTTGATTCCTATGTGTTCAATTCTGCTTTACAGATTTTTTGGTTGGCAAATTTTTGAAGCTGGCTTTACTTGTTTTCTTCTGGGAGTAATTTTTTAAATGTCAAATCTGTAAGTAAATTTTAATCTATTTTGCTGATAGAAAATTTTAGTTATTTTCTATGTCTTGATGATTTCATTAGAAATGTAGAAGACTAAGCCTGTGGGTGGGAAAACCCATCTGATTTCAATATGTTTTACTCTTTACATGACACTACATGAAGGTTTTATTTTATGCATATGGACATTAATACATTAAAAATATTTTTCATCAATATGAATATTTTGATCAGCTGTTCTATCTTAAATTACTTTATAGAAAAAAATGAACTGTCATTAATGGTAGTACTATAGGATATGTAATTATTGCTATTCATATAATTCATTAGGAGGAAAAGATAACAAATTATTTTAATGAGTCCCCAGACATAGATTTGTTTCAATCTACAAAATCATGTATGTTTTTGTGATATATTCAAATTAAACTTTCACTCTCTGATATTCTCAGAATTGTTCTTTCTTGTAAAGTAATAAATATAGCACATAGATCAAAACAACTTCTTTACTCAAGTGTTATAGCACTTCCAGGAAATTATTAACACTTCCGGCAAACATTCTACTTATGATTTTAAAAAACAATATTATTATTTTTCATTCAATATGGTAAACTCAGACATCACTGTATGATGATGTGCAGTAGAACCATGAAAAGCCACTTATCTAAAGAATCTTATTTAAAATATTTCATAATTATTTTATCCAAACAATTGCAGCTATCACTACATAAATGTACAAATGTTTAAAATAGTAATCTCTAGAGTAAACTGCATGGACTGGAATTCTGGCTCAGGCATATTCTAGATATAATCAAGTAACTTAAAGCCTTTATGTGTTAGTTTCCCTATCTGTAAAACTAAGGACTAAAATAGTACTTTCCAAATGAGTGATTATGGTTATTGACATTACAATACAGATAAAATGCTCATTGAAGGCATATTATTTTAATTATTAAATACATTTTCTTATCTTGAGTGTATGAATATATATGAAACATAGGATATATATTTGGTCTTTGCTGCCAATTTCTGAAACAGAGCTTCTAAATCTCTTGTAACTTCCTGGATGATGAGAATATCTTTTGTTCTAATGAGTAAATTCTTGGTGGCTTTTGGATAGCTTCAGCATCAGAGCTGGTCACCAGAAAGACCAAGCCATTATCAGAAGTTTGGAACTTTCTGCCTCATCCCCTGTTCTTCAGGGAGGAGAGATAGGCCAAAAATTGAGTTAATAATCAATCATTTCTACCTGTATCTCAGCACCTCCCTGTCTCAGGGCTGACAGCTTTTCCTTTTCTATGTGAAAAGAAGTGTTTCCTATGTTCTGTGCATTCTCTGAAAGGCATAGAAGGGCTCCTTGTTTCCTTTTTTCTGGACCACTACTTGTCATCTACTTCTAAGCAAAGATCACTCATGCTATTTAAACTTGAAAAGATTCAGTGCTACTATATTTAAGGTGTTAATAAGAAAGCAAAAAGAGAAAAAAGAAAACAGACAAAGATGGAGAGGACAAAAGAGAAATAAGCAAAGAGAAGAAAAGGAAGGAAAGGAAAGGAAGGAAGAAAGAATGATATAGGGAAAATGATAGGCAACAAAAATAACATTTAACATTGTTTTGTTAGCTAAACTATAGAATATAGGATGCAACAGAAACATCAGAATTCTTTGATATGACCCTTTAACATCAGATGAGAAAACTGAAGAACTGCTGTGCTTGGTATCCTTGAGTTCATTCATCAGTGCTTATTTAGTGCTAATAAAAGTCAGGCTTTGGTCTAGATGCTAGAGCACAGCAGTAAATAAAAGAAAGTCCCTATTCTGGGGATCTTCTTAGCAGAATTAAGATTCTTGTTCTGATTTCCCAATTCCCAATTACTCTGCCTACCTAATTACACCCATGCCCTAGTGAAAGTGACCTCAATGATGGCATGAACCTGGTATGTATTTTTGGAAGAAGTGGCTACGTTTAGCATTTTAACATGCTAAGAATCTCTGGTCATAAATGTAATTATTTAAAACACCAAATTATTAATTAGAAAATTATTTCCATAAAATATATTCTACTGAATGTGTGCTGGCCTCACTAAAAAAAGAATAAATGACTTGTGGTTGGTAGATAAAAGCAGCAAAGGGATCATTCTTAGAAAGTTACATTATTCTTTGTTTATGTTTCCAGTCTTTTAGTGTGCCAGTTATTCTGGCAAACAAACAAGCAGCCCTTAAATACTGTTACAACACAGAAATCATGCTTAGGAAAAGATAAAGGCTATATTAGAGAGGATTTTAAAATACTTGGAAATATTGCATATGCAAAACAGATAGAGGAGTTGCAGAAAATGCTACATTTTTACTTGTGTTGATTGGCATAGGTAGGGGAATGTAAATTGCTTGGGGTCCATCAAAACACAGCAAGTGACTCAAAGATGCCCCATGTGACATTGTACAAGCTAGACAATTTGTCACTAGAAATCTCTTTTCAGTTTTGAGTGTGTCTTTGTTTGGAATATCATTGTTGATTTATCACATTTTATAGTGCATTTAGTATGCATCTATGTAAAAAATAAACATTATTCTGCAAAAAATGTTTTCTGAGTATAGATTAAAAAAATGTTTAAGAGCTTTGTAGCAGGAAAGCATAAACTGAACAGTCCTATGTCAGGAAGGTCTACAACCTTCTCCTGGTTTTAACTTCTTTTCTTCCTTATCAGAGTCTCTGCCTTTTCTTTTCACTTTTCACCCCCATGGGGAAATATCTGTCTCTTTATCAAGGTCAAATTTAAATGTCAGCACATTGTGAGGCTGGTCTCACCTCCAGTTCTGTCTTTCTTTTGTCAATCTCTTCATTTTCTGCAATTCTGAATCGTTCACATTTACTTCCTTTATAGTAGTTTAGAAAAATCAGTCCTGCAGTGTTGATAGGATTAGAGTAATGAGATGAGGTGGCAGGAACACTAGTTAAGAGTCTGATTGCATAATCCAAGTAAGAATTGATGCTGACCTGATATAACGTAATGTGGTGGAGATGAACAGAAAACAATAAGAAAGGTATTAGGTAATATAAAATAAAAATGTGAAATTAAACAAAGTAAAGCACAAAACCAAAAAACAAAATAAAGGCAAAAACAGAAAACCAGATGAAATAAACTAACAAAAAAACCTTGATTCATCAGACTAAAGAAAAACAGTAGAATAATTTGGGTGAATAGATAATATATCATCTGAATCAGGAAACAGTTTAGGTTGAAAAGGAACACTATTGATAATTAAATCAAACAAGAAGCTTCTAACTAGAGCAGGCTTGTGAAAACCTGGGCATCTGCTCACCCTGAGGATAATGGAATCATTGCTGAATTATACATTGAAATGTATTTAAATCCTAATCTTAATTAATCACTACTTTTCTGGGAAAATTTTTGAAAGTTAGCTAAATGATTTGAGGGTTAGTTTTATCTTGCCAAAATTGGTCTAGATGTACTGAAGAATGGTGGGTGAAAAGGACTAAATCTAAGCATCTAGCTATATTTCTAAGATTGTATGAAAACAAAGAGGATAAAAGCTCTACTTCCTCTCCCTTCCTTCCCCACCCATCCTCCAACTCCTGAACACAGATAAGCAAACCAGACCTCCTCTGAAGAAGCCAGGTGCTCACCATGATCACATTGTCAAACCATGGGAAGATGTTACTCCTTGCTAACCACACTCTTGAATCAAATGATTAAGTTCCAAAGCTTCAACATCGTGTTTTTACTGATGCTTTCAAAATGTGTATCTCCAATCTCAATATCTCCAATGAATGGAAGACAATATATTTTATGGGGTACTCAACTCAAATTTTTGAAAACTAGCATGTATTTTACACTTAAAAGATATCCAATTCAAATACTAGATTTTCATCAATTACTTGATCTGTATTTGGATTTTATAAAATTTGCAGTTCAGAAAGTAGAGTCACAACCTAAGTTGATTCAAATACAAGGAAAATTTTTCAGTGAGTTGAGTAGCAGCTTTAAATTTAAGTTTAACTTCAGTAGATTAAATAAAATGTAAAATTAGGTCTCTGCTAAGTACCAGAGGCTACCACACAAAACAATGTAGGAAAAACAGGTGTCTCAAAGTTACAGATTCACAAATTGCATGTTTACCCTACCCTCAAATCTGCTTCTCTCCTAGGCTTCCTGACGACAGTACCTGGCACTGTCATTTACCTGTGGGCTAAGGTCAAAAAACTTAAAGTCAGAATACTCTAGGCTATTTCCACCCCTCATATTCAGTGTCCAGAAAATTGTAATATAAATGTAAAAAAAAAAAAACTGACCACCATTCACCACCTCTTCTGTTAAAGCTCAAATATTTATTGATTCTTCTTCTTTCACTTTTAGTGCCTATATGCTATTTCCCAGGCTAACTAATCCTTTTCATCTGAATGTGCTACTTAGTTGCTCCGAGTTCCTCAAAATATTTTCATTACTCATAAAAAACATACTGCAATAAAAAGTCTGACATGATCTGGTCAATTTTCGCTCTGTTGACTCATCCGCCATCTGCAGATCATCCAAGGTGTTTTCCTGATTATGCCCTGACCATAGGAAGCACATCCCACAGTAAGGCTTTAACTTTGTAGACCGCTTTGAAGTTATTTCTCATCTAGTTACTTGGCTAACTCCCTTATCTTCTCATTGAGGCTCTCCTTTTTTTTATTTTATTTCATTTTTTTAATTGAAGTATAGTCAGTTACAGTGTATCAGTTTCTGGTGTACAGCATCATGTCCCAGTCATGCATATATACATACCTATATTCACTTTCATATACTTTTCCATTAAAGGTTATTGCAAAATATTGAATATAGTTCCTTGTGCTATATAAAAGAAATCTGTTTTTAATCTATTTTTATATGTAACTGTTGCCATATGCAAATCTCAAACTTCCAAATTTATCCCTTCCTAAATCATTTCCCCCAGTAATCATAAGATTGTTTACTATGTCTGAAAATCTGTGTCTGTTTTGTAGATAAGTCCATTAGTGCCCTCTTTTTCCTTTTTCTTTTCTTTTCTTTTCTTTTTTTCTTTTTTTTTTTTTAGATTCCTCATATGAGTAATATCATATGGTATATTTCTTTCTCTTTCTGGCTTACTTCACTTAGAATGACAATCTCCAGATCCATCCATGTTGCTGCAAATGGTATTATTTTATTCTTTTTTTTTAATCACTGAGTGGCATTCAATTGTATAAATATACCACAACTTCTTTATCCAGTCATCTATCAATGGACATTTAGGTTGCTTCCTTGTCTTGTCTGTTGTATATATTGCTGCTATGAACATTGGGGTGCATGCCTCTATTTCATTAAATAAAACTCTCTCACCTTTCAAACATTCATTCTATTTTCTCTTAACAAGTTAAACTCTAATTTGTTTTCAGAACTCTTCTTACATGGAGAACTGTCACAGCATAGTGGTTAAGAGTACAGATTTTTTGGAGCCATATTTTCTGGGTTTTAATTTTTAGTAGTTATGTGACCTTGAGCAATTTTACCTTACCACTCTGTGCTCTGGTTTCCATAACCCTAAAAATGAGGCTAATAATACTACCTTGATAGTGATAATGTTACTTTATCTAAGGGGCTTAAAACAGTGCCTGGCACATGGAAAATACCCAATGTTAAGTTATATATTTATTTGTTATTATTTATTTCTCACATTAGAGTGAAAGATACATGAGAAGGGGCAATATGTCAGTTTATTTACACAATCTTCCTAGATCCTAGAAAAAATGCCTGGCCTTTACATGAATAGAAAGGCCAGAGTTAAAAAATATACATACAGATGCAAGAAGGCATCAACAAATAATTATAATTAAATAAGATAATGCCCAGAAGAAATGTTCAAACAGGGAATTGGGAGAAGAGAGGATTAAAAAGAAAATCTATCTGTACTGTTTTGAATTAAATTAAATTGTTCTTTTAGTTTCACCCTTTTGTTCGCTCATTTCTGCATCCATCCTTCATTTAATATTTTACATAGGTAAGGCTAACTTGCCTTGGCTTATCAACAGGGAAAATCATGTCACACCCAAGATGCTCCATTTGAAAGCATGCCATGTAATGCAAATAAGAGAGGACCATGTCAGTAAATAGGAACCTGGATTCATTTCTTGACTATACCACCACAAGGAATTGATACTGCTTTGTGTCTCTTATCTTAGTTTTCTCATGAATGGAACTGGATTAAGTAGTTACTATTCACCTTCTAGCTTTCTAATTTGTTGCATTTTTGTGGTATGCTCTGACTTTTTCCTGAATGTGTTCTATCTTTGTTCTCTTTCTGTCCTCAATTGGCACCAGTAGAAGGCATCAAAGTAATTTTAATATCATGGTAAACAGAGCATAGTTGCAAAAATAAAGATAAGGCACAAAATTATATGCTATACATGTGTACTCATTGATAGTTGAATGTTATGCTATTTGGATTAGCATGGGTAATCATTTCTTATCTTGCCCAACCAAATATGGTAATATGAATTGTTAGTTGATTGCATAAAGCACATGAAAATGAAGCAGTAAAAGTAAGTGAAATAGAGAAAAGAAGGGTACCAGATAAAATTACAAATGGACAAAATGAGGGCAAGCAGATTCTATAGCCATCATAATTTATATATTTCCTATGGCTTCAAATTCTTTCTTGTTTCACAAATTAACCAAAACTGCTTTCTGGTGGAATAAGAGAATGGAGAAAATCAACAAATATGTGTAATCCTGAATCTGATTTCCAAATGGGCATCTGATTCAGTGAGGATGTGTTGTCTTCAAGTTGTAGAAAATCTGAATAATTTTGGCTTCTACTGTAGGCACTTGTATGCTGTCCTTTAATAGAGATTTTAGAAAAAGAGAATCTCACAGAGCGTGCTCCAGTGATGGAATGATGGAATCCTTTTCAAGCATTCTGCTGAGTATTCTGGCTACTCCTCCATTCATCAGATGGTGCTGGGATTTCAGTATTACATCCTCAGTTAACAACATCTGAAAGCAGCAAGGAAGGAGTGTGTAGAGGAGATCTTTCTTACTACTCTCCCTTTTCATCAGGAAGAAATAATGTTCCCTGAAACACCAAGTATTTTCTCTTATGTTCTCTTTGAAGACAATCTCCAGCAAACTAAGCCAATTGGGCTGAATATTGGTCATTCCCTGAGTTTAAGGTGCCATCTGAAAACACTGATATCCTTATTAAGTTTATTTGTGGTTTTTAACAGAGAAGTGGGAAGGAAAGACAGACTGTTGGGGTCAAAGTGTGTTTGTTTATTTGTAGTTATTCTTGCTTTTCACATGTCCTTTAATAGGTAA
Source organism: Vicugna pacos (assembly GCF_048564905.1). Lineage (NCBI taxonomy): Eukaryota > Metazoa > Chordata > Mammalia > Artiodactyla > Camelidae > Vicugna > Vicugna pacos. The sequence continues at coordinate 1,567,046 of NC_133017.1, forward strand.
TAGTTCTAAACAAGGTCTATATTATTTTGGGCCTTGTATAAGATTGTTCTTCATTTCTTTAACTTTTATTTTAATATGATTTGCCCCTCAGGCTGAGTATCCCCACCGCCTTCCCAGGAGCAGGAGATGAAAAGATGGAGCCCTTTTTTGGAGTTTTGCTGTAGGATTTTGTATAAGTAAAGTTGATAAACACACATGGGAATATTTCTGGACCTACTATGTGTGGTGCACTTAATGCTTTCTAGATTTTTAAGTATCACAACTGCTGACTTCCATTGATCTTCACAAAATGAAAAATAGAAATAAGTTGTGAACAAATCACTCATAAACTCTTTAGCCACAGTTGAATCAATCATTTCCTTGTGATGGCATTTTGGGAAGAGGGTTACAAATAAAGCAAAGTCCCTACTGGGAGAGTTTCAACCACCAAAACAACAAAACAAGTGTTAGATATGACACTGTCTTCTTAAGAAGGAGCCTTTAACATTGGCCAGTATATGATTTTTGTGTGTTAGTGTGTGAGTGTATGTGTGTCTGCATGTGTGTGTATGGACTAAATTATTAAATATCAGGGCTGCTGTAAATTCTTAGGATTAACTTTATTATTAGGAATAAAGAAGTATTCCATAAGGGAAAAACATTTGCCATAATTTTTTGTGTCCTTTATTATAGTATTTTAATAATTTGTCAGAAAACTAAATACATATATATTTTTATTAATTATATAATTTGTTGTAACTCATAAACAGTAATTATATAACTTATTAAAATAATATTTATAATAACTTATTAGAACATTTTAAGATGCTCAAATGTTTTATTATTTTGATATATAACAGAAATTTATGAGAAATTATCATTTAATATATTAAAAAATCAAATAAGGATAAAAATTAAAAATAAATTCTTAAATGTTAAGTAGTACACAAATTTCATGTTGTCATGGTAACCTAAATATCAGAGATCAACTGGAGTGTCAGACAGAATGGGAGACAGCTTTAATACATTTGTTTTAGAATTTTTGCCTCATGTAGCAATATTTTATGCATTTAACTACAATTTCATTCATGTATTATCATCTAATAGTAATATAAATGACTGTCAATGAACCAAATATGTTACTGTAGAAAATATATTTATAAAAGACGTGAAATCAAAGCTAATATTGTACAAGTACCATAAATGCAGACTTCCTTCTCTTCGCACATTAATTAAAATATTATTAAAATTCTCTCAGTACAGTGATTTTCAAACAGAATAACATATATTCAGCTCTTAAAATCATCTCTATATGAGTGTCCTGTTTTCCTGTGGAGTTTCAAGTTAAGTGACCATTTCTTCCTCTTTGCTGTTGTCAATCATGCACATATTCAAAACATAGAGCTTACACAGTAATTGTCAAATGAAGAGCCAATCCGAAGGAAAACAAAGAAAAATAATTATCACGGACATCCTTTGAAAGCAGAATCTAAATAGCCAAAACTAATGCCAAGTAAATGCAAGGGGGTTTTTATTATTTTTTTCTCTATCTCATTACTGCTGTGTTTCCTCTGATAGCAAAATTCTTTTCAGAACTGCTATATAATTTTAGTTTTATTGAAAAGTCTCCAATTGATTCTAAATACATGAGAATTTAAATCAACCTATCTGAGACAAGACTTTGTGGGCAGGAAAATGGATATTTCTGCCTCGAGGTCTTGAGGGTTTTTACGAGTGACAAGATGACAAATGCTAAGGTCATTGTCCTGGATGAGCATATCAGTGATTTGATATATGACTATCTGCTTTGAACAACTCGTTTGGGATGTTGAGATTGAATGCTATTGCATCTATGTGATTGAAATTTTATTAAATTTTATTCTCCACCCCCCATATTCACAATCAAATAACAGGGGAAATATTAAATCAGTAGTTATAGATTATTTCATTATGTTTCATTGATGGATTTCAGAAAAACACATAATCCTGATATTTATCACAATTAAGTCTCGATAAATACTCTATCCTTGGTCACACTTTAGGGAAAAAAATATCAAAGTATTGTGAGAGAAGTCCTTAGTGTTTATGAATACTAGCTTTACAATTGGTAGCCTCCACACCAGTGTTTGTGTTTTAGTGTCAGTCTAGCAGTTGTACGTTCTTAAATAATGTCCTAGGATTTAAATTTCCTAATGTCCAAAATTACTAATTTTTTGGCTTCAATCTCCAAATATGTACTGATGCATCTCTCATCTTTATTTCCGGATTAAAGAATCTTTGCATTCATCTTAATTTAATGTTGTTAAAATAAAAAGCAAGGTGACTTTTTAGATTTACCAAATTCTCTGTAACTCACAGTTTACATTTTAGTGGGTCATTTTAGGGTAAAGAATAAGAGACTTTGTTCCATTATAAAGAATATGTTATTAACCATTTAAAATAATAGAAAAATTTTAGTCTTTTCTCTTTAGAGCTTGAACTGAATGTAGGCATTAAGAAATAAAGAAATTGTGGTAACAATAGAAGTTACACATAGAAAAGTAAAGAAAATGATCACTTTTAATTCCTAACTTTAGTGACTTTGATAATGATAATAATATCAAACTATAGTATAAAAGTCTAGATATTCTAATAATTTAATGTATTTTATCCTTTTAAACCTCCCTGAAAATTCCATGAGCTAGATTTCATTATTAATCTAATTTTACAATCAAGAAAACAGAAATAAAGAATTTAAGTTACTTGTGCAAGATCACACTACTTATAAATGACAAACTTACTATTAGAGCCAAAGGAGACCTGACTTTTTACACTAGGCTGATACTTCTTTCTCATAAATTTCAGTCTTCTTTGGTGTCCAAACATCACAAATTTCTCCCTGCTTCTTCTTAGCCTATCCATTGCTTTTATCCTGCTACCTTTTGGATATATATGAACCAGAGTTAAATTGTAAGATTTTATATTCTCACCTTGTACCTAGTTAACTTGTTAATGTAACTAGAGTAATTTACTTCACAAGGCAGCAATCTTTTGGAGATTAAGACATTTTTACTCCATATTATTCGGTGGCTGGTGGAGGCATCTTGCCAATGATATTAAATCTTAAATGTGATTGAGCTCTGCAGTCATCACATAAGGTAATACAGGCAGACTTCCAAGTTTTCATGCTGTTGGGTGTAAGCCTACTGGGAACCATGTGATAGCTCTGCCCTGTTTTCCATCAAGTAGAATCTCATACAAATCAAACCCTTCTGGCATTACATCCAAGAAAATTTGAAAAGATTTGTATGCAAACATCCTTCCCTTTAATGCATCAAGCTTGTAAATATCTGGTGAACACGTTTGATGGCAAGCTGTTTTCCAAGTCAGGGCAAATTTCTTCCATGAGGAAAATTCATTTTTCAAAAAAAAAAAATAAATAAAGCAATAAAAAAGATCAACTTATATCACCTTTAACAAATGGAACTAGGGGACTTAAAATTTTTCCTGAATGCTTTTCCTTTGATGAATGTGGTTAAATTGTATGTCACATATCTAAGGACAACATGATGAGTTTTCATTCTTTGATTTACTAAGGCCTCTTATCTAATTCTGCTCTCCAACACACACTCCACTTTCCCCTTCACAGGACAGTAGGGAAGAGAGTTCTGGATTTAGAAATAAGAGATCATGGAATAACAGTCCTATTTAAAAAAAAGATCAACAATCGCTTTGGCTCCTACATATGGATATGTGTAATGCAGTCTTTCTTATATGCATATTGTGTTTTAAAAATAAGATACCACGTGAATAGTTCACACATAAAAAAGGAAGTCCTCTATATAAGTTTACAAATATATATAATGGATATTTTGTATGTTTGCTTGTGGATGTGTGGATGTGAAACTAAGTAAATATATTCATATACACACATATATATATACACATACATATATATACACATATACATATATATATTTATATACACATATATACATATATATATATTCAGTGCTGTTCCAGAAGGTAGATTATTACCTACATTTTTCAGACATACTGGAGGTACAAATACACTAATAAACATTTTTCAAAGACATTAATCCATGCATAAAGTCTCTATCAGTTATCTATTTGCTTAGTTTCATCATTTATATTATAGTGGGCCTCATGATGTTAGATATGAATGCAATATTGTCCATTATGTCAGGCCCCAGGTTGTTAAATACTCCCAGTGAGCTGGTAATCTTTTCAGAAAATTGCATTGTCATAATACTTGTCAACCACAAGCAAATATTAAGAACTTACTTCTTCATTGTACATTGCTAATTGCAGGATAATTAGTTGAAGGGTTTTGTGACTTACAGAAGCAAAGTCCGTGATCTCTCTGGTATCATAGATACAGTTACATAACAGCCTTAGGAAACAGAGATAGGAAATGTTAATTAAAAATGAATATTTTGTTAAGTACTAGAACAATATAAAACAAACATCCAGGAAGCTTTTCATATAGAAACACCAGAGAAGAATGCCATAGAGGTTTGAAAGATTAGGGAAAATATTGGTAAAGTGAGCTGGGAATTAGACATATATTTTTAAAGGAGGAAGGCATATTGATTTGGAATTGGATCAAACATCTACCTTCTTTATGTGATTTAAAGGACTTTTCAAACATTTCTTCTTCAATGATTTGATGAACTTAACAACCACAAAACTAGTTTTCACTAATTCCTGTTAATTCACTGAAGAACTTCATTCTAACTCAACTATCCACATACATATGAGTTTTAAGTTGTTATTAGCTTGTACTAGCAACCATCACCCATAGCTAAATAAATAATTATACAACTATTTAGATGTCACAATTTACAATATTTTCACTCTTACATTTGAACCTCAATATAACGTGAGTTAAGGAGGACATGGTATATATTTTTTCAATTTTGCAGATGAGAAAAATGAACATGGCATCTTGAATCAGATCTACTCGATTTCAAATTCTGGCTTTGTAACTTACCATCAATCTGCATTTCCATGCATTCTTCAGTATTTTTTAAATAAAATGTTTTGAACAGTTAAATTAAATAGGGGCAGTAAAGCTGTTAGTACAGTCTAACAGTTTAAGAAATGGTAGTTATTTTGTTTTAAATTTAAAGCTAACATTTTCTCACTCTGTCAAGTTGAATGCTAAATCTCAATCATTCAGGTATTTTAGAATTTTTGTATACTAGACAGTGTATTCATAAATATTCATGCAATTTAACTTTTAAACCCTGAGCTGTATGTTTTGGCACATATTCTATTCCCTATGTAATGACAAAGATATGCGAGTTCCTGTCATTAACTGGAGTTAGGTGAGGCAGAAAGGAGAAATGACACTGATAAATAATTCCAGGCCATTTCTGTGAACCACAGATGTTTACATCAAGCTGATTAACATTTTCATAGTTCACAATAGATTAATTTATTGTGGGTTGCCACCTCCAGCTCTTTTATAAATCAAATTTTTAAAATTGTATTTAATAAATCACTTTCATTTTCTAAAAATATGTGAAAAGTTTAGCTGTCATATTAACATATATTGTGAGTCCACAAAGGAAGATTTTATGAACTCTAACTCCCATAATACAGAAAGAGATTTCATATTTTGAAATACAGACAGCCTTTGAAAACATTTGTACATCATTATTAGATAATAAGTTTAAGGCAGATGTCATCTTTCCATCTTTATCAATCTGATCAAGTTTGTCCAAATATTGGTCAAAAGAGGAATCTGAGTCTATAATCTTATTCCAGTCTCCTGCCCTGAAAAAGGTTTAGTTAATTTCTTTAGAGACTTCTGTTGGAGGTACATATTTCTTGTTAACAATCTTCTTTTGTCTCTCTATATATTCTCTTCTCTCACATTTTAAGATTATAGTTTTCATATTATCTTTAAAAATATGAGCAGGTTATTCAGAATGATTTTGTAATCAACTAAGTTAATTATTCATACTTGACCCTAACTAGAAGCAAATCTATAAACTAAAAATGCTGTTAAATAATTGATTTCGTTTCTTGTTTTAAATGACTTGTTCAAACTGTGATTGTTAATTTTGCTGGAAATTTCAATTTAATCTCCTCTAAGATAGTATGCAGTTATTTTACTAGTTTCTTCTCTCCCCATCATAAATTTTTAAAACAATTTTCTAAATGTATTATTGATGAACTTTACCTACCTATCTATCCCTTCCCTTCCTCAGGATTTAACTCATTTCTCATCTCCACACTTCTGCTTATTTGTTGTGGACTGAATTGTGTCTTTCTAAAATTCATATGATGCCATATGATGTCCTAACCCCCAATGTAATTGTGGCCATACATAGGACATTTATGAGGTAATTAGTTAAATTAAGTCATTAGGGTAGGACCCTAATCCCACAGGACTTCTGTCTTTATCAAAAGAGAAAAAGATACTGGGTCTCTCTCCATGTACATACAAAAAAGGGGACATATGAAGACACAGAGAGCAGATCATCATCTACAAGGCAGAAAGAGAGGTCTCCCAGAGACCAACCTGTTGGCAACTAGATATCAGACTTCCAGCCTCCAGAATGGTATAGAAATAAGTGTGCCTGTTGTTTAAGCCACCCAACATGTGGTATCTTGTTATAGCAGTCTAAGCAGGCTCATCCTAAGCCACTAATTTCTACCGCCCTTTCAGATTTCTGTGTAAATATCACCTTTTCCAAAGCCCTTTCTATCACATCCATTTTCTTCACACCACATTATTAGACTTGCTGCATTTTGATATGTTCTTGCTCATACTGTTTTGGATTTCTGTCACCTGTGACTGATTTAGAAGCTTCTTAAGTTTAGAGACTGTTTCCCACCAATGAGACATCTTTAAGACCTATCACAGGGAGTGGTGAATGTTAGGCTACACGAAATGTTTGTTGAAGTGCATTTTTGGAGACATATCAGTACCTGGAAGGCTAGTTACCATAAAGATGTCAAACAATTGTACATGTTCAATTTAACTTGAATTGAAATTCTAAAGACTTTTTTATGTGATTCTTCCCTGCAGTGAAGTAAAATATCTACCAATGAGATTATTAATTATATTATGCTATATCAACTCAATAGACATTTAAGTGGCCTCTAAAAATAATGATTATGAACTCTGTGTAGCATTGTGGAAACATTATAATAAAATGTATATGAATTGCATGTAACATAATAGAAACATTATAATAAAAAGGAAAAGACAGGAGGTGAAATTGCTCATGAACTATGATTCCAAGAGTTAACAGATTGAAACATGAGAATATTTAGAGAATAATAGTTATAACATGGTGTCAATATGAATATTTTGTCCATTTTCCAAATTTCTGTGTTGTTTTCTATTTTCACCATTAAAATATTACATTTACTAAAAAAATCAAGGAAACATGTGAGTAGCATAGATAATATGTATTAGAAGAATATGTGTTAAAAAGGTGAGTCTGTTAGCATGGCAGCTGGACTCGTGGGCATGGGCAACCTGGATGGGATTAAATCTCATATTTGATGCTTACTAGCTTGATGATCTTGAAGAAGTGATTTGCATGGTATGAGACTTCATCTCCTTGTCCTTTGAATGAGAAATGATATTAACATAATGCCCACCAAAGAACTAAGACTGCTGGAGTATCAGGAGTGCTCTTAAATGCCAGCTAATAATTTCCAATACAGTGTAAACTCTGTGAGGCTAAGGACCTGTGTATTCACTACTATAGATTAGTGCCTGGCATTTGGTAATTTTATAATACAACTTTATTTATAGATAAATGAATAAAAGGGTGAATGTAATGAAGCTAATAGAAAAGACTTCATAGAAAGTCTAGGATTTTTGAAGAAAAGAAGAGCAGGACTTTATATACATATACGTGCGTATCTATCTATAATTTCATTATATGCCTGATGTCTAAGCAGATAACTAAATAAACATTTTCTGCTTCCTGAAAAGAATTAATCCAATTTCCCTCTAAGTTCTTTCCTGAGTAAAATAGATACTTTTTTCAGAAACTGCTTTAACCCATACCTTGTGGTAATTTACTGTGTCTCTGTTCAGAATGATTTCCTTGTGGTAGGTTAGCTCAGGTTCTAGTAGAATCAGCCATGGTAAATATGTAAAATATAATTACTGTAAGAAAGATGAATAACATTGGTAAGATCATTTAATATTTTTGGAAGGGTAAAAAAGCAGAAACTGCTCAAAGCTTAGAATGCCCCTAGGAAAAAGCTGCATTCCCTGCTTTCAAAATCCTTCTTGCTACTTCTGCTCAGTGATGGCACTGAAATTCACTGATCCCTCTGCACACAGTTTTCTTTTTTCAATCTCAGGTCATATCACATTTACAGTTTACTGTCTTAAAAACATCTGGAGTGCACCCAGTGTATTGATTATCTCTCATATTTAAATTGAAAAATATAATGGACTTGGAAGGGAGTAAACTAAGTGGTGGGCAGTTTTCTCTATCACTTTTTCTGTGTGTACCACAGCAGATATATCTAAACATTTTCAGGATAAAAGGAGATTCGAGTGAGCCACTCAGTGATGTCATAATAAACTTCCTTCCCACACACACATAGGAGTGTAATGCTGACTTAGACATGTTCCAGGAGATAAATCACTCACCCATTCTTTAGGAAATAATTATGAATGGAGTAAGTCAGAGTGTGTCTCCCTGTCCCCTCTCCAGCCCTTATTTATATATTCATACATCTATTGATTCAAAAGGTTAGTCATTCAAATATATATACTATGTATTCATCACACATTTTCTCTATACTAAAGGGCTGTGGAATTTTTGCATTCCAAGAACTTACATTCTAACTGGGAGAGAGACACTCTAAATGAAAGAAAATAAGTAAAGTAATTTCAGAATGCAAAAAATAAAAAAAGTAAAGAAGAAATAAGGGGGAGAGGTATAGAGTGAGGAAGTTTTCATGGCTACTTTAGAGCTAGCATTCTGAATGGCTTCTCTTAGGGAGTTACAGTTCAAGCTGGGGTGTGACAAATGGACACTCAGCCACAACAGGATATTGGGAGAAGAGAGTGTCAGGCTTAATTTCCAAAGAGGATAGTGGCTTGAGGTTTCTAAAGAATTGAAGAAGAAAAGGGAGGAAGGAAGAGGGAGAGAGAGAGAGAAAGAGAGAAAAAGAGGAGAAAATGTTAGTGGGATTGAAGAAAACAATGACAAGTTTTATGGGGTGGATGTGAAGGAATAATATGGGCTCAATTTGGCCATGAAAAAGTCTTAGGTTTTCTGCTAATTGCAATTGATCTTCAGTGGAGCATTTTCTCTAAGGCAGTGATATTATCTATTAGATAATTTCTAAAAAATTTTACACACACATACATACACACACACAGACACACACACACACACACAGACACACACACACACACACACTACTCCAGCATCTTGTGTCTTATGAAAAAGTTGTCTAGACACAGAGATAGGACACCGGGTACTTAAAGAAGTCAGAGAAATGTGTCCAAAGGAATCAATATGAGAACTGAATTGTGAAAGCTTTGAGTTCCAGTCCAGATGAACAAGAGGGATAAAGTATTTTTTAAGTATTTAAGTATTGGTGAATCAACTGTACACTAACATTTTTTAAACTTGATTTTGTCAAAAAAAACAAATATCAGCAAGATGCAACTGAAATTTTTTGACATCCCTGAAGTTTTAAACAATCTAGACATATTTGCTTAAAGTTTGAGTAAAGGTTGGGAGGTTGACTTCTCAAGTATCTGCATATATTTTATTTACTTCAAATATAAAAATTTCTTGTATACCAGAAACAGAATAAAAAGTGGTTCCTCAAAAATATGTTGGTGTATATTTGTAAAATATCTACCCTTTATTGGACTATTACACTGTTCTGTACAAATTTTAATTTTTCAAGAATTCAGATTTGAGGGGTAGGGTAGAGTTCAGTGGTAGAGTGCATACCTAGCATGCAGGAGGTCCTATGTTCAGTCCCGGACCTCCATTAAACAAACAAACAAACAAAAAAAACAGACCAAATTACCTTGGCCCCTACTCACCTCAAGAAAAGATTGCATTTAAAAAAAGAAATTCAAAATTTACATTGACACTAACAGGGAACTATTATCATGTTCAATTTCCTGTTGAAGAAAATGAGTTTCAGGGAGGCTTCCTCAGCTCATTTCAGATGGCAAATGTCGGGGTAGGACTAGAACTGAGCTCAAGTCCACCGAATTATTCTGCTGTCCCACACAGTTTAAACCATGGCTACTTTCAAAGCATGCTTGAGTATTCAGCAATAGAATGTGGGTTTTCCTTTACTGTGTGGCTTACTCTGAAAACAATAAAAGCACATAAAACTATGAAAAGGAGGAAAGAAAACATATACATTGTTTTTTTGTTATTTTTTTAAACTACTCTATATCATTCTTCTCCTCATCCGCTTTTCTACTGTCCTTTCTTACTTAATGGCTTCAATCTTTCTTATATCCCTTCTTCATGTCCTTTTTCCTACTGTGCTTTATTTCTTTGTGGCATAAGCCTTTATTCTTAGATCTACAGTCTTAGAGTACATTTGTAATATATCTTATCTTTTTAAGAGAAAAATATGTAATATATATGATCATAGAATAGCAAACTATATAGGGCTCCTAAATCTATAATTTTATATGAATATTTTGGTCATTTTTAAGCTTATAAGCAAAATCTCCATGTGAAGAGTATGTTTGCAAATACACAGACACCAAATATAAAATCATATAATTTAAAATTTTTATATATATAAAGCTACAGAAATAATCCATAAGCAAAGTGCTTATAATTGTTGGCATGACAGAGAGAAAGTTATGTAGTTTAAATAGCCTCAGAGCATCTGTTATCTGAATAAGAACCAAAAACACTCTTTAAAAGATCCTGGGCACATTAATGAAATCATGATTTCCCCTAAAAGTGAATAAACCTATAGATTAATATTACAGGAAACTGTGTAAGAGGATATAGTAAAATATTTATTCAATGTTATTTTAAAAAATTACTTCTGTTCTACCACCTGAAGACATTCATGTATCAAGAATTTGACTGGAAAGAACAAAGGAAGAAAAAGAAATAAGTAGGAAAAAGGCTTGCAGTCAATTTTCCTAGAAGCAGTACCTTATTCCTGGGCTTGGTGCTTTATAAAATACAATTGTCTATGCCTGCTCTTCAAATAGAATCATTTATAAACGTTGTGCAAATCTATATTATAAATTTCATAGCTCCTGCCAAAATTAAGGATATTTTCTTACTTTGAAAAACACCTCATTTAATTATTTTAACTGCAAAATTAATGAAATTCAGAACATCTAAGAAAAATTACAAAACAAATGACTAACATATTTTACAGCACCTCCTATTCAAGAGATGGAATCTGCATCTCAGTTCTGTGAATCTGGGCTTGTCTATGACTTGCTTTGACCTAGAGAACCTGACAGAAGTAGTGGTTATCTTTTTAAGTTGTTAAGTTTCCTGGTGTTTCTTTTATTCAACACAAAATAACTGATACAACACTGATCAACAGGAATAGGACAAACTTATTTCGATAAGTTTTCCTTGACAAATTAAATGTCAAGTGAGATCTAGATATTAAGTTCATTATTCATGCCTTCTGCCAGAATGTGGCTTTCTTCACCTGTTAGAAATTCTAGAGACCCTGAGCTGAGGTTGCTTCTTTCTTAGAGAGGATGGATGAGAGTGGATTAGCCTGCTTATTGACCTTGTCCTCTGTCAGCCACCTCTGAAGGTAGCTGCTCATCTAAAGGTGGGATTCTGCACTGTTCCTATTTATTATTTTCTCCAGAGCAGAAACTGTGGACCTATGGTTACATGTGATCACAATCCATGGAAGGACACATCACCATGGTCTTTTAAATAGATATAAAATGTCAACAGGCCTGGCTTATTAACACATACAGGTCCTTAACAAAAGCTTAGGTAAAGATTGATCTTTGAGCTTCAAAAAAGAAACAAAGAGCTATTGGAGGTCATCAATGAGAGGATGTGACTTCAGCTGACTCATGAGCTGGACCCACCAATCAGAGGCTCCTCAACCTCCCCTCTGCCCTTGCCATGTAACTTCTGACCACCTCTCCCACAGCTGGAGCTGTTTTCAAGGACACAGCCTTGAGAAAGCAATGTATGATGGAGACCATCTGGAAAGTACATGTGACTGAATCCAGTAAAGGCCTCCAAATAAACTTTTAAGATTCTGATGGGCAGGTTCAGAAGTCTATTTGTCCCATAGCCACCCAAGACAAACCTCATATGTAACTTCCCATGCTTATTAAACCTGCCACATACCAGTCTGGAGAGGTTTGCCTCTTTCTTCAGTCTCTGTTTGCACTCTATGTATGGGGATCAGTTTTTAAACCAATAAGAGCAGCTTCATTTCTCTAATGTGGCTATTAGCAGAAACTATAGATTGAATAAAGCACATCTGGTTATTACCTCCATCTACCTTAGAGGGTGGAGGAAGAGGGCAAGGGATAAAGGGCTCCTGACTTGAGTCCATGATGTTTGTAGAGAGGAGATTGCTCACTGCTTGGTAGTGAGCTCTTGAATGCAGTATCTCAGCTTTACTACTTCAGACAAAGGCAGGGATTTTCGTAGGGAATGGGTGACAGCTGCAGCACTGATTCCACCAGGTTTCCAAGGAAGAGAGGCTGAAGGATTATGCTTTTAAGTGGCTAGGTGGGTTTCTCAGAGTTTTTTTGTTTTTTGTTTTTTGTTTTTAAGCAGTAGGTCTCCACCTGGAGTAATTCTCCCCTGGGACATTTGGTAAGATCTGGAAAGATTTTTGATTGTCATACTAGGAGTGAAATGCTATTGCGATTTCATATAAGATGCTGCTAAATGTCATAAAATGTACAAGTCAGCATCCCTCCTCACTCCCCCCCACCACAGACACACACACAAGCACAATCCCATCCAAAATGGCAATAATGCCAAAGTCCAGAAACCCTGGTCTAGAGGAGCCAGGCCTTCCTTACCAGATCAGGAACATGCAGGTGGTTTTTGCTGTCAGTCTTTCAAATTGTGTAATGAAATCCCAATGACACTTCTATAATTGAAACAGAATGGTTGTGCTTAAATTTACACTACTCTATTAAAACAAAATAATGTTATCCAATTTAAAATTTACAGGGAACAGATTTCAAATGATTTAGGGTAGAATCTGTTATTCAAAGTGAAAAAAATAGGCCCAGGTCCCAAGTGTGGGATTCCATGAAAAAACTTATATTATACATTTACCATTTACTATAATAAACCCTCCTTTATTATACAATTTTAGTTTTATAAAGAAGCTTTCATGTACCTTGTTATTAACAATAGCCCCAAATCACTTCTTAAAAAACTCATCTGTTACCCAAGTTGTAAATGAATCATTTCCTTGTGATGTCAGGAATCTTGGGGCCCATAAAAGGAATTTTTTTAGTGTCTATCAGAGTACACTACAAAACAAATATCATTAAGCATATGGAAAGAAATATAATGTTCTTGCTTTTTGAGAAGACTTAGAAAAAACACTTATTTAATAAGATCCTCACACTGAACTTTATACTAAGTTATGTGTACCTTAATTGGATAAAATTTAAGCCTTTTTTAAGTTGTAATTTAAATTATGCTTTTATGATAACTTTTTTAAAAATCTATTTATGTGTATTTCTGAAATTTAATTGGATGGGCATTTAATTATGTCATATTTACTCCTCTCGTTCTTTCTAAAATAGAATCTAGAATAGATTGAGTGTTGTTTATCATCTGAAAGTTAAAACTCAAACTATAGATGATTTTTAGCTCCTTACGCTGTTCATTTTTTCCTCCATTGTGAACTGGGCAAATGCTGTAGTTATTTAGAAATCTTTTCCATTGTCTTCTGGAAAGAGTGAAAAGAAACAGAAATGGGATAGGAGAAATTAGCCTAAAGCATAGACTTTAAGAAGAAATAAATGTGAAAGCTATTATTGCAGTTTTGCAGTTGGATAACTACTGTATGAAGAAAACCAATATTAATAGAAGTTTTATACCATTAAATGCATACTTAATTTTTTTCTTTAAATTCTTGTTTTTGCTTTTGTTACTTACAGATCAAAATTTAAAATGAGTGCTTTTTGTTATTTTTTCTTCTCCATGAAAGTCATTTTGATAATTAGTCCATTTATTACTGTGTTCCTTGATTTTAAGTTGTTTCTGCTTCTTCATTATCTTGATTACATTATCTTATACAGTGACACAAAAAACTGCTTTTACCCCTTTTATTCACTGATTGATAAGGCAGTGAATATAGTTAGCAGAACTTTTGTAAAAACTGAAGTGTCTCATGGATGTGGAAGAATTTAATTTTATTTTTCTTGAATCTATATCCTGACATTGATGCTGTCATTCAAAACTGCTTTAAGCATTGCTTTCTAAATTCTTACATTTATTCAACAAATATTGAATACATATAACACATCAGAATGTCCTTAGACAAAGGGATATAATGTTTAAAACAAAATATGCTTCCCTCCATGAAGCTTGTATTATAGCATCCTCTATCCTTCTGATTATGGTGTTTCTCTTGATTCTTTCTCAATCTATGCATTCATTTTTTAACAAATATTTATGGTGTTCTTATGTGCTTGGCTTTGTTCTACGTGTTTGGTACATAATGGTGAGATGATTACTATCTTCGTGTTTTTTAAATTAGAATGGGGAAATGAATATTATATAATAAAGGTAGACCTGAATACAAAATAATGAGATTTTAAGCACTAAGAAAGAGACAAATTCTCTGTAAGAAAACAATCAGGGTAGCAGATTCTTGTATAGAATATGTAGCCCAGTATTGTCCTTAAAAGAAGTAAATCCAACCTGAGAGCTGAGTGAAGAGAAGGATATAGCCATGCCCAAGAATTCAAATTCATGATTTTCTGATAGAATATCATCACATTTAAGTACTGAGATGGGTAAAAGTCACAGTCTTCAGTACACCAGAGTCCAGTGCAACTGAAATTCAGTGAATAAAAGGAGAGGAATATATTAGAAAATGCTGGGTGGTGGCCATGATGTTGAAGATCATGAAGGTGTTTTTTGGAAATATAATTATCAGGAATTGGTGATATTTTTTATGTGAGGACTAAGGAATACAGAAGTATCAAGGATGACCCCTAAACCTGAGCTTAAGCAGCAAAACAGGGGACATAGTTTATGGAAGGAATGAGATGAGTTTGCAAAATGTGTTAGAGACATCGTTTCTGGCACTAAAGCAGAGATGTCAGATGGAAAGCTGAGTATAGGTCAAACTTCAGAGGAGGTGATCAGATTGAAGTTAGAGGTATAATGAGAGATGTCTTGGGCTGATAGTATAAGTCATAAAAACAGGTTCCCCAAAGAGTGTCTAGAGAAGATACTTCCAGTATAGATTCAATAGTAAGGTTTGAGTAGAGGAATAAAATCTGGGAGCATGCACTAGGAAATGTAGATATGGAAAAAATAGTACAAATCTTTGACTTCTAGGGGATTAAGGTCAAACTGAAGAGATAAACAAGTATCTGAATAGTTATATGATAAAGGTATGTACTAGCTACTAAGGGAGCACAATGGAAGAAACATTTAATTCTACTGAGGGTAGTTCAGAGGAGAGTTACAGTAGGATAATATGGAGCATTTCTGAAAAATCTTCAAAATAAATAACAAGCTAATAGGAAACAGGCAAGAACATTCTTTGCCTGAGCAAAGATTTGAGATTAAAAAAATTTAAAGCATTTGAACAATTGTAAATAGTTCAGCTTAATTACATGGTTGTAGCTTGTTTCACAATTCAAGATTTAGCTTAACATTCACTGATGTACATTTTCACCTTTATTTTACATTCCTGTAGTAATTAACAAATCATATTGCTTTTGCCCTCTCATTGTCTGTATTAATATTTTCTCTCCTGACTTGTCTTTAATCTGTACAGTAAAAAGAGGAGCATAATTCCTTCTTATAAGCAAATGCTCATACAGTTCTATGGAAACATCAGATGGTCTACAAATGTATCATTTTCTAAACAACTGTATTCTTGTCCCTTTGTCCTTGGCAGAGATGGAGGTAAAACTTTTAATTAGTGTGAAAACCAAAATAACTGTATCCAAAATATTACAACATATCATTCTAGCCTATCTGTGATGCCCTGATGTAAGTAAAACAATTCAGTGATCTGAAATTAACCTGTAATTATAGTGTTGAGAATTAATCAGTACAATTTAGGTTTCATTAAATTCAAACACACTCAAAATTGAATCAATTTATTAAGCTTATTTATTTCCCAGTCCCCAACAGACACAATGATACCAACATATAACAAGTTCAGATATATAAACAGCTTCACTATTCCACTTACAGAAGTGAGACTACAACTTCCCAACTAGAATAAGGTACACACTAAAAGCAAATTAAAAGCAAGACAAGACACTCTAAATTGGAGATCTGCTTGCTGTTGGTGAGAATGCCTTGAAATATTGTTCTTAATCTATATGCAAATGTATAGGGACACACACTTGTCAAAAGAGAATACAAAGTTCAATCTAACCAATCCATCTTGTGCAGATTTTCCCTTCATTCAGAGCAAGTTTAAAATGTATAAATTATTTTGATCAGAATTCATCAATAAAATCTTAACTCAAAAACAAATACAACAGAAGTGTCTTGTTCACACAATGCCTGTGTGTCTTTGAAAAAAGAAAACTACCTGGAAGCAATCCTCTCTGTACTCTCTGCCAATTTTGATTAACAGATTCCCTCATCTTGACTTGGAGCAACTCTCTTAGAACCATAAATTGTGAAAATGAATTGCACATTAAAGGTTCTGGCTCCCGACGACCTTGAGTTTTCCAAATAATGTTTTTCAAGACATTTAACTAAATGCAACTATTGTGTAAGGAGATGGTAGTTGTCAATATGAACACTTCAATAGAGTAGAAGTAGTCATGTTGAATTTTTTGTATTCAATTATTCATTCTATGTTATATGATAACACATAATCTATCAATTATTTGTTAACTATCACAATTAAATTTGTCAGAATTTTTGGTAAAGCCACTACCAAAAACAGCAATGACTAAACATGCTTTTATAAGGATCAAGCAACCAATGCAGTTTAACACATGATCCATTAGAACCTCTCTTATCAAATCCTGGAGTTCTTTGACAGGTGGAAAAATGTAAATACTGTATACATTACAGAAGAGATCTTACAAAATTCTATCAATAAATATCCACAAAACTATTGCATGTCACTGTTAAAACTCAATTTCACTATTCTGTTGAAAAAATTCCATTGGTTACATATCTCATTTAATTGTTGGAAAGAATACTCAGTGACTTCTAAGAAATGATGGACAATCTGAATTAAATAGCTAATTAACTTAAAATCAAAAGTATAAGTTGCATATTTGATAAAAGTAATCTATATGTGTGCTTAACACTAATATAATGTGGAATAACATGGCTATAATTGTGGATGACTGGATCTACAGAGGTAGTAAAATGGTCCTGCTAGCTAGTAAATCTGATTATTAAATTCAGGAAGGAATAAGGTGAAAGTAGGGAAGAGAGGGAGAGAGGAAGATGAGAGGGAGTTAAAGAGAAAAAGAAGGGAGGGAAGGAACGACTTGTAGTCAAACTGTTACATGTCAGGCCCTAAAATAAATTCTTTCCTTAATTCTCCAACACTAGTTCTATTGTACCCAGAATTTATTTTAGCTTTTTATTCCCAAGGTGAAAACATCAAGGTTTAAGAATATTAAATAAACTTTCTATGAACACATAAATAATGAAGGAAGAAACAGGACTTTAAACTATTGACTTTTTATTATATCTGGACAACAAAAGTTACTTAAACATAGACTGATTAAACAAATATTTACTACTATTTATTTTTATCATTTACCCACTTTCCTCTAACTATGATAATCACCAGCAAAAACTCAGGATATAATGTCTCTTTATTTCACCATTGTAACAGTAGAAATAGAAAAAATATTTCCCATACAAAACATTTGATTTTAAGATATTTTTTTACTCAGCATGCTGAAGATAAATTCAATTAATGATAGTTAAAATTAATCAGCAAGAAATTGAATGGGACAAAGGGCCTAATTGTTCCTTAAAATATTTATTTCACAGTCTGTTCTAGATGTCATTTTTTATGACGTCTTGTTGGGATATCTCTTAATAATAAAAATAGTTACTTTTTTGAGATACACTTTTGAAAGGTTGTAATAATATAATACAAATAGAATTATTCCTGTTTTACTAAACTTGCATAAATACAAATTCTGAAACACAAGCATAAGGTCAGCTTTGTTTCTCAGTACAAAATTAAACTATACTAAATTAAACTATGCTAAAGGGAGGTGCGTGGCTAAGGGAGTTTGGCCATCTAAATAAATGACCATCATTTATGCAGTTTGCTCATTCCCCTGCAATGATTTTGCATGTTAAATAAAAATTGATATGAGTGAAAGGATATGAAATCTCTACCAACAAATTAGAAAGAAAAAATAACACACTAACTTAAAATATACTTCAGCTACCTGTCATGAGCAAATTTTAAAAAGCCTTAATGGAAAGAAGTGCAGTACTTGGCAATATCAGTACTTGCTTCTATAGATGATTCAGCTTCTTTGAGTCTTAAAAAGGACTTAGACATATTTGCATCTTCATATCTGAATGTTATGTGGTTTTCCTGTGGGATAAGGTGAATTATTTCCATTTAATAACTTTAGAAACAAAAGATAGGATATTTTCATATTAAATTTTAGATGTTGGTATTTAAAATAGCACCTTTGGCCATAGCTTGACCTCATATTTTGTTTCTCCTTATTTTATATTAATCTTAAATCATCATTTGCAAAATTTTGTGCATGGTATTTCTTGTGAATAATTAAAATGGGTCAAACCAAGGAATTGTATTTGACTTCTTTAGGGCAGAAAACGGGGAGAAAAAGTTAAGAAATTCTACCATTTTACTAGAGATTTCTCTGCAAGGCTGACTGCAGGGGACTTTCAACTGCTTACCCATGCAAGGGCTTATCAGTAATCTGACAATTTCAACTGTCTGTATTTACAAGTTCCTGCTGTTCAACGTCAATAAACCCACCGACTGAATTCATGCATTTCAGCCACACAGCCAAGCATTGACTGCAACTGCAAGGAATGCCTTTGAAAAATTGAGATCAAAGATTGAAAACTTGCACTTTTAAGTGTAGATCCATTCACATTCTTTAAGACTCTTTAGGGAAGCTCAGCAGTGGACAGTCATATAACTGCTATGCACTTACACTTGGTGTTATTTGTTAAGAAAATGTATGGTAATTAGAAACCAGAAAAGGGATTGACAAGATGACAGAGTAGAAGGACACATGGCCCACCCTGTCTCATGAACACACCAAAAATTATATACAAATACAGAACAATTCACACAGAATAACTCCTGAAATTTGACATAATTTCTCTTACTTTGGAAATACAAGGAAAGCCTCACAAAACCAGGTAGAGGAAAAAGAAGAAAGAAAAAGGAAATTGGTGCATGATATTCTTCACAGAAAGAGAGCAGCATAGAAAGGAAAGTGCCCTCAACCTGGGAAGCTCCCTCTCCAGCAAGGAGATCCACAGGGACAGAACAGGAGCTTCAGAGGTTCAGAGGAGGCAGCAACAGCTACTTAGCAGAAAGAACTAAGAGAAACCAGCAGTGAGAGTCACTTTGAATTCTAGCCTAAGATGCATGCCAGTGGGGACAGGCTGGGCTGGGCTGCTGGAACTCAGGCTTCCACGGATGAGCCTGGGGAGAGGACTGGGGTTGACTGCACACAGGCAGCCTCAGGAGACTGGAGTGTGGTGTGGGCTGTGGCTAGAAGAGAGTGCAAATCAATCTGGGTCCCTCCATAGAAAGCACCATTGCATGTGGGATGAGGGGTGCATTGCAACCTTCATAGCTGCCATCTCTACTAGTGCACAGGGTGTTGCTCTGCACCAATGTTGATGAGCATTCTTGTGAGAAGAGATGCGGGGTTCAGTCACAGCCATCTTCTCAGCATGCTCTGGAGCGTTACAACTGCTGGTGCTCGTCTTCTGGGCAGAGGAGGGGCTGAAACATGAACCATTATTCAGGGGCCCTGCAACATCACAGGCAAGACTGTCATTCTACTCCCAGGCAGAGGTGGTGGATTTGCTCTCCTGGTGCCTTTGTGGAACTGTGCCTCTAAGACAAATGAGTGGAAATTTGGTGCACATTGGGGATGTGTTTGGCATCAACCATAGGTCTGTGTACCCTGTTTTTGATTTGTGGTTACTCTGTTTTTTAATTATGTTAGCCCATTAGTATATCTATTTGCTTTAGAGTGGTAGTCATAAAGGCTCTAACACATCCTATGAAGAATGCAAAGAAAATTTACATTTGGTTTCACTGGGGAATTCTACCAAACATACAAAGAAGAACTCCTATTGATCCTTCTCAAACTCTTCCAAAAGATTGAAGAGGAGGGAATACTACCAAACTCATTCTACAAAGACACCATCACCCCAATATCAAAACCACATAAATATACTACCAAAAAAGAAAATTATAGGCCAATATCATTGATGAACATAGATGCAAAAATTCCTCACAAAATATTAGCAGACTCCAACGACACATAAAAAGATCATACACAATGATCAAGTTGGATTCATCACAGGGATGGTTCAATATACACAAATCAAACAATGTGATACACCACATCAACGAAAGAAAGGACAAAAATCACATGATCATCTCAATATATGCAGAAAAAGCATTTGATAAAATTCAAAAATCATTTATGATAAAAATTCTTACCTAAGTGGGCATTGAAGGAACATATCTCAACATAATGAAAGCTATTTATAACAAACCCACAGCCAGCATAATACTCAACAGTGAAAAGGTGAAAACCTTCCCTCTAAAATCTGGAACAAGACAAAGATGCCCATTCTCATCACTTTTATTCAACAGAGTAGTGGAAGTACTGGCCACAGCAATTAGACAAGAAAAAGAAATAAAAGGAATCTAAATTCAAAGAGAAGAAGTAAAATTGTCACTAAATGTGGATTACATGATACAATATATAGAAAACCTTAAAGGCTCTACACGAAAACTAATAAAGCCAATAAAAAATTTGGCAAGGTAGCAGGATACAAGATTAACATAGACAAGTCAGTTGCATTTCTTCACACTAACAATGAAATATCAGAAAAGGAAAATAAAGAAACAATCTCTTTTAAAATCTCATCCAATTAAAAAAAATTCTTAGGAATAAATCTGACCAAGGAGGGGAATGATTTTTATCAGGAGAACTAGAAAACATTAATTAAGGGAATTGAAGATAACTCAAAGAAATAGAAAGATATCCCATGTTCTTGGATTGGAGGAATTAATATTGTTAAAGTGGTCACACTACCAAAAGCAATCATTAAAAAGTCCATGAATGATAAACGCAAGAGAGAGTGTGGAGAAAAGGGAGCCTTCACACACTGCTGGTGAGAATGTAGTTTGGTACAGCTATTATGGAAAACAGTATGGAGATTCCTTAACAAAAACTAAAAATAAAGTTACAATATTATCCAGCAATCCCACTCCTGGGCATATATCTGGAGATAACTCTAATTCAAAAAGATACATGCACCCCAGTGTTGATAGCAGCACTATATACAGATAGCCAAGACATGGAAGAAGCATAAGTGTCCATTGACAGATGGCAGGATAAAGAAACTGTGGAATATTTATACAATGGAAAACTACTCAGCCATAAAAAGAATAAAAGAATGTCATTTGCAGCAATATGGATGGACTTGGAGGTTATCATTCTAGGTGAAGTAAGCCAGAAAGGAAAAAAAAATTATATGTGATATCACTCATATGTGGAATCTAAAACAAATTAAAAATAAAGACACAAATGAACTTCTTTACAAAGCAGAAATAGACTCACAGACATAGAAAGTAAACTTATGGTTACTAGGGTGAAAGGAGTTGGGAATGAATAAATTAGGAGTTTGTAGATATATGTACTATTATATATATAATAGATAAGCAACAAGCTTCTTCTCTATAGCACAGGGAAGTATATTCAGTATTTTGTAGCAACCTAAAATGAAAAATAATATGAAAACAAATATATGCATGAATACATATATGACAGAAACATTATGCTGTGCACCAGAAATTGACACAACTTTGTAAACTGACTTTACTTCAGTTGAAAGAAAGAAAGAAAGAAAAGAAAGAAAGAAAGAAAGAAAGAAAGAAAGAAAGAAAGAAAGAAAGAAAGAAAGAAAGAAAGAAAGAAAGAAAGAAAGAAAGGAAGGAAGAAACTAAAAAATTTAAAAGGGAAAAAGAAGGCCAACAAAAATAATAAACAAAAAGAGGAAAATTGGATTGGATTTTTTCAAAGTACCCCTTTATCTTATTATTTATAATTTAGTCAGTCCTCTATTTAACCATATATCAGTTGGTTATTGCCCCTGACCATCACTGACCTACTTTCTCTCTCTATCGTCCTACTTATTCCAAACATTTCATATAAATGGAATCCAATATATGGCTTTTTGTGTATGACTCCTTTCACTTAGCATAATCAGAACTTCATTCTGTTTATGGCCAAATAATGTTGTATTGTATGGATATACCACATTTTATTTACCCAATTTCTTATTGATAGACTTTGGCTTGTTTTCATTTTGGGATATCATGCATATTGATGCTGTGAATATTTGTGTACAAATTTTTGAACGTATATTTAAAATTTTCTTGGGCATAACAGTGGAGTTGCTGGATCATATGATAATTCTTTCTTTAACTTTTTGAAGAACCAGCTGCCTTACAAATTGTCTTCACAATTTACATCCCCCCGACTCAAAGCAATGTATGGTTTTTCCAATTTCTTCACATTCTTTCCTGTTATTGCTTGTCTTTTTTCTTTTTTAATGATAGCCATCCCGGTAGGTGTGAAGTGGTACCTAAAATTGTATTAACTTTCTTAACATTTACAAACTAAGTGATATATGGGTAGATGTGAAACTAGATTCATAGGGACATAATTAGATACATGATACAAGAATGTATACAGGAATATCTCAAAGATATTGCATGTTCAATTCCAGACAACTACACTAAAGCATATATCACAGTAAAATGAGCCACATAATTTTTTTGTTTTCCAAGTGCATATAAAATTTATGTTATACTACACTGTAGTCTATTTAGCTTGCAATAGTATTATATCTAAAAAGCAATACACATATCTTAATTAAAAATACTTTAAAATCTGTTAGCCATCATCTGAGACTTCAGTGAGTCATAATTTTTTTACTGGTGGAGTGTCTTGCCTCGATGCTGGCAGATCAGGCTAGCAGTTGCTGAAAGTTGAGATATCTGGCAATTTCTTAAAATAACAATAAATAATAATTGATAGTGAAATATTGATTGATTCCTCTTTCACTTGAACACTTAGAGGCCACTGTAGGTTTATCAACTCATCTAATTTAAATATTATTGTGTCTCAGGGAATAGTGAGGCCCAAGAAAAGAAAGAGAGAGGGGGGAACAGTCAAGTCAATGGAGCAGTCAGAACACACACATCATCTGTGAATCTGGTTTTCATCTCATGTGGGTGGGGTTCATGGCACCCTGAAACAATTACAATAGTAACATCAAAGACCACAGGTCGCCATAACAAATATAATAACAATGAAATAGTTTGAAATACTGGTAAAATTACCAAAGTGTGACAGAGAGATACAATGTGGAAAAATGGCAGTGATAGACTTCCAGAGATCAGGTTGCCACAAACTTTCAACTTGTAAGGAAAAAACTCAATATCTGCAAAGTACCGTTAAGTGAAGCACAATAAAATAAGATATATCTGTATATAGAAACTTCCAAACAAATTATGCAAATTCATGTTTTTTTCTGAGAAAAAGCATAGGCACAAGGTCAGATACTCTTTTGTGAGAGGAATGACACTTTTGGAGTCACCGGCATTGACTGCTTTTTGAAGGATGAACACTATTCACACAGAGTGAGAAGAGAGAGAAAACTCTTCAAATAGAATATTTAAAGTAACATTTTGGGAAGGCAGAGTGTACAGGGTATCATTGTGAAACACTGGGTAGATCTACTTTGCTTGAGCAGTTTTACAATTGAAGAAAATAAACCTGGAAAAACATATAGCCATTACAGCTAAAATAAGGCAACATAAATAATTACAGTAATTACATACTTTCAATATTTTGAAACAATGCAAGATGATGATATGTTTAAGTGGCATCATGAGTGAAACATCATAATTAACATGACTGTGCACTGAAATTTTCATAAGAGTTTCAGAAAGGGATAGTATTTGGATGGACATAGACACATCCCAGTTTGGTCCAATAGCAGAAGGAACTATTGAGAATTAGATAAGAGATGGACAAAGCTGTGCCTGCTATTCATTTCTCCCCACAAGCCTTGTGCTGTAACATGATATCCCACTGAGGAACCCTAGAGCTAAGGTTGCTTCTGATCTCCATGTATTTCTATTCTTTTGAACCCAATTTGGCTACTAGTTACATTATGTTTATAAAAACAAAGTGTTTTATGTGAGGATATTAATTAGCTATGTCAGCACTGGACTGCACCCTGCAGGTCTACAAGCCCTGTACTTGCCCAGCTTCAAGACCTGAGAAAAAGCCCAGAGTCAGCAACAGAGATAATCAATAGTTTAATGATTAGGGTGATCCTGCACATCTGAAGCAAAGTCCTGGAGCAAAATCCTGCCATGTGTGGGAGCTGGAGGGCAGGACATGATGGCAGTCTTTGCTCCTGGTAGGGAAGAAAAGGTTACCAGTTATAGGGGAGTTGATGTCAGGTTGGCTCATTGGTTACCAGGGTAATCAGCAGAGGGTCATGCCTCTTACCACCCCTATGATAAGCATAGTGGTGAGTTCCGCTCTAAATCTAGAACAGTCATTAGCTGGGGCCTGGGACAAATATGAAGGAAGATCAGTCATGTGAGTTGTGTGTAGGTGAAGTAGGCACCAGTCAAGCAGGAGATGTATAGAGAGCAGCCATCTTGGGTTGCCTGACCATACAGCCATCATCAGAGGTACATGTTATTTATTGACTGAAAATAAAGAATCACGGAGTAGTGACATCAGAATTCCCATGCTCTCTTAAGGTTATAATTGCTTGTTCTCACTGTATGGGCAGAACCCTTGCCCCCAAGTTTCTGTTGAAACTCATGTTTCAGGGAAGTGTCTTCCAGAATAATTTTCCTTGTATACAGGAGATGGAACTGGAAATTAAGAGAATGGTTAGGATATTAGAAAACTAGACAAAATGATGACAAAGGGATGGCTATCCATTCAGAGGAGAACATGAGAAAAGAGAGGGGAGAATGGCAATCTGATAGTGGACACTTAAAATAACCAAAGTCAGAAAACAAACTTTGGGAGGACATTTTACTTTTCAATAGTAGGAGATCACCAATAAGGAAATCATAAAGTTGGCTTGGAATGTGTGCCATCATCCTAAATAGTCTTAAGACATGTGATGTGATATGTCGAGTTCTCTGGTGAGTGGAGTGATTAAGCTGTAATGACAGCTCCACAGGGCACAATGTCAGGAACCAGTCCTGTTGCTTTTCTGTTAAGGAGGGCAGTAGGGTGGAAGTGGGATTCCATTTTCAAGTTCTTTCAATATGCTGGTCCTCAAGCCAGCGCATATGTATCCGGGGCAGCTGAAAAGAAGGATGAAGAAGGGCATTGAAACCCTTTAAAATTGTACTCAAAGAACAAGTAACACTTACTTTTATATGTGGCTGACTACAATTTAGTCACTAAATCTAGCTACAAGTCATGCTGGGAAATGTTCCCAGATAAGAACAACTATCATTTCTACCCAGGAAAGGAGCAGCAGACATTGAATGATAGAAAACTGGCAGTCTGGCCCACAACTCCTTTAACAAAGAATCAGTGTAAATCCTCTTATAAACCTGTAGTTTTATGACTCTCAACCCTTGTCTCACAGAAAAGAAAAGTGAGTTTCAGAATCAAGAGTAAGCATTTGTGTCCTGCCTTCCTCTGCTCTAACGTCACTTGCTCTCAGTAAGTCAGCTGCTCATTCAGAGGAGAAACTATCAGATGCCAAAAGCAAAATTGATCTATTGTGAAAGAGATGAACTGTGTTCTAAAGAAACTTTAGACACTTCTCAGTCCTCGACACTGAAGGCCTTCAGGATGTTATGAGATTGTTATAATTATTTTTGGTTCCTTTAAGCCTGTGCTTAGAGCATGGGACAGGTAGTTGTATTTTATTTTAAATACATTTGGATGATACTATTCATTGAGTAAATTTTGATCGGACTTAATGCATATGAAGATCTGTGTTAGTCCTGATAATTACTTTAGGAGAGAACAAAATATACATAAAATTGTGATGTGTTACAGACCCCCAGGCACCCATAGTACAATGAGAAGATGACAAGTATTTCAACAACCAGCATGAACAGCTTTACCACACATACACATGCCACATATAGAATATGTTATGTTATACATACTATAACATATATGCTACATATTATATTATACTATAATGTATTATACTATACACTTTACTGTAGAGGTGAGTAATACATTCTTCCCATTTTCCAGGAGATAAATCCTTAGTAATTTGCATTCAAAAGGAAAGTAGAAGAAGAAGTGTTTCCACTTGTTTCGGGAAAGAGACAACATGTAAATATACTCAATCAATAAGGCAAATGAGTTTAGGGTACTTCTTTTTTTATGTGTTCCTCAATACATGTACTTTCTTGTAGAAGTGTACTTGAGCATTTTGATCACTAACATGTACACATCATGAAGATGCTGGGTGAAGATGAGTGTTTCAATAGGAAACTCCATAGCATACTCAACTGGAGAATTCTGCCACTGGCTAGAATGACGGATTCAGGTAAATGTCTAAGTACAGCACTAAGAAGATTTAAGTTTCCCTTTTGTATGTGAAACACTGAGGTCATGCTCCTTACATGCAGATTGCTTGCGGGGTAATTGGAGTAGGTGATCAGGGCAATCACACTACCTGTGGATGGCTGGAGGGGATGGTGGGCACAGAATGCTCTGGAATATGACACGATAGATTTCTACTCCTCTTACAATGTGTACCCCCCAAAAATAAGCTACTTTTTAGTATTTTTTATATACATATACATATATATATGATATTATATATAGATATATATATATATAATATATCTCCTTAGATATTTAATTTAATTCAATTAAACTTTTGGATAAATTATGCAGTCTTATAGTCTGTCAGACAACCTGATGTTACAGGTAAATAGAATATAAATTTAACACATTTTAATTCACTGTATAGAAAAGAGCACTTTAAGATGAGAAAATTCACAATTTCAAAATTTTCATATCAATCTTTAAAGGGCACTATCTGCTTTATTTTGGGGAAGCAAACACCGAGGGCTTTTGTGATTGAAACAACATTGTGGTTTACCATTTTCTCATTGGCATCATAGTCATTACTCACATCTAATTTAATCAATCTATCTTATTAGTGTTTTCTGATTTTAAAAAGGATATAAAATTACATTTTATTGAATTATAAATGTGAGTATAATAGCTATTAATATTTCCTGTGGGATGATATCCATGCACCAGAATGCAATTGTACTATTTTATTAAATTCAAAAATATTTCTGTTTTGCTGCCCATTTGGTTTGCACATTCTGTGTCTTGAGTGAGGTTCACAAAGTTTTCTTAAGAATTGTTTCTGCCATTGCCACAATACAACACATTTTTATAGTAATACATTCCTTTAGTAATTTAAGACAAAAAGTTGTACAATTTTGGTAAGATGGTTATGTTTCTAACAATCCTTCTTATGCTCTGGCAATCAGAGGAAGTCAAATTCTGCATTTTCTAAATGTTTATAAAAGCTTTATAGCTAGACAGAATAAAATGATGCTGACAATATAAAAATATTATTCACATATAATATTTTGATAAAAGTGCATTTAGACAACATTATAATATTTAATTTTCATAACATTCTGGTACAGGAATGCTATTATCTACAATTGAAGAGAAGTGAGTCCGAGAGAGGTCAGTAAACATGTTCAAAGTTGCACAGTTTAGATTTTAGATCCAGAACCACACAGTGAATCTTGTGACTCAAAATCTCTTACTCATTCTGCTAGACAATGCTACTTCCAGAAATAGATCCAGGCAGCCCAGGTCTATCTCCACAGAATACTTTCTCAAAAGAAATTTCAAGGTAGGGCAAATTAAATAAAAAAATGAACATCTATCTTTTTCTCATATTTAATTCAAGATCAATCTCCCTCTTCTAACCGTGTCTTTATATTTGACCTTCACTTCAAATCCAAGTGCCTTTTTAAATGAGTTTAAATTTATTGTCTCTAGTTTATGTTTTAAACTAAGTAAATGATTTTCAACATCAGCCTCTACCACCAATTGAAACTGGTTAGTAAAAATGACTTTCCTTGTGATCATATTTTTTAAATTTTGTTTTGATGGGTGAGGTATTTATTTATTTGTTTATCTATCTATCTATTTATCATTTGTTTGTTTGTTTGTGTCTTTAAATGAAGATACTGGGAATTGAACCCAGGATCCTGTGTATACTGAGCATGCACTCTACCACTGAGCAAGAATTTTGTTATAGAATGAACTGTGTCCCTGTATAATTTGTATGCTGAAGTCTAAAATTTGGCTGCCTCAGAATGTGACCTTATATGGAATAGAGCTGTTGAAGGTGTGATTAGTGAAGATGAAATCATGCTGGACTAGTGTGGGCCTCTAACCTAATATGACCAGAGTCCCTGTGAAAAGGGAATATTAGAGCATGGATACATATGGACACAGGGACAATGCCACCTGAAAATGAAGGTAGAGATTGGGGCAATGCTTCTTCACACCAAGGAATGCTAAGGACTGCCAGAAAACCACCAGAAACTAGGGGAGAAACCCTAGAAGGAATCAGCCCCACTAAAACCTAGATCTCAGACTTTTAGCATCCTAATCAATAAATTGCTGCTTAAGCCACTTAGTTTGTGGTATTTTGCAGGCCTCATCAGTTAATATATAGCCTTTTCTTTTCTTTATCAAATCCACTATTCTTTCCAGGCTTTTTCATCTTTAATATGATTCTTTAAGAGTCTCTAAAAAATTTGAATTTACCATCCCCTATAATGCCTAAAATGCTGGTCTTCTTGAGGATCGTCCTTTATATACAGTTTTAGAATAATATCAAAATCTGTGGTTTAAACTAGTACTCATTTATATACCGAAATTGCATATGCCTTCTAAAATCAGGCACAGATTACCCAACATATCTTATACTGAATTCACTACACTTGGTGCATTTCCCTATCTTTTTATCTCTTCCCCACTCTC
The DNA here is from genome assembly GCF_048564905.1 of Vicugna pacos. Lineage (NCBI taxonomy): Eukaryota > Metazoa > Chordata > Mammalia > Artiodactyla > Camelidae > Vicugna > Vicugna pacos. The sequence goes on from NC_133017.1 coordinate 1,596,510, forward strand.
TCTATTGTTGTAAGTCACTCCTTTGACTCAGTTACTCCAGCAAGAATCTTGAATGAAGGTCAATCTATATTTGTCAACTTCATGTCCTAATTTTAAATAGTACATAAGCCCATCAATTCTATCTCCTTAAAAATTCTTCAATAAATCCAGCTTTTTATAACACTTTACATTCTCTCCTGGTCAACTACAGTACTTTCCTACCTAGCATTTCTGACTTCTGCCTTATGTACTTCCCCCAATTCATTGCTTGAAAGTTGTTCTGTTTAAAGACCCATTCTGTTCTGAAAGATATAACAGAGTGTATTGTGACTTTTTAATTTTATTTTTCATTTAACTCAGGAATAAATGACAAATAAATTGAAATTGTGATTCTTAATACACATTAATGAGAATAACAGTTTTTAGATGCAGTTCATTTATGCAAAACATCTATCTATTTTTAGCATCTAGATTTCTTTAATCTTAATGCATTTTGATTTCCATTCTTTGTAATGATGAAACATTGCAGATTTAAATAAATTTACATCAGTGTTTTTATTATCTTTTAAGTTTAAAACACCATAATCAAAGCCTCTTTTTCCCTGTCTACTTCACCTTCAAACCTCCTGCCCCTCCCCAAACACATGCATACACACACAAACACACACACACACACACACACAAAGTCATCACTCTCTCTTTTTTTCTCATTTGTGTCAGCAACATGCCATGGATATAGCAAACATATTTCTTGGTTGGTCTTTTTGTGAGTCTAAATGAGGTTCTTGTGCATCTGTAGGTGATTAAAAGGGAATTTTTGATTTCATAGAAAAACTGGTAAAATGCTTTGGAAAGTCTTTTAAAATAGCATTTCTAAACTTGAAGTGGAATTTTGACATTTTGGCGTTTAGCATTTTAAGTTTTATCCATTTATTAAGCAATTTTATGTGTTTTTGTCACCTGGCCTTTTCTGTCTTATTCATATATTTCCAGATGGTACAAATTTCTTCCCCAGAGAAAGTTCATAATGGCAAGAATGTTAGTTATATTCTTTATTTTGTGTTCTGTACGGTTTTATTGATCCATACAATTCTAATAGCATCTTTTTTTCTGTTTTGGTGGAAATGGGAGAATAAAAAATCATTTGCATCATTATAAGTCAAATACTACTTTCTTTCAATAATTAAATATTTTAGGTAAATTTATCTATTAACAGTTTCTCTTTTTATTTTTTTCTTGTTCATTTCCCCCCATGAATATCCCTAATTTTTAGCACAGTATGCAAAATTTCCTTGGGTGACTAGTTCTTTGAAATTGGAAAATGCATTTGCTCAGGCAATAAGCACTTTACTATATCAACATATTTCTGCCATGCTTATAAAGTCATTAAGCTTGCACCTTTGGGAAGATTTTAATTAATTACAAAATGTCAATTAATCGATGGAGTAAAATGAGCAAAGGTAACATGGAACAGATTTAGCAATATACAAAAGAGTTGGATATCTTCAGTCTATGCTTGATAGAAAGTTCTAATTTCCCTATCTTGAGAACAAAGGACACTGGACTTAGACATCTGTTTCCAATTTTGCTGTTAAGGAGATTTGGGCCCAGGAAGGTCACTTAACTGATGGACATCTCTTTTCTCATAAATGAAAGGGCAGGACCAGAGTACGTAATTTCTAAAATTCTTTTCAACTCTAATATTTTATTTTTTTGTCAAAATCTATCAGCCTCAGTGATACATGTTGTCAAAGACTAGAGATATAGAGAATGATGATGATGATAATGATGATTTTGATAATGTTTAATATTATTGAGTGCTATATGCCTGCATTTGATCCCCTAATTGTTCTAATAGTGGAATATTACTGCCTTCCATTTTATTAGTGAGAAAATTGAGGAACAGATAATTTAACAGATAATATACCCAATATCATAAAGCCCTTTGCCAAAGTCAAATATTTCAAATATTAAGCTTTATGTAAAAATTATTATCAGTGTTCGTTAGTATCCTTTCTGTGCACAAGCAAGACTATATTATTTATCCACTTGAAGATAACTGAGGTCATGTAATTAGCTTTGTCCAATGGCCATGAGTCAAATTTACATGTATAAGTTTTGGCACAAAGCATGGAAAAACCAGCAATGGCTCTGCAGGTGCCTCTTTTTCTGAGATGCCCATGAGGAGGCAGTAAGCTCCATATGATGTTGCTTCAAGATGGTGGTACTTTCCTTGTTCTGAATCACTGAGTTGCTGGTTGTGGAACAGTTCATCTCGCTTCTTATCTGGATACAGACTTTGCTAGAGTAAATTCTAAATCTTTGTTGTTTAATCCACTGAAATTTGGAGATATATATATATATATACACACACACACACATACATACACACACACACACATATGAGGATATCTAGCCTATATACAAAATCAGGACATTTTTATCCTCAATGAAAGTTAAGAGCATGAAGCTTTGAAAGTTTTCCATGTTATCAATTATACCAGTGTTTTCTGATATAACCAGCCACCTGGCAGTTAGCATTGGGTACCATGAAAACATTCTTAAGCATGAATTATTCTCTCCTGCTAGATTATTTTCTTTTTTCTCACTTCTTTCTCTCTTGAAATCTCTTATTCTTGCTCCCAAATTCTTTATGAGTAAATACATACCCTAACAAATCCTCTTTTTTTTTTTGGAAATATTTTTTCTTTCAAGATTGAGAAATAGTAAGAAATATTTTATTTTCAATACTGACATTTAATAACAGTGTGATCTCATCAAAGTTATGTCTCAGTCATATTCAATCTGAAAATGAAAACAAATATGAGTATTATGTAAAAAAGGGTTAGATATGTGATAGCACTTCCCCAAATTGTGTGTATTGCTGGGGTCATAAATTTCTAAAAGGGAGAATTGGAGGATCAGAGAAAAGACAATATCCAACCCTTTGAAATAAAGCAGTTTGGGCTGCCCAAGTGGGTCTGCAAAGGTGGAAAAGATTATGAAAAGCTGCTGTCTCCAATTATCTGTTGGGTCTCAGTGGCTCTTGGTCAGCAAGATTTTCATTTGGGAAGTTGATGTGGGTGTGGAGCGAAAGACAGCAAGAACTAGCTAGAATCCACATGTATCTGTTTGTTTGTTACCCGTACCTCTAAAATAACAGATTTCAGATGAGCTGCTTTATTTTCCCCTTCCAAACTTTGTAAAAAGAATTTCTTATTTGGGCCAGTTAACAAAGTATCATACAGCATAGGGGATTCTTGTAAACTATTCTAGCTTAGCCAAGATGACAGTGCAAAAAATTGCTGCAAGTCAATTAACTTTCCTATAATTTAATTTCTTTATTTCTAAAATGTTTGATTTTGCTTCAGCAACTCAGTGTCATAGTTGTTGGAATCACATGTGAATATACACTGAAAATTATGACAGTGATAAAAATTATTGTTGTTTCCAAAGTAATTGTGACAACATATTTTAAAACGATTTGCCTAAACACATCAATCTGTGAAAATAAATATTTAATACATTTTAAAAATAGAAGCCTCTTGAAACAGTGTGGGCTTAACTTGTCTTGTGTATATCTGCTTGTTCTATAGTCTATGATTGTAGATTTCAAATTTTTACACTGCAGGACACAAAATTTACATAAAAAATTCAATAATCATTTGTTAACTAAATCCTTACTTGTAACTTCTAAGATAATATATTAATAATTTAATGTTCATGACACATACAGACAAAGAGGTGGATAGTTTACAAATTCTATTACATGGAATTCTGAAGTTCATGTACTACCAAGAGAAATATAAATATATATTTAAATCTTATGTAACTGCTGCTCTGATAAAATTAGTTGGAAAAAAATTCAGTGCTTTGAATTTTAAATAGTTATTATTTTTAATAGTTATTTACTTCAATTTTAGCTAGTGAACAGTGGAAACCAGCACACATTTAAGCCAGTAATTTCTACTTCTAACCAGAAACACATAGGAACTGTGTATAAATAAATGCAAATGCCATTAATATATAGATTTCTAAGTTCTACTATATTTTTCTTGGAAATGAAGAGAAATTTCAAAATTATCTTTCTTAATCCTATCATTCGATAGATAAAATAGAAAATTACCCAGATAAAGTAAGAAAAATTATATAGATCATAAATAAAATTTTGTATAATTTACTGAACTTTTCATGTGCCTGTTTTATTTTATTATTGTTTTTTGTAATACAACTGACTACTTACACCAACCACTGTGGTATATATTTTACCAATTGTGCACATATTTCTATGATTCATTCATACAAATGTTGATTATGGTGTGTTCCAAATTCATTTGGGTTTGTAAACCTTATCATAACTAAGACAACTGAGGAATTAGAAATTCATTTTAAAGAAAAATCAAAGGAGACTTTGCAAGAGACTATCCCAATCAAACCTATGGCCCTATTGCAGAAAACAGATTTTAAACAAATCTGGGCTAGGCTTTGTTATGTACACGGTATATAGACTGAGGTTCAAACCACAGTGCCTGATGTTGGGAGTATGTGGTCTTATTAAGATAGTGAAAGACATGTAGTCAGTAGTTACAGAGCAGTGCAAGTGTTTGACAATGACTGTTTCATAGGAGAGGCAGTGAAGAATTCATTTCTGTGTTTTCATCAGAGACATAGAGTTCAAAACAATGACTTTTGTCCTAAACTTAGGAGATTTTATAGTACAATAAATAGTATTAAGGAGGGTGTGTGTATATATTGTGTTGTGTATGTGGGGGCACACACACACATGCCTGTTGTGGGCAAAGATAATGTGTTATTTGCAGGGTTAGCTCATTTAGCCGATACTAAAAAAAAAGGGGGGGACATAGATCCCAATTGACTTTGTGATTTTTACTACTAATAATTATAAAGAAAATCACTGGCAAAATAAGTAAAAAGTACAGAATTTTTCTAGTTTTTTTATTATTTTTTTATTTTTTATTTTCTTTTTTTAACATTTTTATTGATTTATAATCATTTTACAATGTTGTGTCAAATTCCATTGAAGAGCACAATTTTTCAGTCAAAAATGGACATATACACACTCATTGTCATATTTTTTTCTCTGTGAGTTATCATAACATTTTGTGTATATTTCCATGTGCTAGAGTGTAATCTTGTTTATCTATTCTACAATTTTAAAATCCCAGTCTACCCTTCCCACCCTCCACCCCCCTGGTAACCACAAGTCTGTATTCTCTGTCTGTGAGTCTACTTCTGTCCTGTTTGGTGCAGCCACTATGGAAAACAGTGTGGAGATTCCTCAAAAGACTAGAAATAGACATACCATATGACCCAGGAATTCCACTTCTGGGCTTGTATCCAGAAGGAAATCTACTTCAGGATGACATCTGCACCCCAATGTTCATAGCAGCACTATTTACAAAAGCCAAAACATGGAAACAGCCTAAATGTCCATCAACAGGTAACTGGATAAAGAAGATGTGGTATATTTATACAATGGAATTCTATTCAGCCATAAAAACTGACAACATAATGCCATTTGCAGCAACATGGATGCTCCTGGAGAATGTCATTCTTAGTGAAGTAAGCCAGAAAGAGAAAGAAAAATACCACATGAGATCGCTCATACGTGGAATCTAAATCACAAAAACAAACAAACAAACAAAAACAAAGAATTTTTCTAGTTTTTAAATTCAAATTCTGTTTATTCTTTCAAGCAACTGTTATACTTACTGAAGGGGAATAACAGTTCCTGCCTTTTACAGTGAAGGAATAAAGAGTATTCATGATGTTACTTTTCATTAAAATATGAAATTTTCCATCCTAAGTTCCTAGAAAATGTGTTATTCTACCCTGATCAAAAATGGTCTTCTGGGCATTGACTCATATGGGGTAATTTAATGGAATTTCACATTCTGTAATCGAGAATATATGTTCATCTAATGATGCCAAGCATATATTAAAAACCCCTCAATGCTGAAGTTTCAGTCTCCTGCCATGATTGTTCATATCTCTCAGTTGATTAGTGAATCTAAATGACAATGCAAATCAAAGTGAATTTTCATATTGTGTTTACACCATTAGTGAAAATCTAATTAAATATCTAATAATTAATGCAACTCCTTCCAGGAGAGTTAATACATCAGAGAATGTCAATGGGGAATATCCAGTGGGAATATTACCTTCATTGTTGTGTTTCATATTGTGAACTGAGTGAATTATACTGTATATTATATTTTATATGCATATTTTTTAAAAACTGCGTGAGCAAGACAATCCAGTTCTTGGTACAATAATGTAACTTTCTTTTAGTTGGACATTATTATATTGATAACATGTCTATGTGTCTGACACCAGGTCACCCAGCCAGCTAGCCAGTAAACATTTAGAGAGTGCCTAATACGTGACCAGCACTGTCTTAAATGTCAGTGATATAGAAAGCATTAATATAGAGTCCTTTTTCTAAAAAATATCTTTTTTAAAATTACTAACCATTACAATTAAGCTTCTAATTTTCAGTGGGGAACTTTTGAGTGGAGGTCAGAGAAGGTTATGGTGCATATTAGAATATCCTTTGCCATTATATTTCCACATGAGGAGTATTTATCTTCTCCTACTTTTGGGCTTGAACTTGTAACCTGCTTTGGCCCTTAGGCTATCAGCAGATATGATGTGATGCAAGCCAAGGCTTGAAATGTGCCTATGCACTGGGCTTTCTCTCTTGTACTCTACCTCTACCATGAAGACATGCTGAGTAGGCTGATTGGTTTCAAACAAATCAAAGGCACTTAAGATTAGACCTGAACTGAACCCATGTCCTAGAACTAAACAAAAGTGAGGGAATCAGAGGTCTCAGCAGAGCTGGCCCTGTGGGTCAGCAGTTTGAGTTAGAACCCCAGCTGAACAATTAGTCAGTGCATAAGAATATTTATCTTTATCAGCCTCTAAGTTATGGGATGTTTTGTTGCAGACCCATAGCTGACAGACACAAATGATTCTGTGTTTTACAGTGATTGCAATATCAGATATGTTTTTCTTTTTAGATCTTGTATTTAAAAATATTTACAGGAGTATAAATATGTGTTCCCTCTTTTAAGGAAACAGAGGCTTCATAATTATTTAACTATAATTTAAGAACCAAGCAACAAAGGCAGAAACAATGAAAACATTAATGTAATAAATGTAGTAATATGAATGATTATATTCTACCAAATGTATCCATGACAATTTCTTAAGTGATCATCAAAGTATAGGCAAATTATTCTCCTCAGAAGGCCCTGTAAGCTCCCTGTGTAGTTAACCAGTTTACATAAACATGGAAGACAGTGATGGAGTTGCTTCTTGATTTAAAAAAAAGTTATGTCAGTGTGTTTAGGTATTTTTTTAGAGTTTTGTTTGTGTTTCATCTGAGTTGGCTCAAAAAATGACAAATAGGCAATGTAAATATAAAAATTCAAGGCCACTAAGAGAAAGAAATATATGCTAGACTTAAAGCCATTAATATGTAACTGTTAACTCCTTAAAATAAAGCGCACTCTTATTTTATATTATACACCTCTAGTCCTTAGAGCTATGTCTTTCATGATTTTGGTATATCATGTATGAGCAATAAACAGTATTACGTGATTAAAACAATGATCACACATAAATATATTACTAATGAAAATTTAAATGTTTAGGGACCTTTGTATTGTTAGTCCTTGTATAATGTACTAAATTTACTAAAACAACCTTTTCATGTACATATGTACACTAATAATAGAAAGTCATTTGGCATAAATTAACTGTGTATTTTCAGTGATTATGGTCACAACTCAAATCTCTGGAAGTAGTTATTTGGTACACTTTGACATGGACCCCTTTAAAATTAGATTAAATTATTAGTAACTATAAAATCTCTGACAAGAATATGCTCCTTCCAGCATATTATATATAAATATAAAATTAAAAGAAGGATGTACCCTCCTGTGAGAAAAGCAAATGTAAACATCCAGTTATGTGGATTAGGTGAAGCAAGGACCTAGCGTTCACTTTACATAGTTTTATAGTGGGCGTTTTTTCACCATGACTCTTTCATCACAGGTTGACTAAATGTTACTTGTTCATAACTCACAATTTAAATAGTTTGAGCTCATGTACCCCTTATGAAAAAAGTGAGATTCAGCATTGCATATTTAATTCTTAAAGCGTAAACTGTCTCATATTTACTATCACACAAAATAACAGAAGAAAACTAAATAAATACAGTAGAAAAATATGAATCTGTAGGCAAAATTGACCTGTAAAAATAAATGGGATTATTCCAACAATGCAAATTAGTTTGCCTGTATACAATAAATTAATGTAGTATGGCACATTAATAGATTACAAAACTACAAGGGGAAAAGCAATTGATCATTTCAGAAGATGCAGAGAAAGTACGTGATTAAAGTCCAATAATATTCCTAATAAAAAGCTCTTAGAAAACAAGAAATGAAAGAACTTCTTTATTCTGACAAAGAATATCTGGGAAAAAAAAACACCCAAAGTAAACTATTGTGATTAATACAAAAAAGGTAAAAACATTAAATTCAAAATTAGAAACAAGGTAACAATATCCTCTATGACCTCTTCCATTCATCATTGTAAGGGAGGTACTTAAGAACTTAGTAAGAAACAGAATCAAATGTATTATTTACTAGAATCTGAAAGAAATAATCTAAACTGTTTATGTTAAAAAAATAGATATAAAAGAGTAGTTTTCAGGGACTAAATATCAGGTGTATTTCTATGCCTAGAAACAAAATGTTAGAAATGCAATAAACAGATACAATTTTAACCACAGAAAATATGAAGAAAAGAAATTCACCAAATAAAAGTCTTGTGAGCCATCAGAAAAAAAATATGACTGTGTGGAAATGCATTAAAGATACAAAAGTAACTGGAGAAATATAGCTTCTTCATGAATATATGGAAAGCCTATATTTTAACCATATAAAATCTTACCAAAGTGATTCACAAATTTAATCTCTATGATTAAATGCTGGCAGAGGTTTGAATGGTACTCAACAAACTTACTCTAAAATTTATATGGAAAAAGACACAGCCAACGATAGTCAAGTTATTCTTGAAGAAATTTAGGTGAGTGTAAATTCCAGCCATAAATATTAGACAGTAACACTTAGCAGAAAAGTTAGAAAAACACTTACCCAAACGTGAAACTTTAAGTTTAAACTTTAAACTTTAAGTACAAAAGACGTGGTGTTGGGGCAAGGAATAGCGACTTTATTTGGAAAGCTGGCAGACTGAGAGGATGGCTGAATAATGTCTTGGAGAACCATCCAGGTCCAGTCACAATACAGGCTTCTTTTATACAAAACAAAAACAAAAACAAACAACAACAACAAACAAACAAAAAACAAGGGAGGGTGTATGGTTGGTTGTTGCAAACTTCTAGCTGTAGAAATTCTTTGTTCTTGCAGCTGTCCATGTGGGTCAGTTCATGGTGTCCCTGTAAACCTCCAACAAACAAATGTTATTCTCTATTCTACAGCTTGTTATCTTTATGTGAGTGTAAAGCTAGCAAGACCAAGCCTAGGAAACAGGGCACAGTGGTCAAAGCTAAAGGAACAGATCTAATATAGAGTCAGATTTGTTCCCCTCTATTACATTAACTTCAGAAAATTATAATATCCTTATAAATTAAAGGTTTCAACACACGAAATCTAGCAATTTCTTTCCTAAGTTACCTTAAACCTTCTGCCTGTGTTCAGTGTGCACCAAGATAAATATACAAGTATGTTTATAACACCATTGCTTATAGTAATCAAACATTGTAGATAACTCAAATATCCACTTTTTGGAAAATGGATTAATGGAGTAATTTTTAAGTTGCATTCTAAAAATTTCAGTTTTATAAAAATTAATAATTCTAAATATAAAAATTGCATTAAAGAGAATGTTTCAGGGGAAATTGAACAACAATATAACATTTAATAAATATAAATGGCAACTTAAACTAAATGATATCATTTTATTGATATATAAGTGTGTTCAAGAAATTATAAAGAAAAGCAGGAGAATGCATTTTAAAATCTCAGGATACTCCGTAGTGAAGAAAGAGAGGTAAATAGGATAAAAATAAAAGCACATTAAGGGCTTTAATAATCAAGTACATGTTTTAGTTAATCTCAAAAAAAAGGTTCATAAATTTCAGTTAGCCAGACAATTAGCCATTTTTGTTGTTTAAATTTTATCTTACTTATTTTTATGAAAATAGTAGAACTTTAACATCATGAAATTTGTGGACTCTTCCTTTCTGACTTACTATATAGTTATTTTTTGTCATTTTTATATGTACATTTAAAAATATATATTCTGTGAGGTGTACAAATTGTTAGACAAAGGTTGGAAACTCTATAAGAAAATCCTCCCTGTTCTTTTTTGTCTAATTACTCTAGAAATCTTCAAGGGATTAGTTGGTTTTTATTATTGTAAATCTTCTCACTTTAATTTTGAGTTTCTCAATATCCAGACATTCTTTTTTTATCAGTCTACCCTATATCTACATATGTGAGAGGACCAAGACCCTGATGCAACAATCATTCTTCCCAGAGAAAGCCCATGTCCTGGGATCTATAGGACCCAGCAGCATATATAAATATATACTTATCTACACTGGCACATTATAATCACTCATAATTACCTTTGGACTCACTCTTGGTGTTGAATACTCTATGTGTCTGGACAAGTGTACAATGGTATTTATCCACTGTTACAGTACCACACACAATTGTTTCACTGCCCTAAAAATCCTCTATGCTTTACCTAATCAATCTTCCCTTTCTCATAACACTTAGCAACTTTTCATCTTTTTATTATCTCCATAGTATTGTTTTTTCCAGAATATCATGAGGTTGGAATCATATAATTCATAGCCTTTGTAGATTGGCTTCTTTCACTTATCATTATACATTTAAGGATCTATATTATCTTTTTATGGCGTAATAGCTCATTTATTTTCAGCACTGAATAATAATCCATTGTCTGATTGTGCTATGGTTTATCCATTCTCCTACTGAAGTATATTTTTGTTGCTTCCATGTTTTGATAATTACAAAACAAATCTGATATAAATATCCTTGTGTAGGTTCTCATGTGGACATAGTTTTCAGCTCCTTTAGGTAAACTGTAAGGAGTAGACTTGAAGGATTTTATGGTAAGAGCACATTTAGTTTTGTAAGAAACTGCCAAACTACCTTCCAAACTGTTTTAATCATTTTGTATTTCCATCAGCAATAAGTAAGAGTTCCTGTTGCTCTACATCTTGGCAGGGTGTTTGGTGTTGTCAGTGTTCTAGATTTGGTTAGTCTAATAGGTATGTAGTAGTATCTTCTTGTTTTAATTTGTAGTTTCCTAATGGCATATAATGCTGAACATATTTTCGTATGTTTGCTATCTGTCATCATCTTTGGTGAGGTATCTGCTCAGGTAATTTGCTCATTTTTTAAATCAGGTTGTTTAATGTTCTATTGTTGAGCTTTTTAGAATTCTTTGTATATTTTGGCTAATAGCCTTTTATCAGATATATCTTTTGAATATGCATCCTCCCAATGTGTGGCGTCTTATCATCCTTTTGACAATGTCTTTTGCAAAGAAAACAAATTGTAATTTTTTTTAAAGTTCAGCTTAGAAATTTTTCCTTTCGTTGATCATGCCTTTGGTGCTATATCAAAAAGTAAAGTGAACAAAGTCAAAATATGGACTAGATAATCCTTAAAATAGCAGAAACTAATTTCCAAAGATGGAGCAAAATACCATAATGAACTTATAATATAAAAAACAGTTAACATGATTATTTTCTTGATATAAAGTAGAAAATATATATAAAAATATATAATCAGAAAAAATTTAACTATCCTTGTGTAGGATAGAATAATAACTATCAGAAAATAACAATAAACAGGTTGTTTTTTATATAATATTGGCAAAACTGGATTAGAAGACAGCTTCTTGAAATGTATGTTTTGTAGAAAAGTCATCCTGAATTTTAAATTCTAGAAATAGCCAAAATATTATACAAGTATGAAATAAATGAAATTATCTTCAGTGGTATAACGAATGAGGTGTTTAATGCCTGAAAAACACATCTGAAGGAAAAACAAAAGAAAGTCACTCAAAAAAAAGAAAATTAATGAACAAAGTTATATGTGGAAAACAAAATAAAGTCATAAATAAATTAGTCAATAATACATATGGATAAGCCTAAATTAAGTCAATTTTCCTATTAAAAGACATTAAAATGCATAAATTCTCAGATATTTGGGGGAAATCTCTAGGATATTTGCAAGAGGAACACTTAAACATGCTGCAAAAATTATTGAAAATAAAAATATAGAAAAAGAAACACCAGAAAGAAATATCTATTACTATAAAATGTAGTTATATCAGTTTTAGTTTTAAGCAACATAAATGAGCAAGGGTAAATATATTGGAAATGTCATGTTTTATTTCTCAGTTTGGGTGGTAGAGTAATGGATAAACATTTTATAATCATAACCTGTATGTATCAAATGTTTCATAATTTAGAAATGCAAAAAAAATCAGATCTTACTGTAATGTAACATATAAAGAATTAAACATTCTTTTTTGTATGTAATTCCTGGGTATTATGTGTGTGTATATTATATATATGTATATTTTTGTCCTAGAATCAACTTATGTACACAATTTTGCTTTATGAACATTAGACATTCTATATTGAGAATCCCTGATGGTTTTCAAAGACTGTAAATATAATTATTAATAACAAAGTAACTTTTTATTTGTGAAAACCATAAGAAATATAATTACTCAGCTTTACTGACGTTGTTACATTGTTTTTAATGCTTCACACTGTCATTTTTCTATTAAAATAACCATTCTAATATCTCTTTATACATTTGAAATGATTTAACTTTGTAATTAAATTCTTAAAAATCTTTAGTGAATAATATAGATTATGAAATATAGAAACAGAAAAAATATTACTCACAAGCCCATAATTAACTAAATTTAATCTTTGATATAGAGACTTCCAGAATGGTATCATTAAAAATATACTCATTATTTTAATTATAAATTTTGCACAGAAATTTTAAAATGTTTTACATATCCAACAAGTCATTAACTCTGTTTTCCTTTTCTTCTTTTTCCCCACTACTTATACCTGATAGGGATCAGTCTTGAAGGGATCATCAAGAGGACATGACTACTGGAATGTGTTTCGCTTGCCTTCCCTGCAGAAGCCCCACCAAGTACTCAGCCTTGTGACAGTAATGTGCTTGTTGCCAAGACCATCGGACAGTATTTTAAGGCTTCTATATAAACTTTTAAGATTCTGGTGGGGTTGCAGGGAGACTCTTGTGGCTGCTCAAGACAAGTCTCATAAGTAAGTTATCTTGCTGATAAAACCTGCTGCCCACTAAGCTGCAGGGCTCTGCTTCTTTCTATGGTCTCCTTCCCCTCTGTGTTGGACCAGTTCATGGATCATCAAGCAGACTGGGCTGAAGTACATCCTCCAGAAATTCTCTCTGTGAAGATGTCTGGGTGTAAATTTTTTTTCATCCTTTTTATTTCTAGAAGTATATTTGGTTATTACTCTCACAACTGCTAATTTGTCCAGATGCATAGTTTTAAGCTTAGAGTGATTTATCTTCCTTTCATCATGCTGAAAATGTCTCTCCTTACACAGATTCATTATCATGGTGGCCCAGTTTTTTTTTTATTTCAATTTGAAATTATATAGGCAGAGGTATCTTTTCACCAATTGTTAATCAATGTTTTGAACTATTTTAATATACATGCTGTTTACTAAAATAAAATTGTATAACATGAGAGTTGTGGATTAAGTTTTATTTGGGCAAACTGAGGACTATAATCTAGGAGACAGCACCTCAGATGGCTCTTAGGACCTTTTCTGAAGAGGCAGGGGGAAATTCAATATTATATATGTAATTTTAGTGAAGGGGAGTACGTGCAATCAAACACACATTGAGTTCTTTTGCCAGTTATGGGGAGCAGACGTCACCATTAATGAATTTAGTGCTCTTCTAGATATAAGGAGATGCAAGAATTGGGACTTATAAAATCTCCTGAAAACATCTATCTGAAGCTCTATTTTGTCAGTTTTCCCACAGCACAAAGTGCTCCATTCCTGATCTCCACTGTGAACTTTTAGGGAGTGTTGGAGGACAGCGGCTACAGTGGCTTGTGATTGGTTATAGTACCAAGCAGAGGTAGATGACAAATGTTATAAACGATTATTCCCCTTAACATTTTTATTTGAATCATTTTTTACTTACTTTTTTCTCCATTATAATTTTATATTTTACTGAAAACATAGAGACTTATGATTGATAAAAAATTCACTGTTAAATCTTTTATTTGTAAATATTAGAAAAGAAAGTTATTTTTGCTATCTCAACTTTTTTATAATTTTCTTTTAATTGTATCTGTGTTATTAACCATATAATAATCAATAATGCAAATTGATATAATGTAACATGCATTTACGAAATCAAACAATTTAGACGGAAGTATCATTTTAAGAATTACTTTTATTTATTGGCATTTATTTTGAAATATTTTCAAAATAGACGTGATCCTTATTTTGTCTACCTGTAGATTCAATACCCTTTAACATAGCATTTATATAATCATATCGTACTTCTTAAATTTTAAAAAATGTATCCTTTTCTTAGTATTTATATTTATTTTTTAGGATAAATATATAGTTACCATTCCTTCTGATTCTTTGAATGTCTTGGTATTACTTTGGCTTAACTACAAACATAACAACATTAGTGGTAACACAGTTATAGAATTATAATATTTTTCTCAAAGCTTTATAGCTATTTCCATAATATTTTGTGGCTAGTCAGTCTTTAATAGAAGAAGACAAGGCTATTCTTTGTTTTCTCTATAGAAGTAATTTTGTTTATTTTTTTTTCTGGTCCACTTTTAAATTTAACATTTTGAAATAGATATAGATATATATCTATTTTGCATTATAATTAAGCTTTAAACATGGTATATTCTTTTACTTATCTTGATATGCCTATTTCCCTGCCCTGGGAACAAATCTGGATATCCAACAGTTTGGCACATTTTCTTGGTTGTTCTCTGATTGCTTAGAGTCAGGTCATAACCATGCTTTAGCTACTGCACTGGATGACTGAATTTCTAATGGTATTTCCATCTTTTGAGCTGCAGTTTCAATAAATTTATGTATTATTTATTGTAGAAGCAAATAAAAGCTTATATTTGTAGGTAAATGACATAAGTTTTAGTGGAATGTGGAGGTCACAATACAAATGTTTAGTTGATATAGATCTTTACTCTAAATAATGATGAAATTTTTTGATGTTAAGTTGCCTTCCTGCTTTCCTTCCCTCTTCTTTTCTTTCTTTTTGATTGGTATTTTTGGCTCTAAAATTTATTTTTTTGGCAAAATCTTATTTGAATTGATACAGAGATGAAGGATACACACACACACACACATAAATGTCTATATAAACTCTGCTAAATAATCACAAAATCTCTGTTTCTCGAATCAATTCAAAATATTTTAAGAATGCTGCTTTCCTTGAATTAAACTTAATTCTTCTCACTTATTTATTAAGCAGCATTCCTTTGTCATGCACTGATTACAGCCTTGTTCTTCCACTAAGTAATTGTGTTTTATAAATTTGCAAGCAACCAGAGTGATTTCAGAATTTGTTAAAAATTTACAAAAATTTGACATGATCTTCACCACATGCTGCTATTGCCAATATGCCCGTTAGAGTGATGATTTTACTAAAAGCAATGTCTAACTCCTTCACATTCCTACAATAATGGCCTTATTATTATACTACAAAAGATGACATCTTCAAATAAAAATGTCTAACTCTATAACAATATTCCATGAATTCACTTATTACACAATATTAACAAACTACTTAAAGAATGAATCAAAACCATATAAGATATTATTTCACATGTATTGGAAAAAATAATATGACGAAGTAAATTAAATCTAATAGTGTTAAAATATTCAAAGCCTTTCTAATGATAAAAACTTTAAATATAAAATATTCTACTTCAAAAATGCTTTCAGAGATGTTATAAATGGTGAGAGGATTATATATCATATATAGTTTTCTGTTTATGAATTTGATTATAGCAATGGAACAGTGTAGTATTAAATTTAAAAAAAATGCATATCAATTGAAGATATAAATTAAACTCAAATTTGGGTTGTAAATAATTTTATATTTAGCTTTCAGTTTTCTTTATGCGTTTTTATATAATTTCAGGAAAATAATTATCATATACAAATGTACAGATCTGAGTTTTTATCTACTATGTCTCAATCTCAAGAGTTCTAAAACCCCTCCATTTCCTTCTTTCCTTCCTTCCTCTTTCCTTCTTTCCTTCCTTGGTATAAAAGTTAATTGTTGGCAATATTTTATCAGAACTTATAATGTGAATGAAGGATGAAAGATATATACATATATACACGCACACATATAGTGATGATCCAACTTGGAATAAATATTTCCATATTTCTATGAAAAAATATGAATGAACTTAACTATAGTATGTAATTCCTTAACATTTTTCATAATATACAGTATATGTACTTACAACTTCATACAGTGAACTTAATTGTTGTATATCAACCTTCATGCATGGAAGAGTTTTTATGTTATTATAAAGTATACTTTAATAATTGTGATAAAGGAGAATTACATGGTGTTAAGGAATTATGTTAATGTAATGGGCTTTGTGAATTCACAAATTAGCTGAGCAATGAGAGTGATTGGAATTAGATAGGCAAATCCCTTGAGGGGAGTAGGGGATTGATCTGTAAAAGATTATTTCTAAGAGTGAGAATAGCATGTGCATGCCCCTGTAGCATGAGGGAACATAGTTAAGTACGAGGATTGTCAGAAGTATATCTATGGTAATGATCCTGAAGGTGAACAAGGAGTGATTTGAGGCTACTAACAAGGGTAAGGCCAAATATGTAACAGTCAACATATTATAGCAGGCTGTCCGGCGAGCCGGCCCTCCGCCCGCGCCGCGGGGTGGGCAAGCGCCCCGCGGGGGTCTTGGGCTCCCAGCCCACTGCCCGGCCTCCCTGCCACATGCTTTGCGTCATCCGGGGACGCCCCTCGCCGAGAGAGACCCTCAATCACAAGTCACCCGCCCTCGCCACCCTCCTGGCCTTGCCTTACAACCCCGCCCTCGAACCGCCCTCCCGATCTCCGTGCAGTACCCCCCGCCCCTCGCCAAGAAGAACGGCAGTGACTCCAGCAGCCGTGGGGGCTCTTTGAGCCCAAGGGGCGAGCGAGGCAGCCATTGGCGGAGGCCGCTGCCTCCGGCTGTCAATCCCGCGGCCCGGCCCCGCCCCACCGGCCGAGCATGGCAGGACGCAGGGCCGCGGGGACTGTCAGGACGGCTCCAAGATGGCCGCGCGCTTGGGGTCCGCAACTGCTGGCGGCCGAGCTCCGTTCACTGCCACCGCTGCTGACCGGAGCCGCCAGTCGGCCCGGCGACTCCGGGGGCTAACCCCGCGTGGCGGGAGGCCGCCATGGTGACCCTGGTAAAGCTGGCGAAGGCCTTCGAGTCCCTCAAGTCCTTCCAGCCGCCGCCGCCGCCGCCTCAGCCCCCTAAGCCGGCACCGCAGCCGGCGACCACCCAGCCGCCTCAGCCGGTACGGCCGCCGCTGCCGCCTCAGCCCCTTCAGCCGGTACCGCCTCCTCAACCGCCACCGACGCCCGCCCAGCTGTGGGTCAGGAGCCGCTGCACAGACGGTGAGTCCCTGCAGGCCCCTCCCCAACCCTGCGCGGGTCTCCGTCCCTCCCTCGGCCTCCCACGAAGGCCCCGATGCTGTCCGGGCCCCAGGCTTCTTCTTTCCCGGCTGCGAAACTCGGGAAGGAACAGGGCTGTGTTGTGATCCGAGGCCGCGCGTCCCGTTCGGCTTCCTCTGGGCCACTCCACACCCCTCTCCTCGTCCGGGCCAGGTGTAACATTTTGTCTTCCCTTTTCAACTGACGGCTTAAAACAGTGTTTCAGATAACTGTCAAAACACTGTGCATGCAAAATACTAGGTCAACTTAAGGGAAGGAGTAGGAGAGAAGGGGGAAAGGAACGAAGTTCACCGGTCACTTCTGTGGGGGTGGGTTAAGTGGTCACAGTGGTGAACGCATAACTGCTACATGGCCCCGTGCGCTTACCATCATAGTCGTTACTGTTACTAACCCCGAACAGCCCTGGTGTTAAGGAGGCATGACCACGGAACATGTGCTCATTGAGCTTAATTTTACACAAACAGTAAGTTTTCCACGGAATCAAGACAGGCAGTAAACACCAGCTACAGAGGACAGCTTGTGCAGGGCTGGGAAACAGCATGGCATGATCAGAACTTTAGTTTGACTGGCTTGAAATGTAGAGGGAAAGGGAAAATTCACACTGATGAATCAGAGAGGAGATAGCTGTTTTTTATTAAACTAAAATGGTTGAATGAGCCTTGTTGGTTAATGATTTGCCTTAGCAATGTGAATTTGGATTCTGCAAGTATTTTATAAGTTCTGTAAGAAGCTTGTTTTAAAACTTCAGAACTCTTAAGGTATTAGAAGTTGTTTTATTTTATAAGAATTTTTTAAAAAGTGTTTATTTAACTCAATTAGAACGGAGTTCCTTTAACATAGGAGACTTTATTATCTCATGTATTAATACCCTCTAGAGGTACACAATGAAAAATGTGATTTATAAACAGATACATACAGACACAAGGAAAACAGAGCATGTAGCTTCAGTAACAGTTTAAGAGAAAAGTTAGAAACAGAAATTTTCCCTGGTCAAACTATCAAAAAAAGCACCTGGGGCTTATATCCCTTAATTGATTTGAGCTCTAAATGGACAAATACAAATTTTTTTTAAAAAAAATTGCTAAGAACAAGATTGTTTTTCACGTTGAGTAATAACTTTGAAGTTTAAATAAATACCAACAATGGAGCTATGAGGGAGGAAAAATATAAAATACTGATTTTTTTTTTATTTCACCGTTAGGTGCATTCTTAAATACATAGGAGAGAACTGTCATGATTTGCGCAACTCGCTTGCAAATAGTTCAACAGTATTAACAATGATTGAGTTTAGGTGGTGGGCATATGGGAATTTATCATCCTATTAAACAGTTTTCTGTACTTCTGAGACTTATAATAAAACATTGGAAGGAACCTGTTAGACATAATGCTCTATGTGAAGTAATTTGTTCCCTTTGTGAAATTCTAGGAAGGTTAAAATGCATGTTCATAACATCAAGAAAATCACAAGCATGTACGATGTAATCAGAACTACCTGAGGATCTGTGAAACTTGGTGAGTTGGTGAATTTTTTAAAATGTCTTAAAACATTTTGTTTTTACAAAGATTACAGGAGTAAGAGAAGATAAATCTTAATCAACTCTTAATATTTTTTTCCTGGTTGATGTGATATATTTAAATGTGGGGAAAAAAAGGTAAATTCTAAAAGGAGACACTACCTTAATGGTTTTCTATGGAGGAAACTCAAGCAGGAGGAAGTTTAATTTAAAAACATAAATTACTGCTCTTTATAATACATTCTAAGTTGTCATTCTTTTGAATGCCTTCCTTTCCAGACAGATGTGTTATTCTGGGAGATCATCAGGAATTCTGGGTATTTGGAGGTATTGACCTAACCAGTAGAACTGCTGATTTATAAGAAGTTGTCCAGAATTTTGGAAAACTGATTAGTAGAGGTAAATAATGTTTCATTGGCAAGTGATGACAGAAAGTGACTTCAGTGAATTTTCCTTTGTTTTTAGGCAGGTGTACCTAACCATATATGTTAACAATGATTACAGGCTGGAGACCGAGAAGAACTGCCATTTTTGCCAGCTGGGATGCAGAAAAATTTGGACTTCTGGGTTCCACAAATGGACTGAGGTAACTAAGACAGTAAACATATCTTCTTGGTCAACATGTATCTCAGGGTAATCACAGATGTGTTCCATTACCTGATACTGTTTTAATTTGGATAAAAACAAGAAAATTTAAGAAATAGAGTTTGGTTTTGCTTTTACATCAGTTTGGCAAAACAGAACATCCTCTTAATTACTAAGCACAAACCAATTTTTTCATTAATTTTAAAATTTTTTTTGTTTCTATTTATATTTGTTTTGTGATAAGTAAGTAAAATCTGTAAGCTCAGAAAATAGTCAAACCTAGGAAGCTGCTTCTGACAAGTGAATTAGGTTATTGAAAATCTGATTTAGATCCTTGGCATTAATTTTCAATTTTTTACAGTTTCCTTGGATTTCTTCTATCCAGGAAAACAACATGCTCTTTTAAGATGACTATACTCTGATTATAGTCTCTCCTTTATGGATTCCACACTAAATTGTAACCATAGGTGTATTTTACCATTTACAAAAGTGCCTGGTTGGGAAGTATAGTACAATGATTTTGTAAATTGAATTACTCTAAAATTTCAAGGATTTATTTTTAATTCAATTATGATTAATTTTCATTTGTCACTGGCTCTTAATGCTTTATTTTAAAGTGTCTCTCATAGACCCCCTTCTTTCATCTTCTTCCCTTAGGCTCTCTGTCCAGTAACTCTAAGTTCTTACATGTTCAAGGTAGGCTTGTGTATTTTTTTAAAGGCAGGCGCACCAAAAAGCACTTTCCTGTGACTATCCTCTGTTTTGTTCATCATTTATGAGTCCAAATTTTATAGAATTGATTTAAAGAATGTCATATCTTTCTTATTATTGTGTCTGGTTTTTAAAATGCTTTCCTTCTGACTCATTTCTGCATACTTTAAAATAATAATATGAATCAAATAAGTATGGGAATAAAATCACAGTTACTTGTATCACATTTGATTCCATTTATATGGCAAAGTCTTATTATTATGTTGGTGTTATGAACATGCATTTCATAATACAGTTATTTAGATGAATCAGATCTTATTCATTAAGGTCATCTACTTTTAGAAATATGTAATTTCTTTTGAATACATGTATATAGAAATACATGTGTCTTTCTATAATTTAAGCAGCTTAAAATACAGATAAAATAAATCCAAGATACAAGATAATATGCCTTGCATTAATTTAAATTCATGTGAGT
This sequence comes from Vicugna pacos, assembly GCF_048564905.1. Lineage (NCBI taxonomy): Eukaryota > Metazoa > Chordata > Mammalia > Artiodactyla > Camelidae > Vicugna > Vicugna pacos. The sequence goes on from NC_133017.1 coordinate 1,617,653, forward strand.
TAAAAGACAATTTGAATATTGTTTCCCATTTTCTACTATCTTGATCATATTCAGCAGCACATTTACCTTTACATATAGTTAAGGAATCTTTTTTATTTCTACTGTAGCTCTGTCATAATGGAAACTCTGCAGCAGAATCAGCTGTCATCTATCCCATGTGGCCAAGTGCAGAGGTGAGAATTCTCATTTGTGGGATGACCACTCACAGCTTTAAATGTTTTTACTGTAACTGCCTTTATAAGGTAGCAAGCTAGAGAGAGAGAGAGAAACAGAGAGAAGAAAAGAGTTCTCTCTGCATATTCCCATGTGTGTGATGGCATTAGTCTTCTTCTGCTGTATTTTTCTAGAATGTGTGTGCGTGTGTGCATGTATGTGTGAGAAATGTCTTTGTCCTAATAGCCACTCTTCCCTCCCTCTAGTTTTTTCTCTATCCTCCCCTCCTATATTTTTCTTTTTCATCAATATCTTCTCTTTCAAAAAATTCTTGATAAATCTAATTTCCAACTTCCTCACTTTTAATATGGTAAAGTTACTTGGATCCCCAGCATCAAGGGATCTCATACTTTAATGTCTGTAAGGATTGCCAGGGACAACTTTTAAAAATACAGATTTCCAGGCCTTACTTTGAGCAGTCCTCTTCCAGTAGATCCAGGGTGATGCTGAGCATCTCGAGACTTTCCCCTTCATATTATGGTGCAGGGGATCAGGGGCAGTTTTCCTCTGGGTGTCCCTGCTGCTACTATGAACAGTGGCTACAGCATCACTAATATTTTTCTTTCTTGTTTTAATTGCATTATCAACCAGTTAATAGTATTTTCTTAAAATTATGGTCAAAAGCATAGGTGTTTGATTTATAATGGCACCTGCAAACCACTCTTTTACTGAATTAATTTGTTTTGCTTGTATTTCCACAATTGTAAACGCTGTGAGTTAAGTGACTGCTTTGCTTCAACTACAGGAGAATGTGAAAACACACCAGGAGAGAGAGGTTGCATATATCAATGCAGACTCATACACAGAAGGTAAATTTTATTTCAGATTGTCATTAAATAGTATACCAGTATTTAAGTCTGTCAAGTCCAACTCATAAACTAGGATTATCCTCTTTCTATGAGATGCCTCAATAATACTTCCATTTCTCCATTTTACCAGAGAGAACATTATAATGATTCAAATGAATCATTATGATTCATAGCTAAGCTATTGATCCTAATTTCTTTAGTATATTTACCATTTGCCTATCTTGGATTACTACTTAAAACTTTAGTACTTTTGACATTCTTCCTGCGGAGCTATTTTTAAAAGTTGGGCTAAAATATTTCATACAGAAATAGTTCCTGTATGTATTGGAACAACTCTGAAATAAGCACCCACTACAGACTTCCTTTTGACCCTGACATGTGGCATGTGCATCTGTAGGCTTTCATCGTATTATGGTTATTTCTAGGTAAATGTCACAGGACACATGTTAGTTACTGACATGCTCTAGTCTAAAGTCTTGACATTGAATTGAATGAATGAATAAAAACATGAACATTATGGCCTTACCACTTCCTTTGCCAAAGACCCCTAGGTACTGCTGCCATAATGAGCAGTGACCCTTACTGTTACTGCAGGAGCCTTAGCAGCAGAGTCCGCCTCTGCAGTCTCCTATCCTGAGTGTGTGCTGCAGCCTCTCTGGCTCCTGAAGAGTTATTTCCACCTTGTGTTTTAGTTTTAGCCAGACTGTCTGCCTGTCTGTCTATTTATCTCCCTACCTATCTATCTATTCTAAAATTTTATTTATTTCTTTTTACTGAAGTACATTTGACTTGTAATATTAGTTTCAGGTGTACAGCAAAGTTACTCAGTTATATACATATACATATACATATACATATACATATACATATACATATACATATACATTGTTTTAGATTGTTTTCCATTATAGGTTATTATAAGATACTGAATATAATTCCCTGTGCTATACAGTAGGTCCTTGTTGGTTATCTGTTTCATATATAATAGTGTATATCTGTTAATCCTGAACTCCTAACATATCTCTTCCCTTCCCCCTTTCCCCTTGGGTAACCATAGTTTCTTTCCTATGTCTTGAATCTATTTCTGGTTTGTAAATAAGTTCATTTGTATCATTTTTTGTTTGTTTACATTCCACATATAAGTGATAGAATTTGATATTTGCCTTTCTCTGTCTGACATACTTCACTGAATATGATAATCTGTAGGGTCCACCCTATTTTTAATTCTCCAGGAATGATGCCTTCAATTTGAAATCTGTTATATATTGTTTATAATTAGAAAATAAAGTTAGAATTAAATACAGGTTTGAAGTCCATTTGGAGGTATTAAAATTCTCTCTTATTTATTTTGCAGGCAATTATACTCTCAGAGTTGACTGTACACCCCTTCTTTTCCAGTTGGTATATAAACTGACATAAGAGGTATGTAAATAGATCTGTCGTAATGTTTTCTGATGAGTAGATAAATCAATAACTTTTGTTTTCTAAATTACTAATATTTAAACAGGTGACAGACATAGCTGATTTGTATAAACAAGAAATCAGAACGAGCTTTAATACACTACTTATGTGACATAACTATGAGAACAGTAGTGCTAGTCTCTGTTCTAATAATAGTTCCTAATAATTGTATACATTTGTTAAAATGTGCAGTATCTATTGTTTCATGGGGCAGAGTCTCTTTGATATAACAGAAAGAATACTGAGCTGGGTTGGGGAAGCCTTGGCTGTGAAGATTGCCTTGGCTATTCATTCATTCATTCATTCATTCATTCAGGAAGTATTTATTGTGTGGTTACTATGTATCAGGTCCTATGAAAGGAACTCTAACAGCAACAGTGATAAAAGCACAAGGTTACTGAATCCAAATACTTTGTAATCTAGAGAGGCCACAGACCTGTAGATGAGGACTCATAATTCACTTGAATATTGGATACTATATACAGTGGGGGACAGTTGCAGAAGAGAGAAGTTAAAATCCTGGGATAGCTGGTGAGGTTGGAAAGCATTAGAATGTGTTTAGAGAAGGATTAGTGTTTAGGCTCTAAAATGGAAGGATGTGAAAGTGGGGAGAAGGTTTCTCCTCCTCAGAGGACACAGGGCCTAATAAAGATGTAGCTGTATGAAAGAACATTTCCTGACCTCTGGGTAATGCAATATAACCTCAATGTAAGGTGTTGGTGAAAAAGCTGGTAAGAAACGGGGCCTGACACATAGGCCTAAATGTTCATAAATCTGGTGATGGTGAAATTAAAGAATCTTTAACAAGGTTGTACATTATCATTTTTATTCATTAGAAAAATTACTCTGTATCAGTGCAGTAAATAGGTTAAGCTGTAGTAAGTCTAAAAGCAAAACGGAAATAATTCCACATACTTATTTAGCACACAGGAATTTATAAATACTAGTTATTGATGTAAAAAGTACTCTGAAAATGCTACTGCACTCTGAATCTCTAAAAATTATGTGATCTACTCATTGAGTATATGTGTGCTTCATTTAAATAAACCCCATTGTAGAATTTAACTGTAGAAATGTTTCTTTCAAGTAGGTATCACTCAGATGACAGTGGGAATTAGATGTCACATCTCTGTGGTCCTGTTTCCCAATCGCCCTTCATCTTGCCCTGTCCTTTTCACTGTTAGTGTCTTTAACATCTCATCCTCCCAAGTGAGCATCCTCCCATGCCCATCACAACTCCCACCATACTGGGAAGCTTAGGTCCTTGATCCTTTTATTGAAATGGCCCATAAAAACATCTAAAAGCATGCTGTAAAGACAGCCCTTGTTGGGGAATCCTTCTCAGGAGATACATTTACACTCTGTCCTACAGAGGAGGCTCCTGCCTTTATAGGAGGGGTAGTAAGAATTTTAGGACCAAGAAGGAGAAGCTTAGGTCTATCCCCTTTGTACATTTATTTAATAAGTATTAAATGTTTAAGTGGTTACCATAGTGACAGGATAAATCAAACATAGTTTCTGCTATTAGTGTGTTACCTGTGTAGCCAGGAGAGACTATGATCAAGAATTTTCAAATCCAAGATAGAGATTAAAATCACCAAAGCGAATACAGATAAAAGTGTGGGAAGCAAAAAATAAGTATCTTAGTTTATTATTTTACATGTTGGAATTAAACAGCCTGCTTAATGGGAAATTGCATATTTTTTCCCCATTTTAAAGCCTCTTTTATGTTAATTTGAATTGAATTTTCATGCCACTTTAGATACAATATATTTGTCTTTCAGAGTTTTTGTTTTAGGTAGTTTTTTAACAGTTTAACTGGGAAATTAAAATGTATATTTAGAAGTTACATTATCAGGATGAACTAATTAATTGTCCAGAAGAGAAGAGTGAGATTTTATAATCTTGTTTGATTTGATTGTCAGTGGAAGAATCAGACTTCATTCATCTGGAGAAATGCTATTGGTTGCTGAGGGCTCAATCCCGAGCTGGATGATTTGATTTAGAGACATTTGGCTCATTGCCTTCACCACCAATTCGTCCATCTCTGAGTGAATGTGGGAATCCTTCTATTTTCTACAAATGTTCTTTGCTAAACACGTGAGCCTTGTTCAACCTTTGGAGCCTTGTGTAAGTCGGTTTACCTTTCTGCACCTGAATATTCTCATATATAAAATCAGTTTGACCAAGACAATCATTATGAAACTGTGCTCCAGTGCGGTGCCTCAGCGTCTGGTGCAGGGTCAGGGTGGTGGACACTGAATAGGCAAAGCTCTAGCTTCCACAATTGACCCCACCTCTTCCTCAGCTGAGGAATGTCTATTGTATTTCTTTTATATAGAAGAAGGTTCCACTGCTGTATCCTTCCCCCACCCTTAAAAAATTAAGAGAAACCACTGGACTAGACCATCTCTAAGGTCCCCACTTAGCTCTAATCTTTTCACTACTATATATATTAAATGAGGTTTACAAGGAGCAGTTGTGTGTGATAATCACAAAAACTGTATTTGAAATCTGAAAGCTTGGTTTCTTCTTCTGATTCAGACCTTTTTAAAAAAATTTCTTACTTTTAGCAAGTCATTTAACTACTTCTTAGCTTCAATTTTCTGCTCTTTGAGGACACAGAACTAGATTCTTGAAATAGATCGTCTGTATTCTTCAGGTTTCTAGTGTGTTTTAGAAATATTTGTTAGGGGAGCTAGAACAGACAGGGCTTCTACTTCAGCAGTGCAGTTATGTTTTTACCTTTTTATAATTAGAGATTGAGAAATCATTTCATTTGAAAATAAAATGATTCCATTTATTTTTTATGAAAGGTTTAAAAACCACAGGATTAGATTATAAATTGCCCTTTATTTCTGAAATTTAATATATTTAGTTATACAGATTAAGTGGTACAATGAAGACTGCAGTACAGAATTTCTGTCTCTTATAGTGTGTTAGTTTTCTTTGCTTCATGAAGGAGCTGTATGAAGCTCATTAATAACAACACATTATATCTTTGATAGAGTTCAACTTTTCTTCTTCTTTTTTCCTTTTTCTTCTTAATCTTTCCAAATTAGGTAATTGTCATCTCTGACTTTTTTCCAGTTAAATTTTTAAAATACAGTTTTGTTTTTTACATTCTACAATCACTTTTGACTTTTGGAATTAATATAAGATAGAGACAGGTATGCAGACAAAACCAAACACTAAATGATAGTATTTTCTTCTAGGAAGTTAAATTTTGGTTATAATTATGCCAGGGGGAAAAAAAAAACAAACTTCCTAAGACAGTGGAAAATACTGATAACTCTTAAAAACTAAATCAGTTTATGCGAGTCATGCCTCCTTTCATAAGCATGTCATTATTAACAGGAAGTTTGTTGGCTGTGATTTATTCTGTGTTCCTATTTTACAGGTTTATTTAATGCTTTTGGTGAAAATCATGACAGCCACATAGATTTTAAGGAGATATCCTGTGGGCTATCAGCTTGTTGCAGAGGACCTCTGGCTGAAAGACAGAAATGTAAGTGTGTTAAACATCACAAAATTTGGAAGCTATACAGAGAAAAAAATTAGCATCCATTCATGTGAAAAATCGTCTGATTAAGGCTTGAATTTTCATCCCTTTTGCAAATAGCAATCTCTTGCTGAGGTTTTACTGAGGTCAGTGTAAATGTTCAATCATCTATTCTTTTTTACTGTGGAGTAATTTAAGATCTTTGTTATTAATAATGGTTGATTTTCCAGATAAATGTGCAATTCGTGATAAATGAACTACATCAGTCATGATGTGTTTGAAAATGTTAAGCATATAGAAAATATTTTCTGGTAGTCTATATAGAAAATTTGTCTTGCTTAACTTGAATTCCAACTTATTTTCTATCACTGTGTATATTGATATTTTATTAGCAAAATTAAATTTATGATAAAGCAATTTTATTAAATACTAAATTTATCTTTTAAACCTAGCTAAAATATTATGGCATAATTTATAAGCATATTATATTCATAAATCTTAACCATATTTGTTTAGAAAAATGCAGCAGTTTACATTTAATTGGAACCTAATTCTTACATATTCACTAGGGTCATTATCTCTGCATCTTTCTAAAATATAGCTTCACAAATACTGCATATTTTGGGTATGATAATTAATAGTTCAATATTCTTTAGTAATGTTGTACTGTGATGCACTCAGTTAATTTAATAGCATAATTATTACATGGGTGTGTGAAGTAGATAATTACTTAATCTTAAAAATTTAGATTTCTTTTATCTTCCCTGATAGTATACCATTACTCTTACCTAGCTTTGTGTTAGATTATTTGTTCACATTAAAGTTCTGGTATTAAAGAGGCTGAAGTCTTTGTTTCTCAATTGAGGTTAATTGTTGTCTTAAATTTTTTTTAAATTTATTTTTTTGCCAGTGGACTAGTGGAAGTTAACCAACTAGACTAACTAGCAATTTTGCTGATATTGTTGTTAATTAGCAAAGTGCTGATATTTTGGGTTTTTAGCTTGTTGTATATAAACTTCATTGAAGATTTGAAATTGTTCTTAGGCAAAAATATTGGGCGCACATTAATTACATTGGAGAGGCAAAATCTTTATACAGTCATCTCTCATTATCTGCTGAGGATTGGTTCTGAGACCCCCTTCAGATACCAAATCCATGGATGCTCATGTCCTTATGTAAAATGGCATAGTATTTGCATATAACCTATGCACATCCTCCTGTATGCTTTAAATCATCTCTAGGTTACTTGTAATACCTAGTACAATGTAATTATTTGTAAATACAATGTAAATGATATGTGAATAGTTGTCAGTGCATAGCAAATTCAAGTTTTGCTTTTGAGAACTTTCTGGGAAAATTTATATATATATATATATTTTGATCTATTGTTTATACCTGTGAATGCAGAACCAATGGATACAGGGGGCTGACTGTAGCAGCTTTTTGTTGATTCTTAATGTAGATGGAATATTTTCAGCATTGTAAGAATCAACTCTGAAGTGATCAGTTATAAATATTAGAAATTAATTTAAAAGCTTGAATTACCTTCTCAAAATCTGTGAGATATTGTATAGTAACTTGGCCCTTCTTTTTCAGTTTGCAAGAAATTTAACTTTAGATTTAGGTGAAGGATAGAGTTCTCTAAGCTGGCTAATGATATAAGGAGAGAGACTTGTGAAGTGTACAGGAATTCCTACATGTTCAAAGGACTTTAATGACACAATCTCCTCCAAATAAGAACTTAATCCAGAATGTAGTTGTTTGAGGAACTAAGTAATTTCATTAGGGCAGCTTGTAATAAAATGTATTATACTTCAGAATATAAAAGTAATTTTCCTCCATAAGAGTTTCTTTTCTTTAGTTTGCTTCAAGGTATTTGATGTTGACGGTGATGGAGTTCTCTCTAGGCTTGAACTGAGAGACACGTGGTTGCACAGAGGTCTGGAAGGACAACTGCACCGATGATACCCTGGTAAAGTCTGATTGTATACATCTTGCATGTAAACTTCCAACAGGAACATAGAGTGAAGAATTTTTTAAAAGAGGTTGAGAAAAAGATTTCTTACTACTTCTAGGTTCTATATTATGCTTCTCAAAATATTCATAGCCAAAGATGCAAAATTGGGAAGAGAATTTGCCTTAGAAAATTTAGTAAACTGTATGTATTATGTAAAAATAAAAAATGAAACCACTGGAAAATTGTCATAAATTTTTATGGCAAACAAGCAATCTATTTCTGGAATTAAAAAAAAATACTTGACCGAAAAAATATTTTATACTTCAGCTACTGGCTAATAAAAATGATACCTTCTCTTTCCTAACTACTGATTTGGGTTTCTGGGTTTAAAGGAATTACTTGTGGATCTATCCAACATTGTAGAAGACACATAGAATGCACATGACACCACAAAGGTGAGTCTAGCAGAGACTAATTTATTCTTTTCTAAAAATACATTATATTCTGAATTGGTATACATACCTTACATATACATACTTGAATCTCTTCTACATCATCCCTGCTAAATGCTTATTTGGACCTGTGGTTACAATAACTCCAAGTTGTCCCTAAGGAAAGCCCATTTGACCTTTAAAAAACTCCATTAAGTGTTATTTACATAAAAATATATTTTATAAGCTAGGCATTTTGTAAAAATTAAGTAGAGACAGCCCTTGCCATCTGTAGTTTATAATCTTTACTTCTCCCAGTTTAATACATTATGGTAAGACAAAACTTATATTGAGCAAAAGAAGCCACAGAATAAATGAACACATTGTACAATTTAATTTATATGAAGTTCTAGAAGAGAGACAGAACTAATGTTAATAAGTGTTACAATAGTGATTTTGGAGATGGGTGATTTAACTGAGAAGGACCATAGGATATCTGGGATGTTGGAAATTATTTTTTATCTCAATCTGGGTGGTGTATATAGTTTTTAAAATTTTTTTCAATAATATTGGTGAGGGTCTGTCCTAAGTTCTTTAATAGCAGCCAGAATAAGTGTATAATAGCAGAAACAAGCATGTACTTTACAAAGAATAAAGCCTTGAATTTTTTAGTTTCACAACATTTATTAAAGATATTATAATAGGTTTGCCTTAATGTCTATGTATCCCTGTGAAACTGAAGATAATCCATATATGTGAGACACATATGAGTTAATTTGACCCTTTCTATTCAAATGTTGACGTGTACCAAGTTGCAGATGGTAGGATGTAGACCATAGTGGTCTTACACAGGCTTAGAAAAATAAGTAACATGTTTTTCAATCACAAATCCAGAAGAAATCATCATAGTCTTATTAACTGACACTCAATAGAAATAAACAATAGAAATGAATTTTTCAGCGCTTGATCTTTGGCAATTCAGATAACTGTCTTCATTTACTTTTCTGCCCAAAACTAAAGTAGCCATTTCTATTTGGTATATATGAAAACAGAAAAACAGGAAAGTTTCTATTAGGAAATACCTTATGTAGAGATACAATTTCCATCGCCTTTCTTCTGGGTGTTTGATAAGTATGGAGGTTACCATTGCTGTCTATTTTTATATAACACCGAGTTTCTTCTTATGGCTGTACTTTTGAACATTAAAAAAAAAAAAGATCATTTAGCTTCTCCATCTCCGTGTAACCATAATAATGAAATGGTAAAAATTTAGAATAGAATTTGGACCTTTCAACCAAACCTATTACCCATATTCACTGGTGACTAGATGGTGACAATATTACCCATTATTTTGTACCATTACATTGGTGTTAATATACTTCAATGGAAGTTGCATCATGAAAGCCAATAATTACCATCACAGTGCTTTAAAATCTTTTCTTGTAATAAATGGTAATATATATTGAATGAATACATGAATATCATTAATAGTAAATATAATTAAATATCATTAAATAATAAATCATTAGATAATAAAAATATAATTAAGTAATAAACGCTAAGAACTTTATTATTCATCTAGGATTGTTAAGGTGATTGTTCAAAACATGAAGTAAGAAGCATTTGGTTATATTTTTGCCTGCCAAGAAATATTGTCTACTGTATATAAATGTAATTTTTGGTACACTTTGACACCAAAAAAAAAAAATACTGCTTTACTCAACTTGTGAAAGTAATGTTAAATTTTATTTTGAGGAAATGTTAATATTGATACTCATTTATTATATATATTTAGTTCTTTTAAATCTCTTAAGAAGTCTAATAATATTGCCAGATGTTTTAAAGATCTTAGAAAGTTGTTAGGGTCAAAGGGCATAATCCAAAGAGTTTGGAAAAATGCTTTCAAAGTTAGTAAATAGTCCTTTTTCTCTACCCAGAGCCTTTTGTGGGTTCTGTTAGTAAACTTCACCTTGAACCAGAAGATACTGTGAGTTATTTCCCAGGTCTTACTGGAGGAAGAAGATTTTTGGTGATAAATTGCCCATGTTATGACTGACTACATCAGAGTTTGGTTACTTTTGAACTTACTTTTGCTGGCCTACTTTCAGATGAATACATAGCATCTACATTAAATCATTAGTTTTCTTTCAGACAAATGACCATTGCAAGTTTAATAAAACAAATTTAATTCAAATAGTATAAGAAAATGAAGATTTAAGGTATTCTTAAATATTGTTTCTCTTTCAGAATGGCCATCTTAACTCTAGAAGAATATCAGATCTGGAGTGTGAAAAATGTTCTTGCCAATGAGTTTTTGAATCTACTTTTCCAGGTATGTTTAAGGTAAATGACAGAGACTGAGGGCAGTGGTAACAGTAGTTCTACATCTTTTCCATTGTGTAGTAGTTAGACAACTAGACTACAAACCATATATTTTCAAGAGAACTGCATTAACCTGTACACCACCTGCAGATGGTAAGATAGAGCATGCGTGCTTCTCAGAGTCACAATGTGCATGATAGGAAAGTAGAGTATAGCTGATAATGTTTATCTTAATAACTCATGATAGAGCAGATTGTAGACACATAGAAAAGAATTTAAAATGTAAAAGCCATTATAATTTGCTATTTTTCTTTACTTTTTTTTAAGACCCTTCCTAACAAGTAAGGCAGTGTGGACAGAGACATAGATCATAAGTTGGCAGCTGTAACTTTTTCACAAAGTATACCATCTTTCCAGTTAGGAGGTTATTTTAGATGCAGAACTGTTTCTTAATTTTCTTTCTTTCTTTTTTTCTTTTTTTGTAATTTAATTCTTTAGAAGGTCCAATAAAGATTGAAGGAGAAAGGAGGAAAGAAAAGCTGTCAGGGGTGAACATGAAATCATAAAACTTGCCAGATTTTAACTATTTTCCCAGTTAAAGTAGTTCTCTTTGCTCCAATTTAAAGAAACAACTTATAGTTTCCCATTTTTCATAGTTCTTCAAAAATATATGTTGATTTAATAGTATTTTACAGGGGGGAGTGGTGTGAGTAGGGACAGACTGGAAGTTCAAGATTTGTAAATACTGACTGTATATATAGAATAGATAAACAAGCTTATACTGTATAGCACAGGGAAATATATTCAAGATTTTGTAGTAGCTCATGGTGAAAAAATATGAAAACAAATATATGTATATTCATAAAGGACTGAAAAATTGTGCTGTACACCAGAAATTGACACAACATTGTAAATGGACTATAACTCAGTAAAAAAATAAAAGATAAAACTGTTAGAACACTATAAAAAAAGAAGTATTTTAGATTTTCCTTATTTTATTCTCCTTTTCTTATAAAAGCACCCCTATGAAGATCAATAAGGCTTGATATCTTTATATCTATCGTGATCCTCCATTGTAAATACTGAGTAACCTGCCTGTGGCACAGCTATGTTAGAATAAATGAAAATTGAAGTCTTCCTGACAGCTAAAAACTAATGTATATTTAAAGCATATGAAATCTGATAAGCCTATGATGCCCATTTAAATCAATCAGTTGCTCCACTGTCAGTTATCAGCCAGGATCTAATTTGATGTCTTTATAAAGTATAAATACATATAAAAATAATATAAACCTACTATAAACAGAAATGACTTGCTTTAGTAATATGAAAATTGAGCAGCTATTTTTATCTCATTTAAAATGATGTCCTCAATTACTTTATCATTAATTATATAGACATTTTGACCACTTAAGTTTGTGTCTGAGTCATCTTGCAGCTCTTACATAGCAAAGCATTTTGAACTTTTGTATTGCCTTTCCTATTTTCTCATGCTTATCAGGGACTTGCATAGGCACTATTTTTTCTATGACTTTATAAACAGATGTATGCCTGAAATTTTCTTTTGTGTCTCAGTGTTTCTAGCATTATATTACTGACAGATTTTTTGTTGGTTAGCAATCTAATTTTTTTCTTGGTATATATAGTCCTTTCAGTCCTTTCAAATATATATATATGTAGTCAGTTTACAATGTTGTGTCAATTTCTGGTGTGCAGCACAATGCTTCAGTCATACATGAACGTACATATATTCATTTTCATACTCTTTTTCACCTTAAGTTACTACAAAACAGTATTGGATATAGTTCCCTGTGCTATACAGTATGAACTTGTTTATGACTTGGGAGTTTGAGATTTGCAGGTACTAAATATTAACATTACATTTTATGATGCTCACTTTATCCCATATTCAGACATGCTTTTAAAACTTTATGTTCACTTAATATATAAGTAAGCAGACTTACTCTAAATTGTTTTATTTTCTGTCTGTTTCTAAAATAGAATTAGCTAATAAATTCAGTGATAAAAGCTTGAATTATACTTTTATTTTATTTGCCAAGATCCCACTCCTGGCTGACCATTTTGGGTATTTAAGTATAAAGTAAGTAAATGTCAGTAGAATTAGGAAACCATTCCTGTGGTAATATTATTTTCAGTCCTTTCAAATAAACTCAGTGCCCAATATTTTGCAGAGGAAGCATTCTAAACATGATCAGGATCTTCTACCTTGTACGTTTGTCAGAAAGCGTCAAATGTTAAACAGTTTGATAAACAGAATAGTGCACCACACTGACCCCTACCTATATCCATATTCTAATCCTGAAATCTGTGAATATGTTATTTTACATGGCAAAGGGGATTTTGCAGATGTATCAGGTTAAGGACTCTGTGACAGGGAGATTAGCCTGGATTATCTACATGGGCCTAGTCTAACAACAGGAGTCCTTAAAAATTGAAAATCTTTCCCAGATGTGGTCAGAAAGATATGACTTTGGAAGAAGGATTAGAAAGCTGTAAAGCTGTTAGCTTTGAAGATAGAGGAAGGGCCATGGGTAAAGAAATGTGGGTGAAGTCTAGAAGCCGGAGAAGACAAGGAAATATATTCTTCCTTTGACTTACAGAAGGGCATAGAGCCCTGCTGACATCTTGATTTTTAGCCAAGTGATATCTGTTCCTGACTTGACCTACAGAACCATAAAATAATGTTTGTGTTGCTTTAAGCTGCAAAATTTGTGATAATTTGTTACAGCAGTGATAAAAACAAGTATAGGGGAGGTAATCCAAATTTATGGATTGGAGGGCTCAAAATTTAAAGATGTCAGTTCCCCTTCAACTGATTCAAAGATTTATATGTGCACATCAAAATCCCCAAAACTTAATTGTTGTTACTGTTTTTTTGTAGAACTTGACAAGCTGATTCTAAATACATAGAGAAGCTTGAAGAGCCAACAATAGCCAAGCTGATATTAAAGAACAATGTTAAAGAACTTATTATAAAACAATATTAAGTCTATGTGATAACTACCTAAAGTTAGACATATAGACCAATGGAACAGTATTGAATTAAACCCTGTACCATACATGAACAGTAATTTTAGATAGATTATAAATCTAATAAATTTGAAACATAAAGCACAGCATCTGGGGGAGGGTAAAGCTCAGGTGGAATGTGTGCTTAGCATGCATAAGGTCTTGGGTTCAACTCCCAGTACCTCCATTAAAATAAATAACCTAATCCTCCACCAAAATAAAGCATCTAGAAAATAGTGTAGGAGATATTTTAATGACTTTGAAATGGCAAAGAGTTCTTAAACAGGACACAGCACTAAACATAAAAGAAGAGTTTTAAGTTGGACTTCAGTAAAATTCAGAATTATTTTTATCAACAGATACCATTAAGAAAGTGAAAAGCCACACGGTGGGAAAATATATTTTCTATACCTATATCCAACAAAAGACTTGTATCTAGGGCAAATAGAGAACAAAAACCAGTGGAGAAAAAGGCAAAACCTCAATATTAAAATGTGCAAAAAAATTGAACAGGTGCTTCACAAAAAAAAAAAAAAATCCAAATAAGCTATGAAAAGGGGCTGACCTCTTTAGTAATAATAAAAATACGTACTAAAACCACACTTGGATCACCATTAGACATCCACTAGAATAGTTAGTTGTTAAGTGATATGAAGCATTGGTGAGGGCAACATGCAATGGGGACTCTTACACATGGCCAGTGGGAATATAAATTCTTACAAATACTTTGAAAATAGGCTTTTTGAAAGATATATATATATATATATGTGTGTGTGTATATATGTACACACACACATATATACATACATACACACATACACACTCCCTGTGTACCCTTCAGAAGCTTCTACATCTGAGCACAGAAGGACATCCAGAAAATTCTCATAATCACTATTTGTTATAGCCCCAAATAGAAAATGACCCAAACACCTGTCAACAATAAATACATAACCATAAGTGGTGGCACATGCATACAAGTTGTATACTTTAAAGCAATAAAAATAAATATACTAGTTTAAAGAAAACTCTAGTGGATGAATCTTACGTAATGTTGAGTGGAATGTAAGGGACTAAAAATTTCAAAAGCCAAAAAAACCAATCCATGGTGGCTGAATTTAGGATGGTGAATCCATCAAAGAGATGCCATAGTATCTGGGAAGAAACCCAAAGTGGAACAGCAATGTTCTGTTTCTTGACTGGATGAAGGTTACATAGATGTGTTTAATTTGTGAAAAATCACTGAGCTGTATACTTAAGATATGTTCACGTTTAAGCATGTATATTATATTTGCATTTTTTTAAAAAATGTTTGCTTGCAAAAAAAGATATCCAAAGCCTAAGTATTTATCAGTAGGAGAATGGATAAAACAAATGATAGTATATTCAATCAATGGAATAAATTCAACAATAAAAAAGAATCAACAACTGATGCAAAGATGAACCTCAAAAGCCTAATTTATACATTTCATTGTCAGGTAAATTTTAGCTCAGAAGGTAAACAAAACTATAAACAGGCATGTGCCCTGGGGGGAGGGGTGCTGAAGCCTTTGTCTCCTCAGACCTGTGCCATTACTGGCACATCTCGCAAGAAGAGAGGCAGGGCTCAGCCACAGCTACCATCTCCTCCTGTGCATAGTGCCCGGGCGGGGTCGGGGCTGAGACCTGAATCTGCACATGGGGGCCCCACAACCTCTTAGGCAGGACTGAGACTTGTTTATAGCCTGAGGCAGAGAGGATTTTTCTACCCTGACACCTCAGAGAACTTGTGCTGCCAAGGGAAACAAGGAGCTCAGATTTGGCACAGAGCATAGGCGGGGCTGTTCCGTGGTCTTCCCCGAGCCCAACTACAGACCGCCTACCCGAGGCAGAGCAGGCAGCTGCACAGAGCAGCGGAGCGACCAGCACCAGGAGACGGCAGGTGGGCAGCCACTCACCTTCCTGGCAGGAACACAGCACCTGACCACGGTGCTGGGACGGGGTGTGATCTGCCCACCTGCTTCCCCCCAAGCACAGCATCTGACTGTGGCATCAGGAGGGGGAGTGACCTGCCCACCCACTGGGTAAGAGCTCAGCTCTTGACCTACTGTTAGGAGGGGGCACAATCTGCTGGCCAAGAGCCACTGAGAGCAGCACAGATGAGGGCACCAACAGAAGGCCTATGAAACAGCAAGCTGAGTTCGTGAAGCAGGGCAAAGACACAAAGACCTCTCAATAAAATCATTAAGGGCACACCATCTCCAGGATAAGTAGGTAACTGCTACTCCTTAAGCCACGGTGCCAGAGAGATATGAGCAATGTGAAAAAGCAGAGAAACCACTCCCAATTAAAATATCAAGAGAAATCCCCTGAAAGCATGATCAAGGAAATAGACATTGATGGTCTATTAGATCAAGATTTCAAAAAAAGAGTGATCAAAGTACTGAAGGAACTAAAAGAAATAGTGTTTAGGTATATAAAATGTTCAAAAATGAAATAGAAACTACAAAGAAGAACTAGGTAGAATTAGTAAACTCATTGGCTGAGATGAGAGCTGACCTAAAGGCTGTGCAAAGCAGACAAGAAAATACAGAAGAATAAATAAGTGACCTAGAAGACAGGACAACAGAAAGCACCCAATCAGAACAGCTGAGAGAAAAACAAATGAAAAACAAAACAATATACGGGACCTATGGGGTAAAAAAAACTGTGCCAATGTATGCATAATAGGAGTTCCAGAAGGGGAAAAAGAACAAAGGGGATTGAAAAGGTATGGGAAGGGCTCATGACTGAAAACTTCCCAAACCTAAAGAAGGAGTCATATCCAAGCACAGGAGGCTCAGAGGGTCCCAAACAGGAAGAACCGAAACAGACCCAAACCAAGGCATATCCTAATCAAGATAGCCAGAGTCAAGGATAAAGAAATGATCCTAATGGAAGCAAGAGAAAAACAAAGAGTGAGTTACAAGGGAACCACCATAAGGTTTTCAGCTGATTTTTCTACACTATTTACAACAGCTAAGACATGGAAACAGCCTAAAATGTCCATCAACAGATGACTGGATAAAGATGTGGGATATTTATATGATGGGATACTATTCAGCCACAAAAACTGACTACATAACGCCATTTGCAGAGATATGGATGCTCCTGAAGAATGTTATTCTAGGTGGAGCAGAACAGAAAGAGAAAGAGGAATACCATGTGAGATCACTCATGTGTGGAATCTTAAATATATGCAAGATCTTGTTGTAATTCACACCAAAAAATAAAAAAGTGACAATATATGTACGTTCATGTATAACTGAAAAATTGTGCTCTACACTGGAATTTGTCATAACCGTAAAATGACTATTACTCAATAAAAAATGTTTTAAAATAAGTAAAATAAAATATAACCTTTAAAATACTGTATAATGAGAGGTGTGATGTTCTAGTATCTGTTCTAAGAAGTACGTTAGACACACATAAGAATAGCCAATGGTCAGAAAGATCACATGTTATCAGCTACCACCCCATGCAAATTAATGGCATTTAGCAGATATTCATATATGTGTGTAAATATATAAAATAGGTATTAGTCTATATGTAAATCAAATCAAATATTATATTATAATCTAACGTAAAATCATATCAGCAAAAGCACTTTGCTGACATAAGTGTCTTGGTGTAAACAGATTACAATTTTTTATTGAGTTGTCATAATGGGATAATATTGTGAACCAAGTGGAAATTGTAAAAAAAAAGTTATCCAAAAAAAAAAATCCTGACTACATGATAAGATGCACAGTTACTATAAGGCCTCTCCCATTATTTACTATCAGTGTCAGAAAGTCTTGGAATAAGTTAGGAGAATTAAAAACTCTAACAAGACACAAGAATGCACTCTCTGTTAAAGAAAATAAACCAAAAGAAAAAAACAAATGAATAGACAATTAAGGTCCTACAGATAAAAATACCAATTTTTATGGGAAATAGCCTTAAAATAAAAAATAAGGAGATTATATTCTAATTTCAACTTTTGAATAAAGATATACAAAATTTAGCTGAATACCTTCATATTTTGCACTTATGAAGAAAAAAATATATTTGCAATGAAAAAACAGCCATTACCCTGCCTTTTGAGTATTCTAAAGTTTTAGGTTTGAATATATTTCATCTTAAATGATCTTAAGCACTATGCAGTGGTTGGTGTTTTAAAAATACCACTGTGTGTGGAACTTCTAAAAGTGCTTCAAAAAATTTATATTTTTGTAATAATTTAGTAATGGCCTGAATATTATTTTTAACAAGACTACTCACCATGGAATACTGCAAGATTTTTTCAATGAGTTTATATTCACACATGTTTAAGATTGTCACTATATTATGAGAAAATGTCAACCATGGCAGTATTTTGACTTGAAAATGAGATAAGCTGAGAAGCATATTTTAAGTATAAACTAAATGATTGCATTCCTTTTAAGACAAGAAAGTAAAAGCATGATAAACTCTGACTTTGACACACTTAAAATATAAAAATTAACAATGTGATTTTACACACTTCTCTTTAACTCTCAGTACGTTCTCAGCCCCTTTCCCATTACATAGGCGACTCCACTCTGACCCTTGGTGTACACACCTCCGTTCACACGGGGGAGGGGGGGACCCGGGAGGTCAGGACCAGGGGCACGGACACCCCAGTGGCCCCGATGGACACGGACACTCACCCGCTCCCGGCGGGCGAGGAGAATAGTCGAAGAGGGCCCGCCAGCGCACCCGTCCCCTCCTGCCCTGCCGGCCGGGGCCCCAGCTCGGTCAGGTCCACACACACCCCGGCAGGAAGCGGGCTCAGGCCGTGGGAAACCGGCGTAACTTCAGAGAGCGGGGAGCATCCTCCTCCCGCAGACACGCAGGCAGCGCGGTCCCGGTGCCTCCTTGACGCCGCCCGCTCAGTCCTGAGGAAAACAAGCTCCGCCCCCAGGGAAGACGCTGGCTGCTGATGCGGACTGTGCATGCGCACCGCTACCTAAGACACGCTGGCTTCGTGCACCCCCTGCAGGTCCTCGAGGGCGGTGCAGGATACTCGGAACTCACTGTAGAACACATGACCCCTCCCAGCCATGATGCTAAATCACTGGAAATCTCAGTGCCCTGGCCTCTTTTTTAATGGCACTGGTGATGCTCTCATCCGGCCATGCCTGCTCTCTTGCCTGGCACATGCCTCAGTCCTTGGAATCCCGCCGGAATCAGATTCTGTTCTGGAGGAAGGACAGGTGCAGAAGAATCTCTCAAAATCCAGACTTAGATGACCAGGAACCCAAACTCAACTCTGTCAACTCCCTGGGGTCCCCTGAGGAGTGTGGTTTTCTCAGAACCATCTGCCCTGTGTCAGGAGCAGACCAAGCATCAGGTAGCTTAGAGAGGCTATCATGAAGCACATGCTTTGGACGGTTCTCAGTTCTGACCTGCATGATCTTGAGACCCTTTTGTAACTCCTAACACTCTGTTTTCTCATACCTATAGTGATGGTTATTAATGACTGTGTTAATCCTCTTACAATGCTGAGGTGCTATTGTTCCTTGGATAACAGAATATTTTGAAGGGATCAATTGTTTATCACTTCCCCCTAATGAATTATGTTTTTAAAACTAGAAATGTTTCGGGGGGACTCAGGTCCTCCTCTTGCACCAGTTCCTGAGGTGTTGGCAGTTTCTGCTCTGAGCTCCAGATCCTGATCCTGCCAGTGGTCTATGGTGATGCCAGTGTGTACATGCTCTTTTGCACCGGTGTGGAAAGGTGACAGCCCTTCCCCTAAATGAGGCTGCAACATGCTGACACTCAAAGCAGGCACAATGAAGAATCAGCTAGAGTCCCCAGTACCAGCTGTCCCAGGTAGAAACATCACCTTCACCACAGTGTTCCTGTGCTCCTATCAGGCCTTAACTACTCCCAGCAGGCCATGCATGAGCAGTGTGACAGGTGACTGCCTGTCCCAGCACAACATGGTGGTGATGATCCCACCTTATCTGTTCGTTTTTGGAATGTCCCCACACCTCTCTGAGCTTCACTTTGCTCTTCTCACAGGCAGAGTTGTACAGGCATGAACCTCACAGGGTTATGGTAGGTAGTCACGGTAGCTGCTCACCCAGTGGCAGGCTCTGCCGAGAGGGCTGCTGGGAGTGCTGTGTTTCTTCACACTTGTCCTTCACTCTCCCCAATGAAAACACTCTTGGCCTTATCCTTCCCTGGCCTGCGGCCTTTCTGTGCTTGCAAAAGAACATGGAAACAATCTGCAAAGAAGTTTTGAGGTTCTGTCCGTCTGGTCCAGGAAATGGTGACTCTGCTACATGTGCTGTTGTGTGGGCTCTCATGGGAGGGGCTTGGGCAGGACTTCCTTTTGCAATAAGCTGCCCCACCCAGCCCTTTCCATGATCCAGACTCCTGGGGCCAGGGTGCAAATCCCCAGCTCCCCACTTGTCAACCATGTGACCTGGGCAACTTTCTCAAACCCAACCTTTGCCCACCCAAGGTCAGCAGAGATGGGGGATAACAGGATGTCCCGCACAGAGTGTCTGTGCAGATTAAGTGAGGTAGAACAGACAGAACAGTGGTGGGGCCTGGCCCATTGGTTGGCAGAAGGGAGCTCACCATGTGCAGCAAATTCCGCGGGTCACCCAGCAATCTGCCCAGAGGCTTAGCCACTCCATCGCTATCATGCATCTGAAGTCCACTTAACCACATGGGAGAGAAACAAACACATATTCTGAGTGTAGCTGCCACAGGGAAAATTGCATCTGAACGGGGAGTAATACCCGAGGGTGATCAGGATGGCGGAAGCTGCCCCCTGGGTTTGAGCAGACTGGAGCTGCCCTCCAGAGCCTGGGGTTAGTGAGGATGGTCTTGTAGAAATGCCCCTCTCCTTTTCCCATCAATGCTGGGTCCTGCGGGTACTGAGTCCCACAATCGGTGTGCTGCTAGTGCCCTCAGCACAGAGAAAAACCCAGGGGTTCCCACAAGACTTCGGCCACGTCCTCTGCTTCCTGAACTCCCACTCTGGTGACCCCACCTGGGATGCAGAGATGAGGTGAGGCAGGGACCTGTCCTGTCAACATCACTGCTCTACCCTGGGAATCTGGCACACAGTAGGTGCTTGGTAAGTCATTGTTGAATGAACAGCAATACTGGGCCAAGTTTCTGTGGGTGTCGGTGCCTCCAGATCAGGGACCCCTCAGGGCCCACGTCACAAGTGACATGAAAATAATGATCCCACCAGGAGCAATAACAGTTCCTCAGAATAAATGGGCTTTTCCAAGCACTCTCCACCTGTTGCAAAGGCCTCCCAGCAGGGAAGTGGGCTGTCAGGGGCAGCACTGCACTCTCCACTGTAACAAGGAGAAAGCCAAGGGCCACAGAGAGGAGTGCCTTTCCAGTGTCACTGCTCACTTTCCCACCTTTTGGGAGACCAGGAGGCTTTTCTACTACATTCTGGCTCTGAAGCCCCAATACTGTGTGGACATGCCTCCCTCCCTGGAGCAAGGAACCACTAAGTGACCTGTCACTTGTCACCAAGCAGACTGGCTCATTCCAGCTCATTGTGCCACCAGCAGATTGTGCTAGAAGCAGGATCCTCTGGGAGACATCACTCTCTCCCAAGCTGGAAACAGGTGAACAGCTCACAGGTTTCCTGGAGAGGATTCTCACATGGCCTTGATCTGGCCGATCAGCATTTTCCATCCTCCCTGGCCACTGTGATTGGCTCAAGGCTGAGCACCAGCCCAATCAGGCTCCACGGAGGTCAGGCCTCGTTGCTGGAATCCTGGGAGCAGAGAAGTTCTATTTCAGTTGGGAGTTGAGGGGTGGTGATGTCAGCCTGTGGCAGTTGGTGACTATTTGCTTTCATAAAGGCAGAGCCATGTGAAGATGACAACAGTGGCAGAGCCCAGAGGTGGGGAAGGATGACTTTTGTTGATGTCACTGAGCACCAGGTACAGACATGCCTGAAGCTATCTCCCTGTGGACGTCTCAGTTAGGTAAGTCATTCTCTCCTGCCCTGTTTGCTTCTTTAAGCCACTTTGGTTTTCTGTCACTGGTTTTAAGAAAAAGTTTGACTATTCCTTCAAGCTGGCTAAATGGAGACCCTGGAAGTGCAACAGTGAGGTGACAGGCAACAATGTGGCTAATAGACTTCAGAGGCCTCTGTTCAAACAGGGGATTGTAAATGACAAGGGAGAGTACACATGGCCTCATTGAACAGATTTGCTACTGGTAGCTCCCAGTTCCTGGATATTAGAGTGCATGCACTCAGCCAAGTCTCAGCTCTGCTGTCACACCTGCTAACCCACACCTCTCCTCTCCCACCTGCCAGGCCTAGGGGGGCTGGGCACCCCCGGGCACCTGAAAAAGCCCAGGGCTTTGTGTTGTAATTTACACAGGCTGCCCCCAGTACTGAGGGTGACTGGGTTCCAGTTTACAGAGAAAGCAGACTAGACGGTCTCAATGGTGAGATGTGGGGGTGGGACCCCAATCTACCATCTGACCTATGACTTCGGAGTCGACAGCCTCCCCACCCTCAGCCAGGATGCTTGCTAAGCCTAGGGGCTCAGGAGTCCTGCTCCCTCAATCACCCCTCCTGGAGGTGAGAGTGGGGTACTCTTCTCTATACAACATTCACCCCTGTAGGGGCACATGTGTGACCTCAGTCTGTCATCCCTTCCTTATGACCTGGACCTCCTTGATTTGTGAGCACTGCAGATCATGGGTGCACACGTGGGCAGGTGCACCATGACTGAGAGGACAGCACTCCAATTTAAGCCCCCTCCATGCTCAGATGATTACATTCTGGAATTGAGGGGTTCCCAGGGGTCAGGTGGCCAATTCTGGCCTTAGGGGCAAATTCTTAACACCCAGGGGGCTAATTTTTAAATTAAATTACACATTTACAATTCAATAGTCAAGCCCCTTTCTAGGCAACCTTGTAGCCTCTCAGCTTTTACCCCTCGCTCTGACCATGTTCTAAGCTTCAAATTGAGTGCTATTATGGACATGAACATGTCCCTGTCATGTGTCACCTTCACAGTAAGCGGCCACCCCTAACTCCCCTCCCTTCCCCTTGTCGATATCTCCACACAGGGAATAGGGCCCTTTTGATGCAGTTGTGCAAATGTGTGAGCTAAGGGTTTAGAATGTCCAGGCTGGGAGGGGTCTGCCCCACATGGCAGGGCAGGTGGGCTGGCAGGGGGTGATGGTTCACTTGTAAAACCTCAGCTGGTTTCAGGCAGTGACAACAGACTGGCAGCCAAGGGCTCAGCTGGTGCAGAGTAAGCGGATTAAATGTGTTCACCCAGACGCCTTGGGGGTGGCAGCCCTGGAGTACGACTACAAGTGAGGAAGGTGGAGGGTCCCCAGTGCCTGGACCTCCACCTTCTAAAAATCAGGACTGAGATGTGGCTTTGAAATCAGAACACTGGAGTTCAAAGCTTCCCCCACCAATTTGTCAATAATTCAAAGCAAATGAGCCTCAGTTTTCTCATGTGTAAAATGAGAACTTTGAAGCCTCTCCCTCTGAGGGTGTGGAGGGAAGTAAATGCGGTGACAGCAGAGCACAGGAGCTGTCTGGGCTGAGCCTGCATACAGGCAGGCCTTTGTTGCTGCCATGACCACTGTCTTCCAGGGCAGGGTCTGCACTCTCTCCCTGTGAAGGTCCAGACAGTAAACATTCTAGGCTTTGAGGGACCTACAGTCCCTGTCACAACTACCACCCTCTGCTGTTGGAGGGCAAAGGCAGCTCCTGCAGTAGGTAGTCCAGGCTCACACCCCCGCTTCCTGACATAAGTATTTCTGAGATACAATTTTCACATAACTTTGTTTGCTTTAGGTGTGCAGCATAATGCCTTGTTACATGTGCATATTGTGAAATGATCAGTGCATTAAGTTTACTTGACGTCTGTCATCACCCATAGTCACACACTATTTTCCTTGTGATGAGAAATTTTAAGAGGTACTCTCTTAACTATCAAATGCACAACGCAGTGCTGTTAACTACAGTCACCTTGCAGTACATTATGTCCCCAGGACTTGTTTATCTTCTAACTGGAAGTTTGTACATTTTGATTATCTTCCCGAATTTCAATCACCCCCTGACTCACCTCTGGCAACCACCAACCTGATCTCTGTTTCTATGTGTTACGGTTTATTTTGTAGATTCCACATATAAATGAGATCATAGGTATTTGTCTTTCTGTCTTATTTATTTCACTTAGCATAATACCCTGAAGGTCCACCCAAGTTGTCACAAATGGCAGTATTTCACTTTTTTAATGTCTGAATAAGATTCCATTTTCTATACACATATATGCATCACGTTTTCTGTACCCATTCATCTGCTGATGGACACTTAGGTTGTTTACATATCTTGGTTATAGTAAATAATGATACAGTGAACATGAGGGTGCAGTTGTCTCATTGACATAGTGATTTCATTTCCTTTGGATATATTCCCTGCAGTGGACTTGCTGGATCATATGGAAGTTCTAATTTTAAATTTTGGGGGAGCCTTCTTACTCTTTTCCCGAGTGATGGCACCAATTTACATTCCCACCAACATTGCACAAGTTTCCCATTTCTTCACACTACCACCATCACTTATTATCTCTTGTATTTTGATGACACCCACCCTGACAGGTGAGAGGGGGTATCTCATTGTGGTTTTGATTTGCATTTCCCTGATGGTGAGTGATGTTGAGCACCTTTTCATGTACCTGTTAGACATCTGTGTGCCTTCTTTGGAAAAATGTCTATTCAGTTCCTCTGCCCACTTTTTAAATCAGATTGCTTGTTTTTTGCTCTTGAATTGTAAGAGTTCTTTATATGTTTTGGGTGTTAACCCCTTATCAGATATATAGTCTGAAAGTACTTTCTCCCCTTCTGACTGTTATCCTACCCTCTGCTTTCTGGATGACAGGGGTCCAGGCACTTGGGAATCTCTGCTTCTCACGTGTTTCCAATGGTGGGTGGGTGAGGGCTGTGTTCTGATAAAAGTGTGCACAACCGTGGGTTACTACCCCTTATTTTAGAAGGTGGGCTCTGAAGAGTACAGTGTGGGCAGGGATGTTTCCCTGAAGTCATCATTTGGATGGTCATGTGCTCTGGAACTCACATCATCTAGCCCGGATGTGATGGGGCAATTTGCAAAGGGAGGACCTTGCAGCTAAGACACTGACCAGGTGCTCTTGTGTCTTGTTGGAAGGACCTGGAAACAAAGTTGTGTGGAACAGGGACTCCTCCAGGTCACAAGGCTCAGTTCAGACTTCTGGGATGCAGAGACCTGCTCTGAGCCACTGTCACTGAGGAGGGAAGGGCCTCAGGCAGGAGGGAGGAGTTGCTGGATTTCACTTGCCCTGTTTGTCAAGTTTCAGCTCTGGTGATGTGTGGAACATGGGCTTAGCTTTGGGAATGTAAGAGGAGAGGTTCCTGGGGAAGGGCTGGCTTTTTCCTCTGATTGAGGTCCTACTGTGTGCCAATCACAGCAGTCCTCTGAGTCAGGGCTGGAAAGCCAGGCACAGAGAGGTCAGGGAGTTTCCAGGTCACACAACATTAGGGACATCATTAGGGTCTGATGCAGACCTGACGCCCAGCCCACATTCTCTCTCCTTTCTCACGACCATCATGATCCCACATGTCAGAATCACCCAGAGAGGCCCAGGTATGGGCACTGGGACCTTTCCTGCCTAACATGCCAAGAGCCTTAAGAGGGACGACAAGATACTTCCTGAGTCCATGATGCCCAGAGGCTGCTCTTAGCAAGAGGCTCAGCACACACTCCTGGATGAATCCTAGCTCTGTCCTGAGTCACTCTGTCCTCCCTGCCTCAGTTCTGCCCACATGGGGCTGGAAACAGCAGCCACTTCACAAGGGTCTATGGAACCTCCAGGATCCTGGAAGCAGTGCCCTCACACAGGGAGCACGTTCTCCTTAACTTTTCCTCACCTCTTTGCTGGATGTAGAGTCCCAGCAGGGCCCTGGCTTGTCCCAATTCTCACCCCAGATCAGGGTCCAGCAGGGGGTGGTGTCCAGGCTGGACTCTGTCCTCTGCCCCTTTTGGGGACCCTCATTCATCGCACCTTGGCTGCCTGGACACTGTCTTCCAGGGGCCACTCTGTGCCTCCCACACCTACCTAGCATCCACCCACCCTGGGTTACTCCAGCGCCCTCTGGCCCTTGGCCACACACCTACTCCGTGTTGAGTGGAAATGAGGTGACCGACATGCTGGGCCTCCTGGACAGTCTGGAGGAGACCGATATCCCCAACCTGCCCACCACCCCAAGAGCCCAAGTTGGGGAGAGGGTGTGCCTCCATTCATACTCTGATTTGTTCAGATTCTCAGCATCTACTTTGCTGGGTGGATATGGGGGTAGAGGTATGATGTAAAAGCAGGAGACCTGGACTGCAGACCATGAGAAGGGGGCTAGCCCAGGCTGGTCTCATAACCCCCTTAGCTTTGGCTTTATCATCTTTAAAGTGGGACAGACTCTTGTGAGGTGAGCAGGATCCTGACCCATAGCCAGGCACTGTCCTACACGCCTTAGAGAAGCTCACTGACTCCTCATAAAAATCTGTGGGGCAGGGACGGGCATTATCACCCATTACTGCAGAAGTAACTGAGGCAGAGAGAGAACAGCTGAGGTGACCACCCCAGATTACAGAGCCCAGGTCATCTGGTTCCAGTGTCCAGGCTCATGGTCAGTGCCCATTCTGGGTTTTCCTCCTCCCTTCATCCTCTTCTGGGACCCATGGCCGCAGCCTCATCTCAGGGTGATTGTTCATGGGGAGCATGATGGGTGCACTGAGGGCCCTTTTCTCTGAGGACTGCTTTCCCAGAAGGCTCAAGGGGTTGACTGTATTCACTACTGGACACCCATGCTTGGGCCCAGGCCAGCCACACTGGAAAGCCTGAATCAATGATTGTTGAGTGAATAACTGAACCTCTGCATGTACCTGCATGTTGCCCCCATTTCCTCATCTCCACAGCTGGCTACCCGGCCAAAACGTCATGTAATCAGGCCTGGGCCAGGGACAGTCAAGGGGACCAGAGCTGCTCAGCTGGGGACAGGAAGCCTCAGGGGCCCTGTGGCTGTCCCAAGCATCTCCTGGGGCAATTCACAGGGAAGCCCAGCCAGCTTCCAGGAACAGCAATCAGGTCCCAATCCCAGGGGTATAGGGTAGGTCTTGAGGGGTGTTTCCTGAGACTGACTTTGTGTATGAAGGGGGCCTGGGGGTCAGGCTGCTTTCAACGTCCATTCCAGGCCCACACCCCTACTGGCAGCATGGAGCTAGTCATAAAGGACACAGGCCATGGGGCCAAGGCTATAGCAGGGCTCTGCTCCCTCTCTGTGGCTCAGTGTCCTCATCTGTAACAGAGAACTAGTAACAGGGCCATGGGAGGGCTCACTGAGACCCTCCTCTGTGGCTTTGGTTGGACACTGCCCTCTCTCTGCTCAGTGCCCTTCTGTGTAATAGAGAACTAGTAACATTTTTCTTAGCCCCTTTTGGCCCCATTTTTCTGAGTCTCTTTCTACATTGGGCCCAGGGCTTTCACAGAGATCACAGACTTGGGATGTAATCAGAGTGTGGTCACAGCCCTAGTGGTCTCAACTGAGGCCAGAGGAGCTTCAGGGGGGGTGGGAATCCAGAACTGCTTCATGGAGGAGGTGAGATCTGAGCTGTGTCCCCAAGGATGAGCTGTCATCTAGCTGAGGCCTGGCACTGAGCAGGACCCATGTACATGGTTAATGAGGGTGTGAATGAATGAATGGGCACCCCTCTAACAGAGAGTGAGGGGGGGAGTCCCCTAGACCAAAGCAGGAAACACAGGGCACCCTGGGGGAACAGAGGGCGGGGCTACAGTGTGATGCCTGCCTCACCCTTTATGGGTGTCTTGTCACCACTTTAGCGTGTGTTCTGGTGGATTGGGAGCCCTTTCCTCTCCTCTGCTACAGTATCCTGCTCTTCATTCCCAGCAACACCCGCCTGTGTCACCTCAGTGTCCCCAAGTGGACCTGGACCTGTCTTTTGGGAGGTTGTGAAGAGGGATTTGTTGTGCAGCCCAAGACTGAAGTGTGAGGGAGAGGATAATAGGGACCTCCAGAGGGGATCATGGGCTGGGAGACATTGGAGGGGTGGGGAAGGCAGAGCCTCAGAGCTGTAGGATCCTGCTAGTAATGGCTCCTTCACGAGGGGCTTCACAGGAAGGAAGCAATCATGGGGTAAAGGCAGAGCTCAGTTTGGGGCTTGCTGACATGGAACAGCTCATCACAGAGATGTCCAGAGGAGTTGGATGTCGGGAACGAAGATGCCACTGATGTCAGGGTCAAAGCCTGAGACCCAGATGTGGTGGGGCGGTGGTGCAGGGGAAGGGGCTTGAGGATATCAAGATGTTCATTCATTGGGGTCCTCAGGGTGGGGACCTTCATGTTCATTTCACAGCCATCTGGTGCCTGACGGAGCTAGGCTTAGGGAGGTCACTGAGTAGACACGTGCCGATAACCTAGATTCTCCTCTTTCCACATAAAGTCCCTGGTGTGAAGCCGGCAGCCACTCTTCAGAGTCATACACCCTCACCCATGGGCTCTTTGTGTGCCTAGAGCCCAGTGGCCCATTACCTCCCACTCCCCACTGCAGGACCCTTTGCACACCTGCATTTCCACAAGCTATAAAACATCTTCTCTTGCTGTGTGTTTACCCTATGAAACCTCATTGCCCCAGGAAGAGAGGCCTCACATCCTTCCCTTATTAAAGTGGTAAAGCCTTTTGTTCAGAGAAGCCCCTGACAGATCTCACAACCAACCAGGTACCTGTGTATGAATTGATCATGCAGCCCCCTCCTCCTTGTGTGCACAGCACCCCCCCAATAACAGACCCCACACACTCAACCTTGGCGCTCGTGTAGGCACCTCTTGCCTGTGTGGCCTGATATTGCCTATAGCAGTGTCCCTATTGAACTTTCCTAAACCCTTCTCAGACGCTGGTAATTCTTTACCAACCCAAGTAATTAGCCTGCCATTGTGCCCACAACTCCTGAAACAGAGTTGGCTAAATTATGCAGATTGATGATGCAGGTTAATTTGCTATAAAGGTGAAATCAAGGTTTACAAATAAAAGCAACATACATACTCAAGGCAGGACTAAGAACTCACACGGATAACTAAGACCCTCCACATACATCCCACTTTGCCCTTAGGGCCTTTGGGATGGCTGCTCTTTCAGCCAGGATCTCTCTCCGCCTGCTTCTTAAACATCTCCAGGAATCTGCTCAAATGTCCTCCCTGACCTTATTTTTCTCCATGGAACATATCACCTCCGGACATTGTGTATATTTTACTTAATTTTCTCTGTGTCCCCCACCAGGCTGTCTGCTGCATGAGGATGGAGACCTGACTGCTTCACTACCTGCTGTGCCCGGTATCTGGAACCCACCCAACACACAGTAGGACCTCAGAGATTGTGTGACGGGTGTGTGATCACTGTAGGCCACAGACAAAAGCCTTCCCAGCAGTCATGGTTAGAGTCATTCATTCTCTACTTACTGAGCCCTACTGTGTGCTGGATACTGACCTGGGTGGGAGGCATGCATTGGATTAGACACAGTGAGCACACACAGGATGTTAGGAGGGACATGTGCTCTGGAGAGCACATCGGGCTGGGGGAAGTCAGGAGTGCAGGAGTGGAGGAGAAGAGGGCCAGGTGGAGACAGTGGTGCCAGAGGAGACAGAGAGGTGGGGCCCAGGTCGTGTAGGGCTTTATGGCTCCTGTGAGGGCTTTTCCTCAGGGCAGCGGAACCATGGCTGGGTACGGAGCAGGGGCCCGGGTCCTGAATGCTATGCAGGAAATGGAGCAGTTGTCTGCTGGGGAGATGTGCGTGGAGGAGGCTGTCCCTGTAGACTGTGCAGGCAGAGAAGGCTCCTCTGAGGAGGTGACATCTGAGCTGAGCCCTTGTATGGACCGTGTTTCCACCTTCTGTAGACTGGATGCTTTCATCTGCCCTGCAGCCCTATGCAGGACACAACCTGTTCTCAGTCACCTGGACTTGGCCTCCTACCTCCCTTGTGGGCCCTCCCACCCCAGAAGGAGTCCTTCTAGATCTAACTCACTACCTCCTCCACTGGACTTGGACTCACACTGAGCCACTGTCCACCTGCCCAACTCACCCAGAGTCAAGTCCAGACACTTGGGGGAGTCCCTCCTCCCCAGAGCCCATGAACTTACTCAAATGGCCAGTCCTCAGCCTGCTCACATGCCTCACACTCCCCTCCTGAAGAAACCCTGTGAGAGATCATGTCCACAGCACCCTGTTCCTCCGATCCTGACCCCAGGCTTTCCCATGGGGTGTGACCAAGCATGGGTTGCAGTCCCCTCCTCCAGTCTGGTGAGTAGAAACTACCTTTTATTTTTTCTTTTGTTAATATATTTATTTTTTTTAATTTTTATTTTATTGAGTTATAGTCAGTTTGCATTGTTGTGTCAATTTCCAGCATAGAACATAATTTTGTCAATTGTGTTTACTCTTTCAAGAAACCATCTCTTGGCTTGATTTTTTCAAATGTTTCTTATATCTCTATTTTATTTATTTCCTCCCTGATCTTTATTATTTCCTTCTTTCTGCTTACTTTTGTTATTTTTGCCCTTCTTTTTCTAATTCTTTTAGGTGGTAAGTTTGATTGTTTATTGCAGTTGTTCCTCGTTTTTGAGGTAGACCTGATTCTCTCGCTATAAACTTCCCTCTAAGCACTGCCTTTTCTGGATCCCATAGGTTCTGTGTGGTTGTGTTTTCATCATCATTTGTCTCAGTGTGTTTTTTATTTCTTCTTTGATTTCATCATCCACCCATTTTTTTTAAAGTAGTATGTTGTTTAACCTCCATACTGTCATTTATTTCTCCTTTATTTTTCTGTAGTTCATTTCTAGTTTCATGGTATTGTGGTCAGAAAAAGTTGCTTCAAATATTTTCTATCTTCTTCAAATTGTTAATGCTTCTTTTGTGCCAAAGTATATGATCTATCCTAGAAAATGTGGCATGTGCACTTGAGAAGAATGTATGTTCTATTTTAGGGAAATATAATGTTCTGAAAATATTACCCAAGACAAATTGTTCTATTGTATCATTTAATTTCTATGTTGTCTTATTAAATTTATGTATGGAATATCTGTCCAGTGATGTTAATGGATTATTAAAGTCTTCTACCGTGATTGTATTCCGATCAAATTTTCCCTTTTTATCTTTTAGTATTTTCTTTTTATCTGTTATGTATTTAGGTGCTCCTATGTTGTGTTCATATATGTTAATGAGTGTAATATCTTCATCTATGACTCCTTTAATCATTATAAAATGTCCTTCTTAATCTTTCTTTATAATCTTTGTTTTAAAGTCTATTTTATTTGAAATCACTGTTGATATACCTGCTTTCTTGTCATTTCCATTTGTGTGGAATATCTTTTTTAATCCTCTCACTTTCAATCTATGTGTGTCCTTCTCCCAATCGTGGGTCTCTTTTATACAGTGTATTGTAGATACTTTCTTTATTATCCACTCTGCACTCTATGTCCTTTGATTAAAGCATTTAGTCCATTGACATTTATATTAATTATTGATAGAAATGTGTTTATTACATTTTGAACTTTGTTTTGCAGTTCATTTTGTATTTCCTCTTTGTTCCTTACTTTTTCTTTTTGTGGTTTGATAATTTTCCTTTTTATTATCTTGGTGTCTTTTTAGTTTTGTGACTCTATTGTAACTTTTTGGCTTGTGGTTACCCTACTTTGTACATATATTAACCCATTACTATATCTGTTTGTTTTAAACAGATAGTAATATAAGCTCAAACCCATCCTACCAAGAGCAAAAAAGAGAGAGAGACAGAGAGAAAGAGAGAGAGAGAGAAACCTGTAAATTTTCTTGCTCGCCTCTCCCACCCTTAATGATTTAGATGCCCTCTTTTATGATTTCATGTTTATTCTGTTGTAATTCATTGTAGCAATCACCTTTCCAATTATGGTTTTCTCCTTTTTGTAGCATCCTGCTTCTTTTCTATTTAGAGTAGGTCTTTCAATATTTCCTTTAGCATAGGTTTAGTGTTGCTAACTTCTTTTAGTTTTTGCTTGTCTGTGAAGTTCTTTATCTCTCCTTCTATTCTAAAGGGTACCCTTGCTGGATAAAGTATCCTAGGTTGCATCATTTTTTCATTCAGGATTTTGAATATACCTTGCTTCTCCCTTCTGGCCTGTACTGTTTTTGTAGAGAAATCAGCTGAAAGTATTTTGGGGGTTCCCTTGTATCTCATTCTTTGTTTTTCTCTTACTGCCTTTAGAATCATTTCCCATTCTCAACCCTGGTCATCCTGATGGTAATATGTCTTGGTGTGGGTCTGTTTGGGTCCTCCTTGTTTGGGACACTCTGTGTTTCCTGTACTTGGATATCTGATGTCTTCTTTAGGTTTGGGAAGTTTTCAGTCATGATTTCTTCAAATATCTTTTCAATCTCCTTTGTTCTTTCTTCTCCTTCTGGGACCCCCATTATGAGTAGGTTGGCATGCTTTATGTTATTCCATAGGTCCCTTATATTGCTTTCATTGGTTTTTATTTGTTGTCTCTCAGCTGTTCTGTTGTCCTGTCTTCTAAGTCACATATTCATTCCTCTCAATTATCCAGCCTACATTTTACAGCCTTTACCTCAACTCTCCTCTCAGCAAATGAGTTTTCCAATTTTCACTGGCTCCTCTTTAGAGTTTCAATTTCATTATTTGACATATTCTCTGTCTCTATACACAATCTCTTTTAGTTTCTTCAGTACTTTGATCACTCCTTTTTTGAAATCATCTAGTAGACTATCAATGTCTATTTCATTGATTGTTCTTTCAGGGGGTTTATCTTGTTCTTTTAATTGAGACAGGTTGCTCTGCTTTTTTATCTTGCTTATATCTCTCTGGCACTATGGCTTATGGAGTATAAATTATCTACTGTGGTCTTTTAAGAGTTTATTTATTTATCTATAAAGTGGATGCAGAAATAAAACTAAGCACAAAGAAATTAGTTTTAAAAGCAGTATAATCAATAACAGAAGAACATATTGAAACAAGATAACAATTGAGTTGGGATGAATTTTTAAAATATTAAAGGAAGAAAAAATATTTGAGAACAGAGTATAATCACAACAGAAGAACAAAACAAGGATAAAAATGAAATTTGACAAATGGAAAGATAATAATAAAAGTATTTTAAAAGAAAATTGTAAAAGGGATTAAAAATAGAAATATAAAAATTATTTAAGAAGTAACATTTAAAAAGTAAAAGAAAATGGAACAGAAAAAGAAAAGAGTATGTTCCTGTGGAGATTGTGTGCCCTCAGTAATTTTATCAAGAGGTCCTTCTTAAATATGTGTGGTTACCAAGTCTTACTTCTGTGCCTTTTGTCTGTTATCCCTTTGGTTAATGATGTGGCCATTAACCTGTTAACCAGAGCCTACCCTGGCTATTGAATGGGGACTCCTCTTTGTTTTGTGGTTGTCACAGCTCCTGCCCTTGCCTTGCTTCATGAACTCAGCTCGTTGTTTCCAGAGACCCTCTGGTCACACCCTTGGTCTGTGCTGCTCCCAGTGCCTGTAGGTAGACATGTCACATCTCCTCCCAGTGCTGCATCTTGGTGCTGCACTCCTGCATGGTAGGTGGGCAGGTTGTGCCCCTTCCCAATGCCGTGTCCAGGTGCAGCAGTCTTCCACAGTAGTTGGGTTGGTTGCTCCCCTATTCAGTGCTACTCTCCACTCCATATCTGTTCCACACTCTGTGGGTGGGCTTGAGGCAAATGGCCACACCAGCCCTAGTCCCTGCTCTTTGCCAGAACTTTGCTCCTTGTTCATTTGTCTTAGAGGTATGAGTTCGTAGAGGCACCAGGACAGAAACTTCCTATATGTCTGGGGATGTAAACAAGTCTCAGTCCCACCTATGAGGTTGCAGAACTGCCAGGTACATATTCAGGTTTCAACCCCATGTCTGCCTGGGTGGGTATGATGGCTGTGGCTGAGCCTCATCTCTCTTATTCTGAGAAATCACCAGTTATGTTGCCGTGAGTCAGCAGAAACAGAGGACAAAACACCCTTTCCCCCAGGCAAGCCAGCAATATTGCTCTGCTTTATTTTTTTTCTTATTTTATGGGAGGCCCAGGCTGTTCTGATCTGTATACAATCCAAGCAGTTGTCCACAGCACACTGCAGTCCCCCAGGGTTACCTATGTGCAGTCAACCAGAGTCTGCCTGGATCCAGCAGCCTGTCCCTCCCCACCCCTGATTCACTTCTAGGTTTGGGGGTTGTTGACACACTTTGTGCCCATTTAACTTAATTCTGTCAGTCAAGGGTGGTTCTGTACACATCTGAGCCTCAGAGGTTCCCTGTCCATCCTGCTGACCTCTCCGTTGGAAAGAGGGAGACCCAGTCAACCAGCACTATCCCTCCTTTGCTGCTCCCTCTTCAAAGGACCAACCCCAAGCCATTTTTGCATTTTCTTCCTTCTTTTTTCCTTTTCTCCTACCAGATTGGTGGCACATTTTGTCTTTTGAAGATGGCAATATTTTATCAAAGTTCAGCAGATGTCCTGAGTGGATGGGTGTGTCTGTGAATGTCAGTCTTGGTGAATTTATTGGAGAGGATAAGATACAAGCATCCTTCTACTCCACTATCTTGGTCTTTCTTCAAGAATATACACTCTTAATAATTTTGTCATAAGGTTATTTTTAACTATGGGTGTTTGCCAAGTCTTCCTTCAACGCCTTTTACCTGTTATCCCCTTTTTTGGTGGTGTGGCTGGTGTTCTGGTGGCCTGAATCTGCCCTGGCTATTGAGCAGGAGCTCCTTTTTTTCTGTGGTTGTCACACTCCTGCCCATATCCTGCTGTGAAAACTCCACTTGCTGGTTCCAGAGGCCGTCTAATCGTGCCCCTGGTCTGTGTCCCAGCATCGGTAAATGGGTGATCTACACCCCCCACCAGATGCCTGGTCCCAGGACCACACTTGTGCAAGGTAGTTGGCAGGTAGCTCCCCTGCCGCATTAGGTCCATGCTTTGTAGGTGGACTCAGAGGAAACAGCTGCACTAGCCCTCACCCCTTCTCTGTTCCAGAACACTGCTTCTTGTGCATTTGTCTTAGAAGAGCCAACTCAGAGAGGCATAGGTGTGTAATGGTCCCTTCTTCTTGGGACTGTAAACAAATCTCAGTCCCACCTATGAGGTTGTGGAGCCCCTAGGTAGGGATTCGGGTTTTGACCCCTCCTCTACCTGGGAACCATGCACCAGAAAATATGGTGGCTATGGCTGAGCCTTGACTCTCTTCTCCCAAGAAGTCTCCAATAATGGCACTGTGGGTCTGCGGACACAAAGGCTATGGCTCCCCTTCCCCCCAGGGCACACCAGCAGTGTTTTCTGCCTTTTTTATTTTGTATTTTATGGGGGACCCAGGCTGTTCTGTATACTCTCCCAGCCATGGCACACAGAACATTGCAGTCCCCCAAAGTTTCCTCTGTAGAGTCAGCCCAAGTCCTCTGCTCAACTCAGACAGCCTGTCCCATCCCACCCCTGCTGGTTCACTTCTAGGGCTGGGGATCGTTGGGACCCTTTGTGCCCAATTAACTTAGTTCTGTCAGTCAAAGTCTATTCTATACAGATCTGAGCCTCTGAGGTTCCATCTCCATCCTGCTGACCTGGCCATTGGAGTTGGGGAGACCCAGTGTATTAATGCTATTCCTTCTTTGCTGCTCCCTCCCCATTGGAATGGTCCAGAACTATTTTCCTTTTTCTTCTTTTCTACTGTTCTCCCACCAGATTTGTGGAAAATTTTATCTTTTGAAGAAGCCAATATTCTGTCAAAGTTCAGCAGGTGTTCTGGGTGGTGGGTGTGTCTGTGGATGTCACTCTTGGTGAATTTGTGGGAGAGGGTGAGCTCTGAGCATCTTTTTTACTCCACCATCTTTCCTCCTCCTTCACTCTTTTTCTTTTCATTGGAACATTTAGTCCATTGACATTTATAGTAGTTATTTTATAGATGTGGGTTTATTGCCATTTTGAAATTTGTTTTCCAGTTGATTTTGGTAATTATTTGATCTTTCTTTTAATTATTTTTATTTTTGTGGTTTGATAAATTCCT
This sequence comes from Vicugna pacos, assembly GCF_048564905.1. Classification (NCBI taxonomy): domain Eukaryota; kingdom Metazoa; phylum Chordata; class Mammalia; order Artiodactyla; family Camelidae; genus Vicugna; species Vicugna pacos. The sequence continues at coordinate 1,653,515 of NC_133017.1, forward strand.
TTTCTATTAGCTTGGTTTCTTTTTGGGTTTTATGACTCTATTATATACTTCTGATTTGTGGTTATATTGTCATTCAAGTATGGTAACCACTTACTTCATCTGTTTGGTTTTAGTTGATAGTCATGTGGGCTCAAGTGCATCCTAAAAAGAAAGAAGACAAAGAGAAAAAAGAAAAAAAAAAGAGAAAAAAATATATTCTCTTGCTCTCCTCTTCCACCTTTCATGATTTTGCTATTCTCCCTTTCTTGTTTGCTTCCTTGTTTTCTTTATTGACTTACTGACTTATTTATATCCTCATGTTTTCCCTTGCAACTCACTGTATTTATCGCATTTCCAATTATGGTTTCTTAATTTCTATAGCTTCCTGTTTATTTTTTATTTAGATTAGAACTTTCAAATTTTTTTAGCATAGATTTAGTACTGCTGAATTCTTTTAGTTTTTGCTTGTCTGTGAAATTCTTTCTCTCTTTCTGTTCTAAAGGATAGTCTTTCTAGATAGAATATCCTAGTTTGCAGCCTTTTCTTATCCAGGACTTTGTATATATCTTGCCACTCCCTTCTGGCCAGAAGATTTTAGGTAGTGAAATCTGCTGAATGCTTATGGGACTCCCTTGTAACAAACACTTTGTTTTTCTCTCACTGCCTTTAGAATATTTTATTTTACTTTAACCATTTTAACTATAATATGTCTTGGTGTAGGTCTGTTTGGTTTCTCCTTGTTTGGGACCCTCTTTGCCTCCTGTACTTGGATAATTCTTTCCTTCTTAATGTTTGGAAAGTTTTCAGTCATGATTTCTTTAACTATCTTTTCAATCCCCCTTTCTCTTTCTTCTCCTTCTGGGACTCATCATTATGCATAGGCTGGCACACTTTATATTATCTTGCTTTAATTGGTTTTTATTGACTTTTCTGTCTGCTGTTCTTTTTGGGTTATTTCTTTTATCTTGTCTCCTAAGCCATTTATTCATTCCTCTGCATTATCTAGTCTTCTTTTGATTGCCTGTAGTTGAATTTTCTATTTTTAACTAGCTCTACTTTATAGTTTAAATTTTCTTTTTAAAGTTTTCTGTCTCTATTGATAGTCTCTTTTAGTTCTTTCAGTGAGTTGATCATTCACTTTTTGAAGTCTAGTAGACTATCAAAGTCTATTTTACTGATTGTTCTTTCAGGGGATTTCTCTTGTTCTTTTAATTGAAAGTGGTTCCTTGGCTTCTTTATTTTACTTATATTTCTCTGGCTCTATGTATTTCTTTTAGACCCGTTTCTGAGCTGTGATATGTAGTAGGCAGGGTTGGAGCAATTCAGTTGTGAAGAAAAATAGGCAGAAGATGTTCACTGGGGAGTTCTCTCTGTGGTGTTGCCTGTCACTTTTTATGCAGACTTACAAAGTACTATTTGTTGATGTTGGCTTTATCCCTGCCTTAGCTATGGGAATGTCAGCCACCTACTCTGGTGCCCCTCAGGTACTGAGCCCCAGGAAACATCAGTGCAGATCCAGCAGTGTCAGTCCCTTGGACCTGCCTTAGCAAGTGTGCAGTCACACACATGAATTTGTGGTCCACTACAGGTTCAGCTCAAACCCCAATCCCGCACCCACATATGGAACCATACACCACCCTGTTTTAAATACCCTCACTGGCCACCCTTCTTGAGTCAGAACTCCACTCACTGCCTGTAAGTCTCAGAGGTGTGGATCCACAAAGTGACCAGATACAGCAAATACACCCTCTCTGCCTGGGGCTGTAAACAAATCTCATTCCTGCCTGTGAAGTTGCAATGGCACAGGGTATGGAGTCAACATTCAGCTCTGCCTGTGTGCAGCAGTGTTGGCTAACACCAAGCCCCATTTCTCTTCTCATGAGAACACACCAACAGTGGAGCCAAGTGGAGAAAGTGACTTTGGCACAGCTGTGTTTCATTCCTCCCCCATTATACCAACATTGGTGCTTTTTTATGAGAGTTTCAGTCTGTTCTGTTCCACACACACACACACACAGCCAGAGCTCACACTGCCCTCTAGTTTCCTGAGGCTGCCTCTCTGCAGTGTGACCCAGCCCTCTGCCTGGGCTCTTCACTGACTCCAGTAGCCAGTTCTGGCTCATCCCTGCTAACTCATGTCTAGGGCTGGTCATCACAGGGACCCTCTGTGTCAGTTTTCCCCAGTTCTGCCTGCCATGCAGTTGCCACTGTCTCCTCCAAACCTTTGAAGCTCTGCTTCTTTCCTAGCTGATCTCCCAGCTAGAGAGGTTGTGTCCCAGTGTGAGGGTGCCTTTCTTCCTATGCTACTCTTTCCCTGCAGGATCAGTTCTGCACTGAATTTTTCTTTTCTCTTTTTATTCCTTACCAAATTTTGTGAGAATCTTCCTGTATTTCAAAATAAGAGACACTCTACCAGAGTTCAGGAGGTTTCTGTGCAATTCAATGTTTTTGTAGATGTAATTCTTTGAGTATTTGTGGGAGAGGTCAAGCTGTGAGTCTGTCTACTCTGCCATTTTGGCTCCTTCAAATTTTAAAATAGGGCTAGGTCTTTCTTAATTACTCTCAACAAGCTGTTGTAGTTTTCAGCGTACATGTCTTGTAATTTTTCCTTGCCTCTATTGGATGCTGATTCAGAACATACACAACCTTCTGGAGAAACCTGTCCCACCCTGCCATTTACTGCCAACTAGCTGGCCTGTGTCTGAGTCACCAAAAGGTTTTGTTCTTTATCTGATTCTTAATTCTTTAGAATTTATCATTTTACTCTCATAAATGCTGATTGTACTTGTAACAAATATTTTAAAATAAAAATAATAAATTTTATTCTATAGATGAAATATGAATGAATCTCAAGTAACATATGCTTTTAATACCTTAGAATTAGTAAAGCAATATAGATACATTATAAACGCTTGAAATGTTGCCTAAAGGAAAAGTGCAGAGATTTGCAAATCCCACTCCCAGAAGTGACAGTCATTAATGGTTTGGTGAACATCTCTCAGTCTCTATCTCTCTCATTCTCTCTGCCTCTGTCTCTCACACACCACAAGATTCATTTACATCTATGATGATTTGACTCTTATGTGGTCATAGAGATGGCAACTTGGATGTAGATGATGGATTAACAGGCATCCAAACTGAGGGCTTCCTTGACATCAGGTAAAGACCTAGCACTCATTTTTCCAGCTGCACAACAATCATTCCTCCATGTGAACCAGAACTGATGAATCCCACCCCCTCTCCATGAACATTAGTGTTGCTTCCATTTCCCTAGTAGTTTAAACAGGACTGTGATGAACATCCTTGAAAAGACATCTTTGAAAAATTGTGCAAGAATTTTAGTATGATCAACACTTAGCATTAGCACTGCTCGGAAAGTGGTGCACTTGTGGAACTGTGATGCATCCTGCATACTGTTCTCCCAGAGAGGAGAGTCTGCTCACTCTTCACTCCAGGGGATCTACTGTGGCCTCTGCCTCCTCATGTTGTCACTAGAGCTGGTTGTCACCAGGCTAAAGGCCTGCCAGTGTGATGTTGACCAATGCTGTCTCAGAAGTGTGAACATCTTCGTGAATTCTCACTTGAGAGGTTGAGCATCTCTAATATACACTGGCCACCTGCATTGCCTCTTGTTGGAATTGCATGTGTTTGTTCTGTTTCTGTTTAGAACACAGTGTTTCAAGATATTTTTGGACCACAGGGATGTGAAACCTTTCTCTGACTTTAGGTTATGAAAAATGATTTTTCCATGTTGTGGTTTGTCTTTCATGGATTTTGATTATTATTATTTTTTTTTTATTTTGTTAGGTTATGTTTTGCCACAGGAAGAGCTAAGCATCTCCCTCCTGGCTCTGGGTTCACACATAGAATAGCAGTGCCTATCTTGAGATTATGCACATAGTTACTAAAAATATTCATCTTGTACATCTCATCTTTAATCCACCTGGATTTCCCTTTGAAATAACCAAAATGCTACTTCAAGTAAAAAAAAAAACACCAATCCCTTGTTAAAATATGAGAGCAGACACAAACAGCCAACTTTTGTATGATTTCATTGATAGGGAACATCCATTGTAGGGAAAGACACACAGAGAGAAAGAGGATTAGGGCTTGTCAGGGGTTGGGGGAGGGAGAAAAGAGAATGTGTGCTTTGGATACGGGGTTTTATTTTGAGGAAAGAAATAGTCTGAAACTAGACAGTGACGATGGTTACACAGCATTGTGAATGCACTTAATGCTCCTGAATTGCACAATTTAAAATGGAAAAACATCTAAATTTTATTATGGTAAACTTAAAACATAAAAATAGATGGTACTCTAAATGACATGAAAGAAAACAAGGAAATGATGGAAAAAACAAACAAAAATAATGCCAGAAGAAGGGAAGTAAAGTTCAGGTCTGGGGGTGGGTTGATTCTTAGAATTAGATGACAGTGTTTGTGGTTGCAGAGACATCTCAGCCCGTAGGGGTGGTGATGCCTGAATTGGCTCCGGGTCTCATAGAAATATGTGTGTAGGTGAAGGGGGAGCTACAAAATCAGGCTCAGGGTCTCCCTGCAGGACTGGTAATGTAACCTGGCTCTAGATCTCCTGTAGGGCTAGTCTTACAGTCTGCAGAGCTGGTGGGATGTGACACGGTTCTGTGTGTTTTGCAGGTTCAGGCTCGGGTTCCCCAGCAGAGTAGTTAGAATGGGACCCAGTCCTGGGTCTCCTGCAGGAGCCAGCTCAGGATCTCATGCAAGACCAGGCTCAGGGTATCCTTGTAAGGCTTGTGGAATGAGACCCCATCATTTTTCTCCTGCAGCAGCAGATTCAGGGTGTCCCTGCAAGGTTTTGCAATTTCACCCTTCTCTATAACTCCTGCAGGAGCAGGCTTTGACTGTCCCTGCTGGGTTGTTGGAATATGACCCATCTCTGATTCTCTTTCAGAAGCAGGCTCAGGGTCCCCCTACAGGGCTAGTCGATTTTGTTCCTGTCTTAGGTCCTTTGCAGGTGCAGGACTGGGGTCTCCCTTCAGGGCTGGTGAAATGTGACTCAGCTGTTGGTCTCTTGCAGAAACAGGCAGAGTTTCTCCCTGCAAGCCTTGTGGAATGAGACCCAGTGCTGGGTCTCCTACAGGAGCATGCTCGGGGTCTACATGCAGGGCTAGTGGAATTGGACCTGGCTAATGATGTCCCTGCAGTGCTGCTGGAATTGTTCCAATTCTTGGGTGTCTTGAAGGTGTAGGCTCTAAGTCTCCCTGCATTGCTAGTGAAATGTGACCCAGTTGTGGTTCTCCTGAAGGGACAGTCTCAGGGTTTCCCTGCAGGGCTGGTGGATGGGACATAGTCCTGGGTCTCCTGGAGGAGCAGGCTCATGTTGCAACATGACCAATCTCAGGTTCTCCTGCAGGAGTAGGTTCGGGGCCTTCCTGCAGGGCTTGTGGAATTGGACATGGCTCATGGTCTCCCTGCAGTGCCATTGGAATTGGTCCAATTCTTGGGTCTTTTGAAGGTGTAGATTGCAGGCTGATAAATTACCTGAAGGGCTGGTGGAATGTGACATGGCTCTTAGTCTCATGCTAGAGCTGATTCAGGGTCTTTCCACAGGGTTGGTAGAATTGGTCCCAGGCCTGGGTCTCCTGCATGTGCAGGCCCTGGTATCCCTGTAGGGCTTGTGGAATGTGACTGGGTTTCTGTTTCCTGCAGGGGCAGGCTCAGAGTCTCCTTGCAGTGTTGCTGGAATGGCACATGGTTCTGAGTTTCCTGCAACAGCAGGCTTATGTTCTTCTTGCATGGCTAGTTGAATATGACTCAGACCTTGGTCACTTGCAGGAGCAGGCTAGTTTTCTCACTGCTGGGATGGTGGAATCAGACCCTGTCCTGAGTCTTCTGCAGAAGCAGCTCCAGGTCTTCCTGCAGGGCTGTTGGAACATGACCCATCACTGGTTCTGCTTCAGGAGTAGGCACAGAGTCTCCTTGCAAGGATAGTGTAATTGGACCCAGCTCAGGGGTCACTACAGGGCTGATGAAATGTGTCCTGGCTCTGTGGTTCCTGCAAGTGTAGATTCTGTGTCTCCCTTCAGGGTTGGTTTAGTGGGACCCATTCCTGGGTCTCCTGTAGTAGTAGGCTCAGAGTCTCCCTGCAGGGCTGGTGGAATGGGCCCCTTCTCTAGGTCACCTGCCAGAACAGATTTGGACTCTGCCTTCAGGCTGGTGGAATTGGGCCTGTTCTTGCATCTCCTGCAGGAGCAGGCCTTGGGTCTTCCTGGAAGAATACTGTAATATGACCCATCTCTGGTTCTCTTGCAGGAGAAGCTCATGGTCTCCCTAGAAGGTTAGCAAAATTAGTCCCATTCCTTGGTCCAAGGCTCAGGGTATCCCTGCAAGGTTGGTGGAATGGGACCTAGTCCTGTGTCTCCTGCAGTAGCAGGTTCTGTTCTCTTTGCAGGGCTGGTGGAATGTGACTCCACCCTGTGGTTCTTTTGCAGATGCAAGCTCAGTGACCCCACCAGAACTGATGGCTCTTAGTCTCCTATGGGAGCAGGTGAGGGATTCCCTGGAGAGCTGTTGGAATTGGTCCCAGTCCTGGGTCTCTTACAATTGCAGGCTTAGTGTCTCCCTGCAGGGTTTGTGGAATATGACTTGGCTGTGGGTATGCTGCAGGAGCAAGCTCAGTGTTTCCATGCAGGGTTGGTGGAATGGGATCTAGTTCTGGCTCTCCTGCAGGAGGAGGCTGGGGTTCTCCCTGGAGAGGCTGATGGAATTGGACTGGGATGTCTGTCTCCTGCAAAAGCAAGCCTATGGATTACCTGCAGAGCTGGTAGAATGTCACACAACTCTTGTTCTTCTGCAGGAGCTGGCTCATATTCTCTGTGAATGGCTTGGTCTCCCCCAGGAGCAGGTTTGTAGTCTCACTACAGGGCTGGTGTTATGTGACCCACACTGTGTTTTCTACAGATGCAGTCTTAGTGTTTGACTACAGGTTTGGTGGAATGGGACGAAGTTCTGGGTTTCCTGGAGTAGCAGGCTCATGGTCTCCCTTCTGGGGTATTGGAATGTGACCCAGTCATGTGTTTCCTGCCGAAGTGGCCTCAGGATATCCCTGCAGGGCTGTTGGAATTGTACCTCACTGTGTATCACCTGCAGGATCAGGTTTGTGCTCTCCCAGCAAGGCTGGCGTATTTGGACCTATTCCTGGGTCTCCTGCAGAAGCAGGATTTCAGTCTTCCTGCAGGGCTTCTGGAATATGACATATCTCTAATTTTCCTGCAGGATCAGGCTTGTGGGTCACCCAGCAAGGCTAGTGGAATTGGACCCACTTCAAGGTCTTAGTGCATGATTGATGGAATGGGACCCAGTCCTGGGTCTCCTGCAGGAATTGGCTCAGAGTCTTCCTGCAGGACTGGTGAAATTGGACCAATTCCTGAGTCTCCTGCAGGAGGAGGCCCTGCATCTTCCTGGAGGGATGGTGGAATATGACAGAGATCTGTTTCTCCTGCAGGAACAGGTTCAAGGTCTCCCTACAAGGCTAGTGTAATTGGACACATTCCTGGATCCATTGCAAGTGAAGGCATGATGGTCTTCCTACACAGCTGGTGGAATGTGATTCGGCTCTGAGTCTCCTGCAGGAGTAGGCTTAGGGTCTCCTTGAAAGATTGGTGAAATGGGACACAGTGCTGTCTCTCCTGCAGTAGCAGGCTCAGGTTCTCCCTACAGTATTGGTAAAATTGGACCTGGCTCTAATTCTCCTGCAGTAGCAGACTGAGGTTATACCTGCATGGCTGGTTGAGTGTGAAGGAACAGCAAGTCTTAATACATTGGCCCACTCCTGGGAAAAGGATAAACAGGGCTTGGTGCATGGTCTCTTGTATTGTCTGAAAAAGCCCCTTGAGATGTGTTGATTCTGATGACCTCTTCCAAGAACTTGAACACTTTTAGAATCTCTGCCCATTCATCTTATTTAGACTGAAGGAATCTGCCTTTCATCAGTTCTTGGAATAGAGATCAACACAAAAGGAAAGAGGGAAGAAAAAATTACCAATCTATCTGTTGCGAAATCAGCTGAAGACATTAAAAAGTTCTCTTGCAATGCACTTGTTTCTATTTTGGTGCAATTAGAATCATTTCCTTATTATCAATTTTGGCCATTTAAATTAGAATACATATTGTTCTAGGCCTACTGGGGTTCATTATGCTTGGACGATCTGTGCTTGCTGTGTTGAGATAGCCGGTTCTATCTTTGGTTTAAGAAAATTTCAGTCTGATTTCTTCAAATACCTTTTCAAACCATTTGTCTTTATTCTTTTCCATGTGGGATCCCTATGAGTCATACACTGGTATGTTTTCTCTTATCCCAGGTTTCAGTTGCATTGCTTGCATTGGTTTTCACTAGCTTTTCTATGTCGTGTTCTGACTGAGTGATTGTGATTATCCTGTTTTCTAAGTCATTTATTTGTTCCTGTACATTATCTAGTCCGATTTGGACTGTCTTTAGCTTAGCTATTCTCACCATTGAGTTTTCTGATTATATTTGGCTCATCTAAAGTGTTTCTCTTTCCATTTATACTAGCCTGCATTTGTATTCATGGACTCAAGATTTCCTTCAGTGTTTTTATGTCCTCCCTTTTCAAGTCATGTTCTAGTAAATTTTGGGGGTCTAATACATTGGATGTTCTTTCAGGAGACTCCTGTCTTTTGAAAATTTGGAATAGTTCTTTTAACTTTATTATATCTCTCTATCGCTATGGGTTAAGGATTATCAGTTATCTATTATAGACTTGAACGGCTTTTGTAAGTGAAATCATTTCTGTGCACATTTAGTTTTAATGCTGTGAGGATTGTTTTTGGTATGTAATGATGCCATGCATTCCTTCTGTGTCTGTTGCCTGTTATATCTATGATTGCTACTGCGGTTTTTGTTGTGGTGAATATAACCTATTCTAGTAAAGTTAGCAGAGTGTCATTTTGGTTAAATGTTTATCATAGATCTGACAGTGCTGGGACTACTAATTTTTGCTGGAATAGAGGTTTCCAAATGGTTTCTGGGCTGCAGGCTGGATATGTGGAGAGGGAATTGTTCCAATACACACTCATGAAAGTGCATTCGTCCTTACTTTTGCCACGGAAAAGTCAAAATTTTATAACGGGTTCCCTCAGGTTCTCTGCAAACAAAAACAAAAGTGGAAACAAATCTAATGATGTCACGCATTAGAACCTGCTGAAACAATCCTGCAGTGCCACAATTGGGTCCTTAGTGTAGTACTGGGTCAGCACCACAACTATAGTTGCATTAGCATGTGGTAGGCAAGGTTGATGGAAAGGCTTCAAATTCTCCTATTTTTCAGCAGATCTCTGCTCCAAGAACTTTTGTCAATAAGGCATGGGAACTCAAAGGCAAGCATGGAGCATTTCAAAAACCTCTGCTTTGGACAATAAGAAATTTCAATCCTGCCTATGAAAGTTGCAGATCTTTTGGCTATAGAATCTTATTTCAACACTAAATTGCCCTGGATTCTAGAAACAAGATAAAGATGGCTCTGATTGAGACCATTTCTCCTTTATGGAGAAAATGAGCAATTATACTGTGGATGTGAAAAGGCTGTGACTAAGGCCCTGAGTTACTAAGCTAATCCACAACACATATGCCAGCAGATTTAATATTAAGAGAGGACCCAGGCAGATCTGTTCTCTAGATAGTACCAACCACAGCCCAAAACAATCTCCAAACCCCTGGGAATAAATTTGTGACATCAGCCACACCCCTAACACACAGATTCCACAGGCACTCCTAGCTCAAAATTGGCAGATGGAGTCTTGGTCTGGGAATCAATTGCAGAGAAATTTTGTGATTATTGCTTTCAGTTATGTCAATCAAACGTCCACTATGCACTCTTTTAACCCTCAGCACATCGTCTTCCATCTTAAATGACCTGTCCACTTTAGAGTGTGCATCCCAGTAAAACACAGTTTCCCCTTTACTGCTCCTTCACCAAAGGTCAGGTCCTGCACTGATTTCCATTCTCTACTTTGCCTTCTACTCTTTCCAGGTTATGTGAGAATTCTTTCTGACTTTTGAAGTACGAGATGTTTGGCCATTATTCAGCAGGGATCCTGAGCCAAGGGCCAGGAGAGTGGATGTTTATCTTGCTGTATATATGGGAGAGAGTGAGCGAAGTTTGCACTGGTACTCTGCCAGTTTGGCATAGATAAATTAAGACAATTTAGACATAACTCACAGACACTTGATCCTTGTTTAGATATTTTTCTCTATATCAATGATGGAAGGATGTGTTCGAAGATTCCAAGTCTGACAATGTGTACTTACCTCCATTGCAGACTTTCAAATAGTTAGCAGAATTGAATTACATATTATGGGAAGTGTATCAAAATAAAGATATTTTAGAAATATATTAAATCTAACTACAAGACACAGTTGCCATATTTAGGTATTAGCTTGAAATACCCAAATAAGAAAAATACACAGAAAATATAAATTAGCAGCCAAAAGTCATGAAGGAGGCAGGTCAACACTTTTCTCTTGGTGCTTCCAACACTAAGAAAAACAATGAAATAATTCTTAGAATCATTAACAACCACAACCATGGGTTTCCATTGTTCATGTGGTGCCCTTTCCTAATAATGGCACATACTGGTCAATGTTGGCGATTCAAGGGGCAACATTACTATTTAGGAAAGCACAAAGAAACCCAAACAATGAATTTTTATATAGGCTTGGTTTCAATAGCACTTAGAGACATTATAGATATGAGAACACTGCTGCAGTTTTGCTAGGCTATTGAGAATCATGTGCTCTTCTATGAAAGATGAGAATATTTAATCGTCCAATTATGTTGAGAAACACAATTAAACCTGACAAATATGGCAACCACATTATATCCTGCACCCGATACTTGACTGAAGGGAAAAGATGGTCCACAAAAAATGTGTCACTACATATCTATGCCAACAATTACACTTCATTTCAATAACAGAATTATAATAGTTACAAATACTGTTTTGAAAAACTGAGGATAAATAAATATTCAAATTCAGGCAAAGAATCCACTCACTTACAAAACACCCTTCACACCAAAGTAGATATAACTCCAGCATGATCTGAATCTGGGGGAAGGTCATCATTTCACAGTGTGAGCTAAGAATTCAAACCAACCTATTTTAGTCTAGAGTAGTTGACCACGGAGGAGTTCACTGTTGTGCACAGAATTTGAAGGTGGAGGAACTCTGATTCTAGGAGGGTCTTCCTGTGCTCCTACTGGCTTCAATGCAGTTCAAGGGCTGATTCTCTGAAATGGATAACTGAGTGAAGGGGAAGGAAAAGCAAGTGCTTGAGAGCAAGGGCCAAACCTGGGAAAAGGCTTACCAGGGCTTGGTGCTTGGTCGTCTGATTGGTATGTAAATGCCCCGAGGGAAGTTTGGAATTTCAAGACATCTTCCAAGAACATGAGAACTTCTATCATTTCTAGCTTCTCTTCTGTTTTGGATGGAAGAAATCTTGGACCCGTACTTGGAGCAGAGAATTCAGTACCTTCCTCAAGTGCACGTTCACATTCAACATGTTACTGACAGTATCAACGAGGCTTAATATGTCCATGAACGTCTTCCAAGCTTGGTATTCTCTACAGCTGTCTCCATGCCAGTATTATTCATTGTAACAGAACAACTCTCATCAATGAGTTCGCATCTCTCCTCAATCCGTGCAGCTAGCTTTTCTGCCAGATTCTCTTCGAGTCTCCTATAAAGTCAAATTCAAAAGGATTGGGCAATTCTGAAAGTACATCGGAGATTCACCAGTGAGCTGATGACAGGCATTTCTTCCACTGTCTGCTCTTTAAGGTTCTGGAAACTGACCCGTGAACACGGGCCATTGGGCAGCAGCAGTATCTCGAACTGACACAGCTGCCCGGACCAAAGACATAAGCCAAGCTCCACAGAGGGCGGCAGCCCCTCCATCACACTGATCCACCCACATAACTCTGCCCGGTTACCTAGGATCCACCAGCCACAACAAGCCTCGCGGTACACACCAACATTCCACCTGGAATCCAACCGGTAACTGCCATCCCCAATGGCTGCTGCATCTTGTCAGTGTTGGGGGAGGGGCTGCATCCGACGAGAGGTTCCTAAGGTAAATGTGATTCTACCCACTAGCGTCCCATGGGCCTTTGTTCTTCCCTCTTTCCTTTTGTTCAGATCTGTATGCACAGTACCAACGGAGGGAAGCGTGTCCATTTTCAGTTGATGCATTCACACGTCTTTAAACTTTCTAACAGTTCACAGTACACAGAGACCCATTAAAGGAAACTTATGTTCCTGTAATATCCATACACCCGGAATACATATCCGTCTGTTGATTTCTGCTGAAACACCCGCACTCTCAAGACATGGATCCATTGGTTCCATGGGGGCTGAAATCCTAGAAATGAAACCAACCCCATTGTGAACTTTGCTGTCTGCCTCTTTTGCTCTTAATACACTTTTGCAGAGCTACTTGTCTTTGTTTTAGGCTTATGCCATTTCTTCTCTACGTAGGGTAGAATATGGCATACATTCAAACTGTTGAAAGGCATCCAAGTTTATATCACGAACTATGAATCCATTTAATTCCAAATAGGCATTTGGATTAGGTCACGATATGCTCTTATGAATCAATATTTATGAATATTAATGCACGCATCTGTTTTCTGAATACAAGTGTGTTGAGTACATGCAAGCTATGATATTGGGTCGATGAGTGCTGAAAAATTCTTGACATCACATTGAGTACTTTTTGAGAATATTCATGGTTCCATTGTTTTATGTCAGCCAACCGTGCCCTTTAGATTCTTGTTTGTTTCTTTGATTGTTTGTTTGTTTGCTTCTTGTTTGTTTTGCAAACACATCAGGCCATGCATTTCTCCGTTCACTTAAGAGAGTCATACAAGCAGATTCACTTAAGTTAGTGCTTAAAATCACCTATGATTTCCTGCTTCCCTCTCCAATCTATAGGGTTTTGATGTCATCTTGCATTCTTCTTGTTAATTCTTTGCAACTCATGCTCTTCTTGCATTTCCAATAATAGTTTTCTTCTTTCCATTTCATCTTGCTGCTTTTCTAATCAGTGAAGACTTCTCAATCATTATTTTAGGATAAGTTTCGAACTGCTGAATTCTTTTAAGATTTGCCGGTCTGTGGAATTCTCTAGCTCTGCCTTTATTAGAAATGGTGGTCATGTGGCATAGGCTACCCTAGATGGCAGCATTTTCCTTTTCAGGATATGGTCTAAATCCTGACACTCCTACCTGTCCTGAAATATTACTGTCGAGATATAAGCTGAAAGCGCTCTGGAGTTTCCATTGTGACTATGTAGCTTTCCTCAAAGTGCATTTTTTTCATTTTTTTCCTCCAGGTGCATTTTATATCACATGGATGCTCATGAACTATGTTGATTAGAATCATCTGGCTGCTGGTAGGTCTATTGGGATTCAAATTCCATTGGATGATGTGTACTTCCTGAATTCTTATACATGATTCTTTCATGGTTTTCAGGAAGGTTCAGTATAATTTATCTACAGATATCTTTTAAGAATTTTTTTTTTAATCTCTTGCTTTTCCATCTGGGACTCTTATGAATCCTAGTTTTCATGCCTTGTCATAACCCAGGATTCAACAGCAAAGTTTTCATTGATTTGAACTTGCTTTTCTATGTCTCCTTCTGACCGAGGGATTTCTGTTCCCTGTTTTCACAGTCATTCACGCATCCATCTGCATTATCTAGTCTGCTTAGGACTGAATTTTAGTCCTGATATTATCCCATCCATTGAGTTATCTGATATTATTTAGCTCGTCTTTAGACTTTCTCTTCCCCTTTTCTGGTATTCTGCCTTTAGTGATTCTGAGACACTGTTGTGCTTCAGTGTTTCCCTCATATCCGTTTTCAATACATGCTCTGGTAGAATTTTGTAGTCTAGTTGTTTGAAAGCTTATCTTTTGGGCCTTCAATCTCTTTGGAATTGAAAATTGTAATTCCTGTTTCTTTTACTGTACTTCTTCATATCTACTGGTCAGGTAATATCAGGTATCTAATGTAGACTTCTAGGGATTTGTTAAGTGAAAACTTTAGACACTTCGTTCCATGCAATTCCATGGGATTTCTGTGAGGACAATTTCTCCTAGACATTGATGCCATGTCCTGTTCCTGTGTGTGTTTTCTGGTATATCTCCAATTGCTGGTGTTGACTTTGTTGTGATGAACACCCCATACTAATTCAATTAATATAACCTAATTTTATTACGCTTATCTCATAATTCTGAAAGTGCACAGGACACTTCCTCTTGTGGAAATGAAGCTTCTAAAGTTTCTCAGCTCTGCATTCAGCTTTATGTCATTTTGGTGTGCTTCCAAAACAGCAAACTGACAGTGCGCTTATGCTTCTTAGTGCCATGGGAATGTCCCAATGTAAAAAGTCCTTCCCAGAATTTCTCTGTCGACACAAAAAATATTGGAAGCTTATCTACGGATGTCATTAATCAGGAACTGCTGGAATGGTCCCGAAAATCAACCTTGGTGTCCTCGGTGCTGTAAAGTGTCAGTGGCATTCAAATATAGCAGCTGATTTTGGGAGATAATGGTGAAGGTAATGCTTCATCTATTAACGCTGTGGACTTGTACAACTCTTCCTTGCCCTCTCATCATTGTGGCACGGGTGCACTAAGGCAATGACAGAGCTGTTGCGCACCCTGTGCCTCAAACCAAACAATAATCCCAGCCCAGGTTATGGATGTAGCAGAACCTAAGGATTTTTATTTTGATTTCAAACCCATGCCCCCTGGATCCCTCACACCAAATGAATGATATCTCTAATTCAGCCCCACACGTGCTCTATTGGCAACATGCCAAATTGGTCCCTGGTCCTGCAGATGCACTGGGTGTGGCCATGGGAATTAATCGAAAATCTCAACCGTGTGTGCCAGGGTAGTTGCATTCTCATAGGGGCCACAGGTCGGTTTGCTCTGTTGATAGGACACAACACATCCCACAAAACACTCCAGATCCCTGAGACTCAGACTGTGCCATCATCCGTAGCCCTATCCCTCACTGAACGCTGCCTCTGCTGCCTCAAATTTGGCAGCTCGGATCTTGGTCTCAGAATCAAATGTGGGGATATTTTGCGCTGGTTTCTTTGAGTTCTGTCAGCCAAGCATCTGCTGTGCACTCTTCCAACACTCAGCGCAACACCTTCAATCCCATGTCTCCTGTCTGCTTGAGAGTGTGCGTCCAAGTTAAACAGAGTTTCACCTTTGCTGCTCCATTACCAGCGGTCAGATCCTGCACTGGCTTCCATTCCTTGATTTGCCGTCTCCTGCCTCCAGGTGTTCTGAGGCCTCATTCTGTCTTTGGAAATAACAGACCTCTCTTCGGCAAGTGTCCTGTGCCAAGGGCTGGGTGAGTGGAAGTTTCCATTGCTGTGTACATGGGAGCGAGTGAGCGCAGGTTGCCCTGTTTCTCTGCCAAATGGGCATCGATGAATCAACACTTTCCAGATACATTTCACAGAAATGTGATTATTGTTTAGCTCTTGGTTTCTATACAGCCGTGGTGGGAGGGATTGTCCGAAGACTCCAGTTTTGACATTGTGTTGATATCCCATTTGCAGTCTTTAAAAAGTTTAATAGAATTGATTTACATGTTTTGGGAGTTATACGAAAATGAAGTGAGTTTTTGAAACATACTAAATCGACCTAGAAGCCAGACATGTCAATTTTTGTAACATTTTGTCAGCTCTAAAGAAAACATAGACAGATAGAATGCAAACTAGCAGTCCAAACTGTTAAAGGGCTCATGTCAGCTCTTTACTGTTGAAGCCTCCGAAACAAACAGGAACCATAAAATACCTATTGGAAACATGAAATAACCCACAACCTTGGATTCACTTGTGCATGTGGTGCACTTTACTCCCAATGACACCTACTGGCCAATGTTGGCATTTCAAGGGGTAACATCCCTCTCTAGGAAAACACAAGAGAAAACAAACCAAATATATACATTTAGGATTGAATCCAAAATCACCTAGAGGCATTATAGATATGAGAACCCTGCTGCAGCTATGCTAGGCTATTGAGAACCAGGTGTTCTTCTATCAGTGATGAGAACGCTTAATCATCCGATCATGTTGGGTAAAGCAATTTAATGCAACCAAGTATACAACCCCATGATATCGTGCCCACGGGGGCTTGAATCAAGTGAAAGATGGTCCACATAAGCTGTGTATTTAATGTCATTGGCGACTTTTATGGTTCAGTTCACTATCTGACTTATACTATTTACCTATACTGTCTTGAAAAACTGAGGCCTAATACATATACAAGTTCAGTCAAAGATTCCCCTCACTTACCACACTTCCTTCACCCCAGAGAAGACATAAACCCAGCATTTTCTGAATCTAGCAGAAGGCCATCGTTTCTTTGTGTGAGCTAAGTATTCAATTCCTATCTATTTCAGTCGAGACTCTTTGACCTTTAGGAGTTCACTGTTGTTCACAGAGTGTGAAGCTGGAGGAACTCTGATCCTAAGAGGGGCTTGCTCTTCTCCTACTGGCTTCATTGCAGCTCAGGTACTGATCCTTCCAAATGGATGCCTGAGTGGAGGGGAGGGAAGAGCATGTGCTTGATAGCTAGGCCCAAACCTGGGAAAAAGGCTTACCTGGGCTTGGTGCATTTTGGTCTGAGTGGCTTGGAAATTCCCCTTGGGACGTGTGGATACTCACGACCTCTTCCAAGAACATGAGCGTTTTGATCATCTCTGCCATCTCTTCTCTTTCAGACGTCAGGGATCTTGGACCCGTACTTGGAGCAGAGAATCGAGGAACTTCCTCAAGTCCACGTTGGCACTCCGTATGTTTCTGCCAGTATCAGCGAGGTTCAATATGTCTCATGAATGTCTTTTGAGCCTGGTATCCTCTACAGCTGTGTCCAGGCCAGTATTCTCCATTGTAGCAGAACGTCTCTCATCAATGTATTCGCATCTCTCCTCAATCCGTGCAGCCAGCTTTTCGGCCAGCTTCTCTTGGTGTCTCCCATAAAGTCGACTCCACCGGGACTGAGCAAGTCTGAAAGAACCTCGCAGCCTCACCAATAAGCTGAAGACAGGCAGATCTTCCACTGTCTGCACTTTCAGTTTCTGGAAACTGACCCGTGAACTCAGGTCATTGGGCAGCAACAGTATCTTGAACTTACACAGTTTCCCGGACCAAAGACTTAAGCAAATGCCCACAGAGGGCGGCAGCACCCCCATCACACTGATCCACCCACAGAACTCTGCCCGGTTACCTAGGATCCACCAGCCACAACAAGCCTCGTGGTACACACCAACATTCCACCTGGAATCCAACCGGTAACGGCCATCCCCAATGGCTGCTGCATCTTGTCAGTGTTGGGGGAGGGGCTGCATCCGACCAGAGGTTCCTAAGTTAAATGTGATTCTTCCCACTATAGTCCCATGGGCCTTTGTTCTTCCCTCTTTCCTTTTGTTCAGATCTGTATGCACAGTGCCAAAAGAAGGAAGCGTGTCCATTTTCAGTTGATGGTTTCACACGTCATTAAACTTTCTAACAGTTCACTGTACACAGAGACCCACTAAAGGAAACATATGTTCCTGTAATATGCGTACACCCGGAATACATATCCGTCTGTTGATTTCTGTTGAAAAACCCGCACTCTCAGGACATGAATCCATTGGTTCCATGGGGGCTGAAATTCCTAGAAATGAAACCAACCTCAGTGTGCATTTTACTGTCTGTCTCTTTTGCACTTGGATCACTTTTGCAGAGCTACTTGTCTTTGTTATAGGCTTATGCCATTTCTTCTCCACGTAGGGTACAATATGTCATTCATTCATTCTGTTGGAAGACTTGCAAGTCTATATCAAGGACTAGGAATCCACTGGACTCCAAATCGGCATTTGGGGTAGGTCATACTATGATCTTTTGAATCAATACTTATGAATATAAATTCACGCCTCCGATTTGCGAATACAAGTGTGCTGAGTACATGCAAGCTGCTAAACTGGGTTGATGCCTGCTGAATGATCCTTGACATCACCTTGAGTATTTTCTTTTGAATAATCATGGTTCCCTTGGCATATGTCAGCCAACCGTACCCTTTTGGTGCTAGTTTGTTTGTTGGATTCTTTGTTGGTCTGCTTCTCGTTTGTTTGACAAACACGTCAGGCAATGCATTTTTCCTTTCGCTTCAGAGAGTCATATAAGCTGATTCACTTAAGATAGTGCTTCCAATTACCTATGATTTCCTGCTTCCCTCCCCCATCTTTAGGGTTTTGATGTCCTCCTTGCCTTGTTCTTGTTTCTTCTTTGCCACTCATTCTCCTCTTGCATTTCCAATAATGGTTTTCTTCTTTCCATTTCATCTTGCTGCTTTTCTATTCAGGGGAGTATTCTCATCCTGCCTTTTAGGATAAGTATCGAACTGCTGAAATATTTTCTTTTTCCTCGAACTGATGAATTCTTTTAAGATTTGTCGGTCTGTGGATTTCACTAGCTCTGCCGTTATTAGAAACAGAGGTCATGTGGCATAGGCTTCCCTAGATGGCAGCATTTGGCCATTCAGGATATTGTCTATTTCCTGGTACTCCTCCCTGTCCTGCACGATTGCTGCCGAGATATCAGCTGGAACCCCTCTGGAGGTTCTCTTGTGACTATGTTGCTTTCCTCCAGGCGCATTTTAAGTCACTGGGATGCTCATGAACTTTGTTGATTTGAATCAAACAGCTGCTGCTAGGTCTATTGGTATTCCACCTCCTTTGGACGCTGTGTAATTCCTGAATTCGCATAGATGATTCTTTCTTGGCTTTCAGCATGTTTCAGTCTGATTTTTCTGCAGATAACTTTTCAGACATTTTTTGTTTCTTTATCTCTTTCTTTTCCATCTGGGACTCTTATGAATCCTAGTCTTTCATGCCTTGTCTTACCCCAGGATTCAACAGCAATGTTTTCTTTCTTTTGCACTTGCTTTCCTATGTCTGCTTCTGACCGAGGGATTTCTGTTCCCCTGTCTTCACAGTCATTCACGCGTCCCTCTGCATTATCTAGTCTGCTTAGGACTGAAGTTTAGCCCTGATAATATCAGATACATTGAGTTTTCTGATATTATTTGGCTCATCGTTTGACTTTCTCTTCCCCTTTTCTAGTATTCTGCCTTTTGTGATTCTGAGACACTGTTTTTCTTCACTGTTTCCCTAACCTCCGTTTTCAATACTTTCTCTGGATAGCGTTTTGCAGTCTAGTTGTTTGAAAGCTTATCTTTTGGGCCTTCAATCTCTTTGGAACTGAAAATGGTACATCCTATTTTTTTACTGTACTTCTTCATATCTCCTGGTCAGGTAATATCAGGTATCTAATGTAAATTTCTAGGGCGTTGTTAACTTAAAATTTCAGACCGTTGGCTCTACGCAATTCCATGGGATTTCTGTGAGGACAAATTCTCCTAGACATTGATGCAAAGTCCTGTTCCAGTGTGTGTTGTCTGGTATATCTCCAATTGCTGGTGTTGCATTAGTTGTGATGAACACCCCGTAGTATTTCGATTAGCATAACCTCATTTTGATTACACATATCTCGCAAAGGTGAAAGTGCACAGGACACTTCCTCTTGTGGAAATGAGGCTTCTAAAGTTTCTCAGCTCTGCATTCTGCTCTATGTCAATTTGGAGTGTTTCCAAAACAGCAAACTGAGAGTGCGCTTGTGCTTTGTAGTGCCACGGGAATTTCCCAATGAAACCAGTTCTTCCCAAAACTTCTGTGTCTACAGAAACAGCAGTGGAAGCATATCTATGGATGTCACACATCAGGGCCTGCTGGAATGATCCTGCAGACCGACCTTGGTGTCCTCGGTGCCGTAACGTGCCGGTGCCATCCAAAATGTAGCATCAACTTTTGGGAGATAATGCTGAAGGATATGCTCCCACTTCTCATGCTGTGGACTAGGACCACTCTTCTTTGTCCTCTCATCCTTGTGACACGGGTGCACGAAGCAACCACAGAGATGCTGCGCATCCTGTGCCTCAAAACAATCCATAATCCCAGCCCAGGTTATGAAAGTAGCAGATCCTAAGGCTTTACATTCTGATATCAAACCCAAGGTCCCCTGGATCCCTCAGACCAGATGCATGATATCTCTGATTCAGCCCCACACGTGCTCTATTGGCAACATGCCAAATTGGTCCCTGGTCCTGCAGATGCACTGGGTGTGGCCATGGGACATGTCGATAATCTCAACCGCATTCGCCAGTATGGCTGTTTTATGACTGGGGTCACAGGTCGGTTTGCTCCCTTGATAGGACCCACCTCATCCCACAACGCACTCCAGATCCCTGAGACTCAGCGTGTGCCATCATCCGTAGCCCTATCCCTCACTGACCGCTGCTTCTGCTGTCTCAAATTTGGCAGCTCGGATCTTGGTCTCAGAATCAACTTTGGGGATATTTTGCGCTGGTTTCTTTGAGATCTGTCAGCCAAGCATCTGCTGTGCACTCTTCTAACACTCAGCGAATCACCTTCAATCCCATGTCTCCTGTCTGCTTGAGAGTGTGCGTCCAAGTTAAACAGAGTTTCACCTTTGCTGCTCCATCACCAGGGGTCAGACCCTGCACTGGCTTCCATTCCCTGATTTGCCTTCTCCTGCTTCCAGGTGTTCTGAGGCCTCATCCTGTCTTTGGAAGTAACAGACCTCTCTTCGGCAAGTGTCCTGTGCCAAGGGCTGGGTGTGTGTATGTTTCCATTGCTGTGTACATGGGAGCGAGTGAGCCCAGTTTGCCCTGATCCTCTGCCAACTGGGCATCGATGAATCATCACTTTCCAGATACATTTCACCGAAATGTGATTTTTGTTTAGCTCTTGGTTTCTATACAGCTGTGGTGGGAGGGATTGTCCGAAGACTACGATTTTGACATTGTGTTGATATCTCATTTGAAATCTTTGAAAAGTTTAATAGAATTGATTTACATGTTTTGGGAGTTATACGAAAATGAAGTGAGTTTTTGAAACATACTAAATCGACCTAGAAGCCAGACTTGTCAATTTTTGTAACATTTTGTCAGCTCTAAGGAAAACATAGACAGATAGAATGCAAACTAGCAGTCCAAACTGTTAAAGGACTCATGTCAGCTCTTTACTGTTGAAGCCTCCGAAACAAACAGGAACCATGAAATACCTATTGGAAACATGAAATAACCCCCAACCTTGGATTCACTTGTGCATGTAGTGCCCTTTACTCCCAATGAAACCTACTGGCCAATGTTGGCATTTCAAGGGGTAACATCCCTCTCTAGGGAAATACAAGAGAAAACAAACCAAATATATACATTTAGGTTTGAATCCAAAATCACCTAGAGGCATTATAGCTATGAGAACCCTGCTGCAGCTATGCTAGGCTATTGAGAACCAGGTGTTCTTCTATCAGTGATGAGAACGCTTAATCATCCGATCATGTTGGGTAAAGCAATTTAACGCAACCAAGTCTACAACCCCATGATATAGTGCCCCTGGGGGCTTGAATCAAGTGAAAGATGGTCCACATAAGCTGTGTCTTTAAAGTCATTGGCGAATTTTACGGTTCAGTTCACTATCTGACTTATAGTATGTACCTATACTGTCTTGAAAAACTGAGG
The DNA here is from genome assembly GCF_048564905.1 of Vicugna pacos. Lineage (NCBI taxonomy): Eukaryota > Metazoa > Chordata > Mammalia > Artiodactyla > Camelidae > Vicugna > Vicugna pacos. The sequence continues at coordinate 1,675,153 of NC_133017.1, forward strand.
CCTAATACATATACAAGTTCAGTCAAAGATTCCCCTCACTTACCACACTCCCTTCACCCCAGAGAAGACATAAACCCAGCATTTGCTGAATCTAGCGGAAGGCCATCGTTTTTTTGTGTGAGCTAAGTATTCAATTCCTATCTATTTCAGTCGAGACTCTTTGACCTTTAGGAGTTCACTGTAGTTCACAGAGTGTGAAGCTGGAGGAACTCTGATCCTAGGAGGGGCTTGCTCTTCTCGTACTGGCTTCATTGCAGCTCAGGTACTGATCCTTCCAAGTGGATGCCTGAGTGGAGGGGAGGGAAGAGCAAGTGCTTGATAGCTAGGCCCAAACCTGGGAAAAAGGCTTACCTGGGCTTGGTGCATTTTGGTCTGAGTGGCTTGGAAATGCCCCTTGGGACGTGTGGATACTCACGACCTCTTCCAAGAACATGAGCGTTTTGATCATCTCTGCCATCTCTTCTCTTTCAGACGTCAGGGTTCTTGGACCCGTACTTGGAGCAGAGAATCGAGGAACTTCCTCAAGTCCACGTTGGCACTCCGTATGTTTCTGCCAGTATCAGCGAGGTTCAATATGTCTCATGAATGTCTTGCGAGCCTGGTATCCTCTACAGCTGTGTCCAGGCCAGTAATCTCCATTGTAGCAGAACGTCTCTCATCAATGTGTTCGCATCTCTCCTCAATCCGTGCAGCCAGCTTTTTGGCCAGCTTCTCCTGGTGTCTCCCATAAAGTCGACATCACCGGGACTGAGCAAGTCTGAAAGAACCTCGCACCCTCACCAGTAAGCTGATGACAGGCAGATCTTCCACTGTCTGCCCTTTCAGGTTCTGGAAACTGACCCGTGAACTCAGGTCTTTGGGCAGCAGCAGTATCTCGAACTTACACAGTTTCCCGGATCAAAGACCTAAGCCAAGCCCCACAGAGGGCGGCAGCACCCCCATCACACTGATCCACCCACAGATCTCTGCCCGGTTACCTAGGATCCACCAGCCACAACAAGCCTCGTGGTACACACCAACATTCCACCTGGAATCCAACCGGTAACGGCCATCCCCAATGGCTGCTGCATCTTGTCAGTGTTGGGGGAGGGGTTGCATCCGACCAGAGGTTCCTAAGGTAAATGTGATTCTTCCCACTATAGTCCCATGGGCCTTTGTTCTTCCCTCTTTCCTTTTGTTCAGATCTGTATGCACAGTGCCAAAAGAAGGAAGCGTGTCCATTTTCAGTTGATGGTTTCACACGTCATTAAACTTTCTAACAGTTCACAGTACACAGAGACCCACTAAAGGAAACATATGTTCCTGTAATATGCGTACACTCGGAATACATATCCGTCTGTTGATTTCTGTTGAAAAACCCGCACTCTCAGGACACGGATCCATTGGTTCCATGGGGGCTGAAATTCCTAGAAATGAAACCAACCGCAATGTGCATTTTACTGTCTGTCTCTTTTGCACTTAGATCACTTTTGCAGAGCTACTTGTCTTTGTTATAGGCTTATGCCATTTCTTCTCCACGTAGGGTACAATATGGCATTCATTCATCCTGTTGGAAGACTTGCAAGTCTATATCAAGAACTAGGAATCCACTGGACTCCAAATCGGCATTTGGGTTAGGTCACGGTATGCCCTTTTGAATCAATACTTATGAATATAAATTCATGCCTCTGATTTGCGAATACAAGTGTGCTGAGTACATGCAAGCCGCGATACTGTGTCGATGCGTTCTGAATGATCCTTGACATCACCTTGAGTATTTTCTTTTGAATAATCATGGTTCCCTTGGTATATGTCAGCCAACCGTACCCTTTTGGTGCTAGTTTTTTTGTTGGATTCTTTGTTGGTCTGCTTCTCGTTTGTTTGGCAAACACGTCAGGCCATGCATCTCTCCGTTCGCTTCAAACAGAGAGTCATATATGCTGATTCACTTAAGATAGTGCTTCCAATCACCTATGATTTCCTGCTTCCCTCCCCCATCTTTAGGGTTTTGATGTCCTCCTTGCCTTGTTCTTGTTTCTTCTTTGCCACTCATTCTCATCTTGCATTTCCAATAATGGTTTTCTTCTTTCCATTTCATCTTGCTGCTTTTCTATTCAGGGGAGTATTCTCAACCTTCCTTTTAGAAGAAGTTTTGAACTGCTGAAATCTTTTAAGATTTGCCGGTCTGTGGAATTCTCTAGCTCTGCCGTTATTAGAAACAGCGGTCATGTGGCATAGGCTTCCCTAGATGGCAGCATTTGGCCATTCAGGATATTGTCTATTTCCTGGTACTCCTCCCTGTCCTGCACGATTGCTGCCGAGATATCAGCTGGAACCCCTCTGGAGGTTCTCTTGTGACTATGTTGCTTTCCTCCAGGCGCATTTTAAGTCACTGGGATGCTCATGAACTTTGTTGATTTGAATCAAACAGCTGCTGCTAGGTCTATTGGTATTCCACCTCCTTTGGACGCTGTGTAATTCCTGAATTCGCATAGATGATTCTTTCTTGGCTTTCAGCATGTTTCAGTCTGATTTTTCTGCAGATAACTTTTCAGACATTTTTTGTTTCTTTATCTCTTTCTTTTCCATCTGGGACTCTTATGAATCCTAGTCTTTCATGCCTTGTCTTACCCCAGGATTCAACAGCAATGTTTCCTTTCTTTAGCACTTGCTTTCCTATGTCTGCTTCTGACCGAGGGATTTCTGTTCCCCTGTCTTCACAGTCATTCACGCGTCCCTCTGCATTATCTAGTCTGCTTAGGACTGAAGTTTATCCATGATATTATCACATACATTGAGTTTTCTGATATTGTTTGGCTCTTCGTTCGACTTTCTCTTCCCTTTTTCTGGTATTCTGCCTTTTGTGATTCTGAGACACTGTTTTTCTTCACTGTTTCCCTCACCTCCGTTTTCAATACTTTCTCTGGATAGCGTTTTGCAGTCTAGTTGTTTGAAAGCTTATCTTTTGGGCCTTCAATCTCTTTGGAACTGAAAATGGTACATCCTATTTTTTTACTGTACTTCTTCATATCTCCTGGTCAGGTAATATCAGGTATCTAATGTAAATTTCTAGGGCTTTGTTAAGTTAAAATTTCAGACCGTTGGCTCTATGCAATTCCATGGGATTTCTGTGAGGACAAATTCTCCTAGACATTGATGCCATGTCCTGTTCCTGTGTGTGTTGTCTGGCATATCTCCAATTGCTGGTGTTGCCTTAGTTGTGATGAACACCCCGTAGTATTTCGACTAGCATAACCTCATTTTGATTACGCATATCTCGCAAAGGTGAAAGTGCACAGGACACTTCCTCTTGTGGAAATGAGGCTTCTAAAGTTTCTCAGCTCTGCATTCTGCTCTATGTCAATTTGGAGTGTTTCCAAAACAGCAAACTGAGAGTGCGCTTGTGCTTTGTAGTGCCACGGGAATTTCCCAATGAAACCAGATCTTCCCAAAACTTCTGTGTCTACAGAAACAGCAGTGGAAGCATATCTATGGATGTCACACATCAGGGCCTGCTGGAATGATCCCGCAGACCGACCTTGGTGTCCTCGGTGCCGTAACGTGTCGGTGCCATCCAAAATGTAGCATCCGCTTTTGGGAGATAATGCTGAAGGATATGCTCCCACTTCTCACGCTGTGGACTAGGACCACTCTTCTTTGTCCTCTCATCCTTGTGACACGGGTGCACGAAGGCAACCACAGAGATGTTGCACATCCTGTGCCTCAAAACAATCCATAATCCCAGCCCAGGTTATGAAAGTAGCAGATCCTAAGGCTTTACATTCTGATTTCAAACCCAAGGCCCCCTGGATCCCTCAGACCAGATGCATGATATCTCTGATTCAGCCCCACACGTGCCCTATTGGCAACATGCCAAATTGGTCCCTGGTCCTGCAGATGCACTGGGTGTGGCCATGGGACCTATCGATACTCTCAACCACGTTCGCCAGTGTGGTTGCTTTATCATTGGGGTCACAGGTCGGTTTGCTCTCTTGATAGGACCCACCACATCCCACAACGCACTCCAGATCCCTGAGACTCAGCGTGTGCCATCATCCGTAGCCCTATCCCTCACTGACCGCTGCCTCTGCTGCCTCAAATTTGGCAGCTCGGATCTTGGTCTCAGAATCAACTGTGGGGATATTTTGCGCTGGTTTCTTTGAGTTCTGTCAGCCAAGCATCTGCTGTGCACTCTTCTAACACTCAGCGCATCACCTTCAATCCCATGTCTCCTGTCTGCTTGAGAGTGTGCGTCCAAGTTAAACAGAGTTTCACCTTTGCTGCTCCATCACCAGGGGTCAGACCCTGCACTGGCTTCCATTCCTTGATTTGTCGTCTCCTGCCTCCAGGTGTTCTGAGGCCTCATCCTGTCTTTGGAAATAACAGACCTCTCTTCGGCAAGTGTCCTGTGCCAAGGGCTGGGTGAGTGGATGTTTCCATTGCTGTGTACATGGGAGCGAGTGAGCGCAGGTTGCCCTGCTTCTCTGCCAACTGGGCATCGATGAATCAACACTTTCCAGATACATTTCACAGAAATGTGATTTTTGTTAAGCTCTTGGTTTCTATACAGCCGTGGCGGGAGGGATTGTCCGAAGACTCCAGTTTTGACATTGTTTTGATATCCCATTTGCAGTCTTTAAAAAGTTTAATAGAATTGATTTACATGTTTTGGGAGTTATACGAAAATGAAGTTAGTTTTTGAAACATACTAAATCGACCTAGAAGCCAGACATGTCAATTTTTGTAACATTTTGTCAGCTCTAAGGAAAACATAGACAGATAGAATGCAAACTAGCAGTCCAAACTGTTAAAGGACTCATGTCAGCTCTTTACTGTTGAAGCCTCCGAAACAAACAGGAACCATGAAATACCTATTGGAAACATGAAATAACCCCCAACCTTGGATTCACTTGTGCATGTAGTGCCCTTTACTCCCAATGAAACCTACTGGCCAATGTTGGCATTTCAAGGGGTAACATCCCTCTCTAGGGAAATACAAGAGAAACCAAACCAAATATATACATTTAGGTTTGAATCCAAAATCACCTAGAGGCATTATAGCTATGAGAACCCTGCTGCAGCTATGCTAGGCTATTGAGAACCAGGTGTTCTTCTATCAGTGATGAGAACGCTTAATCATCCGATCATGTTGGGTAAAGCAATTTAACGCAACCAAGTCTACAACCCCATGATATAGTGCCCCTGGGGGCTTGAATCAAGTGAAAGATGGTCCACATAAGCTGTGTCTTTAAAGTCATTGGCGAATTTTACGGTTCAGTTCACTATCTGACTTATAGTATGTACCTATACTGTCTTGAAAAACTGAGGCCTAATACATATACAAGTTCAGTCAAAGATTCCCCTCACTTACCACACTCCCTTCACCCCAGAGAAGACATAAACCCAGCATTTGCTGAATCTAGCGGAAGGCCATCGTTTTTTTGTGTGAGCTAAGTATTCAATTCCTATCTATTTCAGTCGAGACTCTTTGACCTTTAGGAGTTCACTGTAGTTCACAGAGTGTGAAGCTGGAGGAACTCTGATCCTAGGAGGGGCTTGCTCTTCTCGTACTGGCTTCATTGCAGCTCAGGTACTGATCCTTCCAAGTGGATGCCTGAGTGGAGGGGAGGGAAGAGCAAGTGCTTGATAGCTAGGCCCAAACCTGGGAAAAAGGCTTACCTGGGCTTGGCGCATTTTGGTCTGAGTGGCTTGGAAATGCCCCTTGGGACGTGTGGATACTCACGACCTCTTCCAAGAACATGAGCGTTTTGATCATCTCTGCCATCTCTTCTCTTTCAGACGTCAGGGTTCTTGGACCCGTACTTGGAGCAGAGAATCGAGGAACTTCCTCAAGTCCACGTTGGCACTCCGTATGTTTCTGCCAGTATCAGCGAGGTTCAATATGTCTCATGAATGTCTTGCGAGCCTGGTATCCTCTACAGCTGTGTCCAGGCCAGTAATCTCCATTGTAGCAGAACGTCTCTCATCAATGTGTTCGCATCTCTCCTCAATCCGTGCAGCCAGCTTTTTGGCCAGCTTCTCCTGGTGTCTCCCATAAAGTCGACATCACCGGGACTGAGCAAGTCTGAAAGAACCTCGCACCCTCACCAGTAAGCTGATGACAGGCAGATCTTCCACTGTCTGCCCTTTCAGGTTCTGGAAACTGACCCGTGAACTCAGGTCTTTGGGCAGCAGCAGTATCTCGAACTTACACAGTTTCCCGGATCAAAGACCTAAGCCAAGCTCCACAGAGGGCGGCAGCACCCCCATCACACTGATCCACCCACAGATCTCTGCCCGGTTACCTAGGATCCACCAGCCACAACAAGCCTCGTGGTACACACCAACATTCCACCTGGAATCCAACCGGTAACGGCCATCCCCAATGGCTGCTGCATCTTGTCAGTGTTGGGGGAGGGGTTGCATCCGACCAGAGGTTCCTAAGGTAAATGTGATTCTTCCCACTATAGTCCCATGGGCCTTTGTTCTTCCCTCTTTCCTTTTGTTCAGATCTGTATGCACAGTGCCAAAAGAAGGAAGCGTGTCCATTTTCAGTTGATGGTTTCACACGTCATTAAACTTTCTAACAGTTCACAGTACACAGAGACCCACTAAAGGAAACATATGTTCCTGTAATATGCGTACACTCGGAATACATATCCGTCTGTTGATTTCTGTTGAAAAACCCGCACTCTCAGGACACGGATCCATTGGTTCCATGGGGGCTGAAATTCCTAGAAATGAAACCAACCGCAATGTGCATTTTACTGTCTGTCTCTTTTGCACTTAGATCACTTTTGCAGAGCTACTTGTCTTTGTTATAGGCTTATGCCATTTCTTCTCCACGTAGGGTACAATATGGCATTCATTCATCCTGTTGGAAGACTTGCAAGTCTATATCAAGGACTAGGAATCCACTGGACTCCAAATCGGCATTTGGGTTAGGTCACGGTATGCCCTTTTGAATCAATACTTATGAATATAAATTCATGCCTCTGATTTGCGAATACAAGTGTGCTGAGTACATGCAAGCCGCGATACTGTGTCGATGCGTTCTGAATGATCCTTGACATCACCTTGAGTATTTTCTTTTGAATAATCATGGTTCCCTTGGTATATGTCAGCCAACCGTACCCTTTTGGTGCTAGTTTTTTTGTTGGATTCTTTGTTGGTCTGCTTCTCGTTTGTTTGGCAAACACGTCAGGCCATGCATCTCTCCGTTCGCTTCAAACAGAGAGTCATATATGCTGATTCACTTAAGATAGTGCTTCCAATCACCTATGATTTCCTGCTTCCCTCCCCCATCTTTAGGGTTTTGATGTCCTCCTTGCCTTGTTCTTGTTTCTTCTTTGCCACTCATTCTCATCTTGCATTTCCAATAATGGTTTTCTTCTTTCCATTTCATCTTGCTGCTTTTCTATTCAGGGGAGTATTCTCAACCTTCCTTTTAGAAGAAGTTTTGAACTGCTGAAATCTTTTAAGATTTGCCGGTCTGTGGAATTCTCTAGCTCTGCCGTTATTAGAAACAGCGGTCATGTGGCATAGGCTTCCCTAGATGGCAGCATTTGGCCATTCAGGATATTGTCTATTTCCTGGTACTCCTCCCTGTCCTGCACGATTGCTGCCGAGATATCAGCTGGAACCCCTCTGGAGGTTCTCTTGTGACTATGTTGCTTTCCTCCAGGCGCATTTTAAGTCACTGGGATGCTCATGAACTTTGTTGATTTGAATCAAACAGCTGCTGCTAGGTCTATTGGTATTCCACCTCCTTTGGACGCTGTGTAATTCCTGAATTCGCATAGATGATTCTTTCTTGGCTTTCAGCATGTTTCAGTCTGATTTTTCTGCAGATAACTTTTCAGACATTTTTTGTTTCTTTATCTCTTTCTTTTCCATCTGGGACTCTTATGAATCCTAGTCTTTCATGCCTTGTCTTACCCCAGGATTCAACAGCAATGTTTCCTTTCTTTAGCACTTGCTTTCCTATGTCTGCTTCTGACCGAGGGATTTCTGTTCCCCTGTCTTCACAGTCATTCACGCGTCCCTCTGCATTATCTAGTCTGCTTAGGACTGAAGTTTATCCATGATATTATCACATACATTGAGTTTTCTGATATTGTTTGGCTCTTCGTTCGACTTTCTCTTCCCTTTTTCTGGTATTCTGCCTTTTGTGATTCTGAGACACTGTTTTTCTTCACTGTTTCCCTCACCTCCGTTTTCAATACTTTCTCTGGATAGCGTTTTGCAGTCTAGTTGTTTGAAAGCTTATCTTTTGGGCCTTCAATCTCTTTGGAACTGAAAATGGTACATCCTATTTTTTTACTGTACTTCTTCATATCTCCTGGTCAGGTAATATCAGGTATCTAATGTAAATTTCTAGGGCTTTGTTAAGTTAAAATTTCAGACCGTTGGCTCTATGCAATTCCATGGGATTTCTGTGAGGACAAATTCTCCTAGACATTGATGCCATGTCCTGTTCCTGTGTGTGTTGTCTGGCATATCTCCAATTGCTGGTGTTGCCTTAGTTGTGATGAACACCCCGTAGTATTTCGACTAGCATAACCTCATTTTGATTACGCATATCTCGCAAAGGTGAAAGTGCACAGGACACTTCCTCTTGTGGAAATGAGGCTTCTAAAGTTTCTCAGCTCTGCATTCTGCTCTATGTCAATTTGGAGTGTTTCCAAAACAGCAAACTGAGAGTGCGCTTGTGCTTTGTAGTGCCACGGGAATTTCCCAATGAAACCAGATCTTCCCAAAACTTCTGTGTCTACAGAAACAGCAGTGGAAGCATATCTATGGATGTCACACATCAGGGCCTGCTGGAATGATCCCGCAGACCGACCTTGGTGTCCTCGGTGCCGTAACGTGTCGGTGCCATCCAAAATGTAGCATCCGCTTTTGGGAGATAATGCTGAAGGATATGCTCCCACTTCTCACGCTGTGGACTAGGACCACTCTTCTTTGTCCTCTCATCCTTGTGACACGGGTGCACGAAGGCAACCACAGAGATGTTGCACATCCTGTGCCTCAAAACAATCCATAATCCCAGCCCAGGTTATGAAAGTAGCAGATCCTAAGGCTTTACATTCTGATTTCAAACCCAAGGCCCCCTGGATCCCTCAGACCAGATGCATGATATCTCTGATTCAGCCCCACACGTGCCCTATTGGCAACATGCCAAATTGGTCCCTGGTCCTGCAGATGCACTGGGTGTGGCCATGGGACCTATCGATACTCTCAACCACGTTCGCCAGTGTGGTTGCTTTATCATTGGGGTCACAGGTCGGTTTGCTCTCTTGATAGGACCCACCACATCCCACAACGCACTCCAGATCCCTGAGACTCAGCGTGTGCCATCATCCGTAGCCCTATCCCTCACTGACCGCTGCCTCTGCTGCCTCAAATTTGGCAGCTCGGATCTTGGTCTCAGAATCAACTGTGGGGATATTTTGCGCTGGTTTCTTTGAGTTCTGTCAGCCAAGCATCTGCTGTGCACTCTTCTAACACTCAGCGCATCACCTTCAATCCCATGTCTCCTGTCTGCTTGAGAGTGTGCGTCCAAGTTAAACAGAGTTTCACCTTTGCTGCTCCATCACCAGGGGTCAGACCCTGCACTGGCTTCCATTCCTTGATTTGTCGTCTCCTGCCTCCAGGTGTTCTGAGGCCTCATCCTGTCTTTGGAAATAACAGACCTCTCTTCGGCAAGTGTCCTGTGCCAAGGGCTGGGTGAGTGGATGTTTCCATTGCTGTGTACATGGGAGCGAGTGAGCGCAGGTTGCCCTGCTTCTCTGCCAACTGGGCATCGATGAATCAACACTTTCCAGATACATTTCACAGAAATGTGATTTTTGTTAAGCTCTTGGTTTCTATACAGCCGTGGCGGGAGGGATTGTCCGAAGACTCCAGTTTTGACATTGTTTTGATATCCCATTTGCAGTCTTTAAAAAGTTTAATAGAATTGATTTACATGTTTTGGGAGTTATACGAAAATGAAGTTAGTTTTTGAAACATACTAAATCGACCTAGAAGCCAGACATGTCAATTTTTGTAACATTTTGTCAGCTCTAAGGAAAACATAGACAGATAGAATGCAAACTAGCAGTCCAAACTGTTAAAGGACTCATGTCAGCTCTTTACTGTTGAAGCCTCCGAAACAAACAGGAACCATGAAATACCTATTGGAAACATGAAATAACCCCCAACCTTGGATTCACTTGTGCATGTAGTGCCCTTTACTCCCAATGAAACCTACTGGCCAATGTTGGCATTTCAAGGGGTAACATCCCTCTCTAGGGAAATACAAGAGAAACCAAACCAAATATATACATTTAGGTTTGAATCCAAAATCACCTAGAGGCATTATAGCTATGAGAACCCTGCTGCAGCTATGCTAGGCTATTGAGAACCAGGTGTTCTTCTATCAGTGATGAGAACGCTTAATCATCCGATCATGTTGGGTAAAGCAATTTAACGCAACCAAGTCTACAACCCCATGATATAGTGCCCCTGGGGGCTTGAATCAAGTGAAAGATGGTCCACATAAGCTGTGTCTTTAAAGTCATTGGCGAATTTTACGGTTCAGTTCACTATCTGACTTATAGTATGTACCTATACTGTCTTGAAAAACTGAGGCCTAATACATATACAAGTTCAGTCAAAGATTCCCCTCACTTACCACACTCCCTTCACCCCAGAGAAGACATAAACCCAGCATTTGCTGAATCTAGCGGAAGGCCATCGTTTTTTTGTGTGAGCTAAGTATTCAATTCCTATCTATTTCAGTCGAGACTCTTTGACCTTTAGGAGTTCACTGTAGTTCACAGAGTGTGAAGCTGGAGGAACTCTGATCCTAGGAGGGGCTTGCTCTTCTCGTACTGGCTTCATTGCAGCTCAGGTACTGATCCTTCCAAGTGGATGCCTGAGTGGAGGGGAGGGAAGAGCAAGTGCTTGATAGCTAGGCCCAAACCTGGGAAAAAGGCTTACCTGGGCTTGGTGCATTTTGGTCTGAGTGGCTTGGAAATGCCCCTTGGGACGTGTGGATACTCACGACCTCTTCCAAGAACATGAGCGTTTTGATCATCTCTGCCATCTCTTCTCTTTCAGACGTCAGGGTTCTTGGACCCGTACTTGGAGCAGAGAATCGAGGAACTTCCTCAAGTCCACGTTGGCACTCCGTATGTTTCTGCCAGTATCAGCGAGGTTCAATATGTCTCATGAATGTCTTGCGAGCCTGGTATCCTCTACAGCTGTGTCCAGGCCAGTAATCTCCATTGTAGCAGAACGTCTCTCATCAATGTGTTCGCATCTCTCCTCAATCCGTGCAGCCAGCTTTTTGGCCAGCTTCTCCTGGTGTCTCCCATAAAGTCGACATCACCGGGACTGAGCAAGTCTGAAAGAACCTCGCACCCTCACCAGTAAGCTGATGACAGGCAGATCTTCCACTGTCTGCCCTTTCAGGTTCTGGAAACTGACCCGTGAACTCAGGTCTTTGGGCAGCAGCAGTATCTCGAACTTACACAGTTTCCCGGATCAAAGACCTAAGCCAAGCCCCACAGAGGGCGGCAGCACCCCCATCACACTGATCCACCCACAGATCTCTGCCCGGTTACCTAGGATCCACCAGCCACAACAAGCCTCGTGGTACACACCAACATTCCACCTGGAATCCAACCGGTAACGGCCATCCCCAATGGCTGCTGCATCTTGTCAGTGTTGGGGGAGGGGTTGCATCCGACCAGAGGTTCCTAAGGTAAATGTGATTCTTCCCACTATAGTCCCATGGGCCTTTGTTCTTCCCTCTTTCCTTTTGTTCAGATCTGTATGCACAGTGCCAAAAGAAGGAAGCGTGTCCATTTTCAGTTGATGGTTTCACACGTCATTAAACTTTCTAACAGTTCACAGTACACAGAGACCCACTAAAGGAAACATATGTTCCTGTAATATGCGTACACTCGGAATACATATCCGTCTGTTGATTTCTGTTGAAAAACCCGCACTCTCAGGACACGGATCCATTGGTTCCATGGGGGCTGAAATTCCTAGAAATGAAACCAACCGCAATGTGCATTTTACTGTCTGTCTCTTTTGCACTTAGATCACTTTTGCAGAGCTACTTGTCTTTGTTATAGGCTTATGCCATTTCTTCTCCACGTAGGGTACAATATGGCATTCATTCATCCTGTTGGAAGACTTGCAAGTCTATATCAAGGACTAGGAATCCACTGGACTCCAAATCGGCATTTGGGTTAGGTCACGGTATGCCCTTTTGAATCAATACTTATGAATATAAATTCATGCCTCTGATTTGCGAATACAAGTGTGCTGAGTACATGCAAGCCGCGATACTGTGTCGATGCGTTCTGAATGATCCTTGACATCACCTTGAGTATTTTCTTTTGAATAATCATGGTTCCCTTGGTATATGTCAGCCAACCGTACCCTTTTGGTGCTAGTTTTTTTGTTGGATTCTTTGTTGGTCTGCTTCTCGTTTGTTTGGCAAACACGTCAGGCCATGCATCTCTCCGTTCGCTTCAAACAGAGAGTCATATATGCTGATTCACTTAAGATAGTGCTTCCAATCACCTATGATTTCCTGCTTCCCTCCCCCATCTTTAGGGTTTTGATGTCCTCCTTGCCTTGTTCTTGTTTCTTCTTTGCCACTCATTCTCATCTTGCATTTCCAATAATGGTTTTCTTCTTTCCATTTCATCTTGCTGCTTTTCTATTCAGGGGAGTATTCTCAACCTTCCTTTTAGAAGAAGTTTTGAACTGCTGAAATCTTTTAAGATTTGCCGGTCTGTGGAATTCTCTAGCTCTGCCGTTATTAGAAACAGCGGTCATGTGGCATAGGCTTCCCTAGATGGCAGCATTTGGCCATTCAGGATATTGTCTATTTCCTGGTACTCCTCCCTGTCCTGCACGATTGCTGCCGAGATATCAGCTGGAACCCCTCTGGAGGTTCTCTTGTGACTATGTTGCTTTCCTCCAGGCGCATTTTAAGTCACTGGGATGCTCATGAACTTTGATGATTTGAATCAAACAGCTGCTGCTAGGTCTATTGGTATTCCACCTCCTTTGGACGCTGTGTAATTCCTGAATTCGCATAGATGATTCTTTCTTGGCTTTCAGCATGTTTCAGTCTGATTTTTCTGCAGATAACTTTTCAGACATTTTTTGTTTCTTTATCTCTTTCTTTTCCATCTGGGACTCTTATGAATCCTAGTCTTTCATGCCTTGTCTTACCCCAGGATTCAACAGCAATGTTTCCTTTCTTTAGCACTTGCTTTCCTATGTCTGCTTCTGACCGAGGGATTTCTGTTCCCCTGTCTTCACAGTCATTCACGCGTCCCTCTGCATTATCTAGTCTGCTTAGGACTGAAGTTTATCCATGATATTATCACATACATTGAGTTTTCTGATATTGTTTGGCTCTTCGTTCGACTTTCTCTTCCCTTTTTCTGGTATTCTGCCTTTTGTGATTCTGAGACACTGTTTTTCTTCACTGTTTCCCTCACCTCCGTTTTCAATACTTTCTCTGGATAGCGTTTTGCAGTCTAGTTGTTTGAAAGCTTATCTTTTGGGCCTTCAATCTCTTTGGAACTGAAAATGGTACATCCTATTTTTTTACTGTACTTCTTCATATCTCCTGGTCAGGTAATATCAGGTATCTAATGTAAATTTCTAGGGCTTTGTTAAGTTAAAATTTCAGACCGTTGGCTCTATGCAATTCCATGGGATTTCTGTGAGGACAAATTCTCCTAGACATTGATGCCATGTCCTGTTCCTGTGTGTGTTGTCTGGCATATCTCCAATTGCTGGTGTTGCCTTAGTTGTGATGAACACCCCGTAGTATTTCGACTAGCATAACCTCATTTTGATTACGCATATCTCGCAAAGGTGAAAGTGCACAGGACACTTCCTCTTGTGGAAATGAGGCTTCTAAAGTTTCTCAGCTCTGCATTCTGCTCTATGTCAATTTGGAGTGTTTCCAAAACAGCAAACTGAGAGTGCGCTTGTGCTTTGTAGTGCCACGGGAATTTCCCAATGAAACCAGATCTTCCCAAAACTTCTGTGTCTACAGAAACAGCAGTGGAAGCATATCTATGGATGTCACACATCAGGGCCTGCTGGAATGATCCCGCAGACCGACCTTGGTGTCCTCGGTGCCGTAACGTTTCGGTGCCATCCAAAATGTAGCATCCGCTTTTGGGAGATAATGCTGAAGGATATGCTCCCACTTCTCACGCTGTGGACTAGGACCACTCTTCTTTGTCCTCTCATCCTTGTGACACGGGTGCACGAAGGCAACCACAGAGATGTTGCACATCCTGTGCCTCAAAACAATCCATAATCCCAGCCCAGGTTATGAAAGTAGCAGATCCTAAGGCTTTACATTCTGATTTCAAACCCAAGGCCCCCTGGATCCCTCAGACCAGATGCATGATATCTCTGATTCAGCCCCACACGTGCCCTATTGGCAACATGCCAAATTGGTCCCTGGTCCTGCAGATGCACTGGGTGTGGCCATGGGACCTATCGATACTCTCAACCACGTTCGCCAGTGTGGTTGCTTTATCATTGGGGTCACAGGTCGGTTTGCTCTCTTGATAGGACCCACCACATCCCACAACGCACTCCAGATCCCTGAGACTCAGCGTGTGCCATCATCCGTAGCCCTATCCCTCACTGACCGCTGCCTCTGCTGCCTCAAATTTGGCAGCTCGGATCTTGGTCTCAGAATCAACTGTGGGGATATTTTGCGCTGGTTTCTTTGAGTTCTGTCAGCCAAGCATCTGCTGTGCACTCTTCTAACACTCAGCGCATCACCTTCAATCCCATGTCTCCTGTCTGCTTGAGAGTGTGCGTCCAAGTTAAACAGAGTTTCACCTTTGCTGCTCCATCACCAGGGGTCAGACCCTGCACTGGCTTCCATTCCTTGATTTGTCGTCTCCTGCCTCCAGGTGTTCTGAGGCCTCATCCTGTCTTTGGAAATAACAGACCTCTCTTCGGCAAGTGTCCTGTGCCAAGGGCTGGGTGAGTGGATGTTTCCATTGCTGTGTACATGGGAGCGAGTGAGCGCAGGTTGCCCTGCTTCTCTGCCAACTGGGCATCGATGAATCAACACTTTCCAGATACATTTCACAGAAATGTGATTTTTGTTAAGCTCTTGGTTTCTATACAGCCGTGGCGGGAGGGATTGTCCGAAGACTCCAGTTTTGACATTGTTTTGATATCCCATTTGCGGTCTTTAAAAAGTTTAATAGAATTGATTTACATGTTTTGGGAGTTATACGAAAATGAAGTTAGTTTTTGAAACATACTAAATCGACCTAGAAGCCAGACATGTCAATTTTTGTAACATTTTGTCAGCTCTAAGGAAAACATAGACAGATAGAATGCAAACTAGCAGTCCAAACTGTTAAAGGACTCATGTCAGCTCTTTACTGTTGAAGCCTCCGAAACAAACAGGAACCATGAAATACCTATTGGAAACATGAAATAACCCCCAACCTTGGATTCACTTGTGCATGTGGTGCCCTTTACTCCCAATGAAACCTACTGGCCAATGTTGGCATTTCAAGGGGTAACATCCCTCTCTAGGGAAATACAAGAGAAACCAAACCAAATATATACATTTAGGTTTGAATCCAAAATCACCTAGAGGCATTATAGCTATGAGAACCCTGCTGCAGCTATGCTAGGCTATTGAGAACCAGGTGTTCTTCTATCAGTGATGAGAACGCTTAATCATCCGATCATGTTGGGTAAAGCAATTTAACGCAACCAAGTCTACAACCCCATGATATAGTGCCCCTGGGGGCTTGAATCAAGTGAAAGATGGTCCACATAAGCTGTGTCTTTAAAGTCATTGGCGAATTTTACGGTTCAGTTCACTATCTGACTTATAGTATGTACCTATACTGTCTTGAAAAACTGAGGCCTAATACATATACAAGTTCAGTCAAAGATTCCCCTCACTTACCACACTCCCTTCACCCCAGAGAAGACATAAACCCAGCATTTGCTGAATCTAGCGGAAGGCCATCGTTTTTTTGTGTGAGCTAAGTATTCAATTCCTATCTATTTCAGTCGAGACTCTTTGACCTTTAGGAGTTCACTGTAGTTCACAGAGTGTGAAGCTGGAGGAACTCTGATCCTAGGAGGGGCTTGCTCTTCTCGTACTGGCTTCATTGCAGCTCAGGTACTGATCCTTCCAAGTGGATGCCTGAGTGGAGGGGAGGGAAGAGCAAGTGCTTGATAGCTAGGCCCAAACCTGGGAAAAAGGCTTACCTGGGCTTGGTGCATTTTGGTCTGAGTGGCTTGGAAATGCCCCTTGGGACGTGTGGATACTCACGACCTCTTCCAAGAACATGAGCGTTTTGATCATCTCTGCCATCTCTTCTCTTTCAGACGTCAGGGTTCTTGGACCCGTACTTGGAGCAGAGAATCGAGGAACTTCCTCAAGTCCACGTTGGCACTCCGTATGTTTCTGCCAGTATCAGCGAGGTTCAATATGTCTCATGAATGTCTTGCGAGCCTGGTATCCTCTACAGCTGTGTCCAGGCCAGTAATCTCCATTGTAGCAGAACGTCTCTCATCAATGTGTTCGCATCTCTCCTCAATCCGTGCAGCCAGCTTTTTGGCCAGCTTCTCCTGGTGTCTCCCATAAAGTCGACATCACCGGGACTGAGCAAGTCTGAAAGAACCTCGCACCCTCACCAGTAAGCTGATGACAGGCAGATCTTCCACTGTCTGCCCTTTCAGGTTCTGGAAACTGACCCGTGAACTCAGGTCTTTGGGCAGCAGCAGTATCTCGAACTTACACAGTTTCCCGGATCAAAGACCTAAGCCAAGCCCCACAGAGGGCGGCAGCACCCCCATCACACTGATCCACCCACAGATCTCTGCCCGGTTACCTAGGATCCACCAGCCACAACAAGCCTCGTGGTACACACCAACATTCCACCTGGAATCCAACCGGTAACGGCCATCCCCAATGGCTGCTGCATCTTGTCAGTGTTGGGGGAGGGGTTGCATCCGACCAGAGGTTCCTAAGGTAAATGTGATTCTTCCCACTATAGTCCCATGGGCCTTTGTTCTTCCCTCTTTCCTTTTGTTCAGATCTGTATGCACAGTGCCAAAAGAAGGAAGCGTGTCCATTTTCAGTTGATGGTTTCACACGTCATTAAACTTTCTAACAGTTCACAGTACACAGAGACCCACTAAAGGAAACATATGTTCCTGTAATATGCGTACACTCGGAATACATATCCGTCTGTTGATTTCTGTTGAAAAACCCGCACTCTCAGGACACGGATCCATTGGTTCCATGGGGGCTGAAATTCCTAGAAATGAAACCAACCGCAATGTGCATTTTACTGTCTGTCTCTTTTGCACTTAGATCACTTTTGCAGAGCTACTTGTCTTTGTTATAGGCTTATGCCATTTCTTCTCCACGTAGGGTACAATATGGCATTCATTCATCCTGTTGGAAGACTTGCAAGTCTATATCAAGGACTAGGAATCCACTGGACTCCAAATCGGCATTTGGGTTAGGTCACGGTATGCCCTTTTGAATCAATACTTATGAATATAAATTCATGCCTCTGATTTGCGAATACAAGTGTGCTGAGTACATGCAAGCCGCGATACTGTGTCGATGCGTTCTGAATGATCCTTGACATCACCTTGAGTATTTTCTTTTGAATAATCATGGTTCCCTTGGTATATGTCAGCCAACCGTACCCTTTTGGTGCTAGTTTTTTTGTTGGATTCTTTGTTGGTCTGCTTCTCGTTTGTTTGGCAAACACGTCAGGCCATGCATCTCTCCGTTCGCTTCAAACAGAGAGTCATATATGCTGATTCACTTAAGATAGTGCTTCCAATCACCTATGATTTCCTGCTTCCCTCCCCCATCTTTAGGGTTTTGATGTCCTCCTTGCCTTGTTCTTGTTTCTTCTTTGCCACTCATTCTCATCTTGCATTTCCAATAATGGTTTTCTTCTTTCCATTTCATCTTGCTGCTTTTCTATTCAGGGGAGTATTCTCAACCTTCCTTTTAGAAGAAGTTTTGAACTGCTGAAATCTTTTAAGATTTGCCGGTCTGTGGAATTCTCTAGCTCTGCCGTTATTAGAAACAGCGGTCATGTGGCATAGGCTTCCCTAGATGGCAGCATTTGGCCATTCAGGATATTGTCTATTTCCTGGTACTCCTCCCTGTCCTGCACGATTGCTGCCGAGATATCAGCTGGAACCCCTCTGGAGGTTCTCTTGTGACTATGTTGCTTTCCTCCAGGCGCATTTTAAGTCACTGGGATGCTCATGAACTTTGTTGATTTGAATCAAACAGCTGCTGCTAGGTCTATTGGTATTCCACCTCCTTTGGACGCTGTGTAATTCCTGAATTCGCATAGATGATTCTTTCTTGGCTTTCAGCATGTTTCAGTCTGATTTTTCTGCAGATAACTTTTCAGACATTTTTTGTTTCTTTATCTCTTTCTTTTCCATCTGGGACTCTTATGAATCCTAGTCTTTCATGCCTTGTCTTACCCCAGGATTCAACAGCAATGTTTCCTTTCTTTAGCACTTGCTTTCCTATGTCTGCTTCTGACCGAGGGATTTCTGTTCCCCTGTCTTCACAGTCATTCACGCGTCCCTCTGCATTATCTAGTCTGCTTAGGACTGAAGTTTATCCATGATATTATCACATACATTGAGTTTTCTGATATTGTTTGGCTCTTCGTTCGACTTTCTCTTCCCTTTTTCTGGTATTCTGCCTTTTGTGATTCTGAGACACTGTTTTTCTTCACTGTTTCCCTCACCTCCGTTTTCAATACTTTCTCTGGATAGCGTTTTGCAGTCTAGTTGTTTGAAAGCTTATCTTTTGGGCCTTCAATCTCTTTGGAACTGAAAATGGTACATCCTATTTTTTTACTGTACTTCTTCATATCTCCTGGTCAGGTAATATCAGGTATCTAATGTAAATTTCTAGGGCTTTGTTAAGTTAAAATTTCAGACCGTTGGCTCTATGCAATTCCATGGGATTTCTGTGAGGACAAATTCTCCTAGACATTGATGCCATGTCCTGTTCCTGTGTGTGTTGTCTGGCATATCTCCAATTGCTGGTGTTGCCTTAGTTGTGATGAACACCCCGTAGTATTTCGACTAGCATAACCTCATTTTGATTACGCATATCTCGCAAAGGTGAAAGTGCACAGGACACTTCCTCTTGTGGAAATGAGGCTTCTAAAGTTTCTCAGCTGTGCATTCTGCTCTATGTCAATTTGGAGTGTTTCCAAAACAGCAAACTGAGAGTGCGCTTGTGCTTTGTAGTGCCACGGGAATTTCCCAATGAAACCAGATCTTCCCAAAACTTCTGTGTCTACAGAAACAGCAGTGGAAGCATATCTATGGATGTCACACATCAGGGCCTGCTGGAATGATCCCGCAGACCGACCTTGGTGTCCTCGGTGCCGTAACGTGTCGGTGCCATCCAAAATGTAGCATCCGCTTTTGGGAGATAATGCTGAAGGATATGCTCCCACTTCTCACGCTGTGGACTAGGACCACTCTTCTTTGTCCTCTCATCCTTGTGACACGGGTGCACGAAGGCAACCACAGAGATGTTGCACATCCTGTGCCTCAAAACAATCCATAATCCCAGCCCAGGTTATGAAAGTAGCAGATCCTAAGGCTTTACATTCTGATTTCAAACCCAAGGCCCCCTGGATCCCTCAGACCAGATGCATGATATCTCTGATTCAGCCCCACACGTGCCCTATTGGCAACATGCCAAATTGGTCCCTGGTCCTGCAGATGCACTGGGTGTGGCCATGGGACCTATCGATACTCTCAACCACGTTCGCCAGTGTGGTTGCTTTATCATTGGGGTCACAGGTCGGTTTGCTCTCTTGATAGGACCCACCACATCCCACAATGCACTCCAGATCCCTGAGACTCAGCGTGTGCCATCATCCGTAGCCCTATCCCTCACTGACCGCTGCCTCTGCTGCCTCAAATTTGGCAGCTCGGATCTTGGTCTCAGAATCAACTGTGGGGATATTTTGCGCTGGTTTCTTTGAGTTCTGTCAGCCAAGCATCTGCTGTGCACTCTTCTAACACTCAGCGCATCACCTTCAATCCCATGTCTCCTGTCTGCTTGAGAGTGTGCGTCCAAGTTAAACAGAGTTTCACCTTTGCTGCTCCATCACCAGGGGTCAGACCCTGCACTGGCTTCCATTCCTTGATTTGTCGTCTCCTGCCTCCAGGTGTTCTGAGGCCTCATCCTGTCTTTGGAAATAACAGACCTCTCTTCGGCAAGTGTCCTGTGCCAAGGGCTGGGTGAGTGGATGTTTCCATTGCTGTGTACATGGGAGCGAGTGAGCGCAGGTTGCCCTGCTTCTCTGCCAACTGGGCATCGATGAATCAACACTTTCCAGATACATTTCACAGAAATGTGATTTTTGTTAAGCTCTTGGTTTCTATACAGCCGTGGCGGGAGGGATTGTCCGAAGACTACGATTTTGACATTGTTTTGATATCCCATTTGCAGTCTTTAAAAAGTTTAATAGAATTGATTTACATGTTTTGGGAGTTATACGAAAATGAAGTTAGTTTTTGAAACATACTAAATCGACCTAGAAGCCAGACATGTCAATTTTTGTAACATTTTGTCAGCTCTAAGGAAAACATAGACAGATAGAATGCAAACTAGCAGTCCAAACTGTTAAAGGACTCATGTCAGCTCTTTACTGTTGAAGCCTCCGAAACAAACAGGAACCATGAAATACCTATTGGAAACATGAAATAACCCCCAACCTTGGATTCACTTGTGCATGTAGTGCCCTTTACTCCCAATGAAACCTACTGGCCAATGTTGGCATTTCAAGGGGTAACATCCCTCTCTAGGGAAATACAAGAGAAACCAAACCAAATATATACATTTAGGTTTGAATCCAAAATCACCTAGAGGCATTATAGCTATGAGAACCCTGCTGCAGCTATGCTAGGCTATTGAGAACCAGGTGTTCTTCTATCAGTGATGAGAACGCTTAATCATCCGATCATGTTGGGTAAAGCAATTTAACGCAACCAAGTCTACAACCCCATGATATAGTGCCCCTGGGGGCTTGAATCAAGTGAAAGATGGTCCACATAAGCTGTGTCTTTAAAGTCATTGGCGAATTTTACGGTTCAGTTCACTATCTGACTTATAGTATGTACCTATACTGTCTTGAAAAACTGAGGCCTAATACATATACAAGTTCAGTCAAAGATTCCCCTCACTTACCACACTCCCTTCACCCCAGAGAAGACATAAACCCAGCATTTGCTGAATCTAGCGGAAGGCCATCGTTTTTTTGTGTGAGCTAAGTATTCAATTCCTATCTATTTCAGTCGAGACTCTTTGACCTTTAGGAGTTCACTGTAGTTCACAGAGTGTGAAGCTGGAGGAACTCTGATCCTAGGAGGGGCTTGCTCTTCTCGTACTGGCTTCATTGCAGCTCAGGTACTGATCCTTCCAAGTGGATGCCTGAGTGGAGGGGAGGGAAGAGCAAGTGCTTGATAGCTAGGCCCAAACCTGGGAAAAAGGCTTACCTGGGCTTGGTGCATTTTGGTCTGAGTGGCTTGGAAATGCCCCTTGGGACGTGTGGATACTCACGACCTCTTCCAAGAACATGAGCGTTTTGATCATCTCTGCCATCTCTTCTCTTTCAGACGTCAGGGTTCTTGGACCCGTACTTGGAGCAGAGAATCGAGGAACTTCCTCAAGTCCACGTTGGCACTCCGTATGTTTCTGCCAGTATCAGCGAGGTTCAATATGTCTCATGAATGTCTTGCGAGCCTGGTATCCTCTACAGCTGTGTCCAGGCCAGTAATCTCCATTGTAGCAGAACGTCTCTCATCAATGTGTTCGCATCTCTCCTCAATCCGTGCAGCCAGCTTTTTGGCCAGCTTCTCCTGGTGTCTCCCATAAAGTCGACATCACCGGGACTGAGCAAGTCTGAAAGAACCTCGCACCCTCACCAGTAAGCTGATGACAGGCAGATCTTCCACTGTCTGCCCTTTCAGGTTCTGGAAACTGACCCGTGAACTCAGGTCTTTGGGCAGCAGCAGTATCTCGAACTTACACAGTTTCCCGGATCAAAGACCTAAGCCAAGCCCCACAGAGGGCGGCAGCACCCCCATCACACTGATCCACCCACAGATCTCTGCCCGGTTACCTAGGATCCACCAGCCACAACAAGCCTCGTGGTACACACCAACATTCCACCTGGAATCCAACCGGTAACGGCCATCCCCAATGGCTGCTGCATCTTGTCAGTGTTGGGGGAGGGGTTGCATCCGACCAGAGGTTCCTAAGGTAAATGTGATTCTTCCCACTATAGTCCCATGGGCCTTTGTTCTTCCCTCTTTCCTTTTGTTCAGATCTGTATGCACAGTGCCAAAAGAAGGAAGCGTGTCCATTTTCAGTTGATGGTTTCACACGTCATTAAACTTTCTAACAGTTCACAGTACACAGAGACCCACTAAAGGAAACATATGTTCCTGTAATATGCGTACACTCGGAATACATATCCGTCTGTTGATTTCTGTTGAAAAACCCGCACTCTCAGGACACGGATCCATTGGTTCCATGGGGGCTGAAATTCCTAGAAATGAAACCAACCGCAATGTGCATTTTACTGTCTGTCTCTTTTGCACTTAGATCACTTTTGCAGAGCTACTTGTCTTTGTTATAGGCTTATGCCATTTCTTCTCCACGTAGGGTACAATATGGCATTCATTCATCCTGTTGGAAGACTTGCAAGTCTATATCAAGGACTAGGAATCCACTGGACTCCAAATCGGCATTTGGGTTAGGTCACGGTATGCCCTTTTGAATCAATACTTATGAATATAAATTCATGCCTCTGATTTGCGAATACAAGTGTGCTGAGTACATGCAAGCCGCGATACTGTGTCGATGCGTTCTGAATGATCCTTGACATCACCTTGAGTATTTTCTTTTGAATAATCATGGTTCCCTTGGTATATGTCAGCCAACCGTACCCTTTTGGTGCTAGTTTTTTTGTTGGATTCTTTGTTGGTCTGCTTCTCGTTTGTTTGGCAAACACGTCAGGCCATGCATCTCTCCGTTCGCTTCAAACAGAGAGTCATATATGCTGATTCACTTAAGATAGTGCTTCCAATCACCTATGATTTCCTGCTTCCCTCCCCTATCTTTAGGGTTTTGATGTCCTCCTTGCCTTGTTCTTGTTTCTTCTTTGCCACTCATTCTCATCTTGCATTTCCAATAATGGTTTTCTTCTTTCCATTTCATCTTGCTGCTTTTCTATTCAGGGGAGTATTCTCAACCTTCCTTTTAGAAGAAGTTTTGAACTGCTGAAATCTTTTAAGATTTGCCGGTCTGTGGAATTCTCTAGCTCTGCCGTTATTAGAAACAGCGGTCATGTGGCATAGGCTTCCCTAGATGGCAGCATTTGGCCATTCAGGATATTGTCTATTTCCTGGTACTCCTCCCTGTCCTGCACGATTGCTGCCGAGATATCAGCTGGAACCCCTCTGGAGGTTCTCTTGTGACTATGTTGCTTTCCTCCAGGCGCATTTTAAGTCACTGGGATGCTCATGAACTTTGTTGATTTGAATCAAACAGCTGCTGCTAGGTCTATTGGTATTCCACCTCCTTTGGACGCTGTGTAATTCCTGAATTCGCATAGATGATTCTTTCTTGGCTTTCAGCATGTTTCAGTCTGATTTTTCTGCAGATAACTTTTCAGACATTTTTTGTTTCTTTATCTCTTTCTTTTCCATCTGGGACTCTTATGAATCCTAGTCTTTCATGCCTTGTCTTACCCCAGGATTCAACAGCAATATTTACTTTGGTTTGCACTTGCTTTCCTATGTCTGCTTCTGACCGAGGGATTTCTGTTCCCCTGTCTTCACAGTCATTCACGCGTCCCTCTGCATTATCTAGTCTGCTTAGGACTGAAGTTTAGCCCTGATATTATCACATACATTGAGTTTTCTGATATTATTTGGCTCATCGTTTGACTTTCTCTTCCCCTTTTCTAGTATTCTGCCTTTTGTGATTCTGAAACACTGTTTTTCTTCACTGTTTCCCTCACCTCCGTTTTCAATACTTTCTCTGGATAGCGTTTTGCAGTCTAGTTGTTTGAAAGCTTATCTTTTGGGCCTTCAATCTCTTTGGAACTGAATATGGTACATCCTATTTTTTTACTGTACTTCTTCATATCTCCTGGTCAGGTAATATCAGGTATCTAATGTAAATTTCTAGGGCTTTGTTAAGTTAAAATTTCAGACCGTTGGCTCTATGCAATTCCATGGGATTTCTGTGAGGACAAATTCTCCTAGACATTGATGCCATGTCCTGTTCCTGTGTGTGTTGTCTGGCATATCTCCAATTGCTGGTGTTGCCTTAGTTGTGATGAACACCCCGTAGTATTTCGATTAGCATAACCTCATTTTGATTACGCATATCTCGCAAAGGTGAAAGTGCACAGGACACTTCCTCTTGTGGAAATGAGGCTTCTAAAGTTTCTCAGCTGTGCATTCTGCTCTCTGTCAATTTGGAGTGTTTCCAAAACAGCAAACTGAGAGTGCGCTTGTGCTTTGTAGTGCCACGGGAATTTCCCAATGAAACCAGTTCTTCCCAAAACTTCTGTGTCTACAGAAACAGCAGTGGAAGCATATCTATGGATGTCACACATCAGGGCCTGCTGGAATCATCCCGCAGACCGACCTTGGTGTCCTCGGTGCCGTAACGTGTCGGTGCCATCCAAAATGTAGCATCCGCTTTTGGGAGATAATGCTGAAGGATATGCTCCCACTTCTCACGCTGTGGACTAGGACCACTCTTCTTTGTCCTCTCATCCTTGTGACACGGGTGCACGAAGGCAACCACAGAGATGTTGCACATCCTGTGCCTCAAAACAATCCATAATCCCAGCCCAGGTTATGAAAGTAGCAGATCCTAAGGCTTTACATTCTGATTTCAAACCCAAGGCCCCCTGGATCCCTCAGACCAGATGCATGATATCTCTGATTCAGCCCCACACGTGCCCTATTGGCAACATGCCAAATTGGTCCCTGGTCCTGCAGATGCACTGGGTGTGGCCATGGGACCTATCGATACTCTCAACCACGTTCGCCAGTGTGGTTGCTTTATCATTGGGGTCACAGGTCGGTTTGCTCTCTTGATAGGACCCACCACATCCCACAACGCACTCCAGATCCCTGAGACTCAGCGTGTGCCATCATCCGTAGCCCTATCCCTCACTGACCGCTGCCTCTGCTGCCTCAAATTTGGCAGCTCGGATCTTGGTCTCAGAATCAACTGTGGGGATATTTTGCGCTGGTTTCTTTGAGTTCTGTCAGCCAAGCATCTTCTGTGCACTCTTCTAACACTCAGCGCATCACCTTCAATCCCATGTCTCCTGTCTGCTTGAGAGTGTGCGTCCAAGTTAAACAGAGTTTCACCTTTGCTGCTCCATCACCAGGGGTCAGACCCTGCACTGGCTTCCATTCCTTGATTTGTCGTCTCCTGCCTCCAGGTGTTCTGAGGCCTCATCCTGTCTTTGGAAATAACAGACCTCTCTTCGGCAAGTGTCCTGTGCCAAGGGCTGGGTGAGTGGATGTTTCCATTGCTGTGTACATGGGAGCGAGTGAGCGCAGGTTGCCCTGCTTCTCTGCCAACTGGGCATCGATGAATCAACACTTTCCAGATACATTTCACAGAAATGTGATTTTTGTTAAGCTCTTGGTTTCTATACAGCCGTGGCGGGAGGGATTGTCCGAAGACTCCAGTTTTGACATTGTTTTGATATCCCATTTGCAGTCTTTAAAAAGTTTAATAGAATTGATTTACATGTTTTGGGAGTTATACGAAAATGAAGTTAGTTTTTGAAACATACTAAATCGACCTAGAAGCCAGACATGTCAATTTTTGTAACATTTTGTCAGCTCTAAGGAAAACATAGACAGATAGAATGCAAACTAGCAGTCCAAACTGTTAAAGGACTCATGTCAGCTCTTTACTGTTGAAGCCTCCGAAACAAACAGGAACCATGAAATACCTATTGGAAACATGAAATAACCCCCAACCTTGGATTCACTTGTGCATGTGGTGCCCTTTACTCCCAATGAAACCTACTGGCCAATGTTGGCATTTCAAGGGGTAACATCCCTCTCTAGGGAAATACAAGAGAAACCAAACCAAATATATACATTTAGGTTTGAATCCAAAATCACCTAGAGGCATTATAGCTATGAGAACCCTGCTGCAGCTATGCTAGGCTATTGAGAACCAGGTGTTCTTCTATCAGTGATGAGAACGCTTAATCATCCGATCATGTTGGGTAAAGCAATTTAACGCAACCAAGTCTACAACCCCATGATATAGTGCCCCTGGGGGCTTGAATCAAGTGAAAGATGGTCCACATAAGCTGTGTCTTTAAAGTCATTGGCGAATTTTACGGTTCAGTTCACTATCTGACTTATAGTATGTACCTATACTGTCTTGAAAAACTGAGGCCTAATACATATACAAGTTCAGTCAAAGATTCCCCTCACTTACCACACTCCCTTCACCCCAGAGAAGACATAAACCCAGCATTTGCTGAATCTAGCGGAAGGCCATCGTTTTTTTGTGTGAGCTAAGTATTCAATTCCTATCTATTTCAGTCGAGACTCTTTGACCTTTAGGAGTTCACTGTAGTTCACAGAGTGTGAAGCTGGAGGAACTCTGATCCTAGGAGGGGCTTGCTCTTCTCGTACTGGCTTCATTGCAGCTCAGGTACTGATCCTTCCAAGTGGATGCCTGAGTGGAGGGGAGGGAAGAGCAAGTGCTTGATAGCTAGGCCCAAACCTGGGAAAAAGGCTTACCTGGGCTTGGTGCATTTTGGTCTGAGTGGCTTGGAAATGCCCCTTGGGACGTGTGGATACTCACGACCTCTTCCAAGAACATGAGCGTTTTGATCATCTCTGCCATCTCTTCTCTTTCAGACGTCAGGGTTCTTGGACCCGTACTTGGAGCAGAGAATCGAGGAACTTCCTCAAGTCCACGTTGGCACTCCGTATGTTTCTGCCAGTATCAGCGAGGTTCAATATGTCTCATGAATGTCTTGCGAGCCTGGTATCCTCTACAGCTGTGTCCAGGCCAGTAATCTCCATTGTAGCAGAACGTCTCTCATCAATGTGTTCGCATCTCTCCTCAATCTGTGCAGCCAGCTTTTTGGCCAGCTTCTCCTGGTGTCTCCCATAAAGTCGACATCACCGGGACTGAGCAAGTCTGAAAGAACCTCGCACCCTCACCAGTAAGCTGATGACAGGCAGATCTTCCACTGTCTGCCCTTTCAGGTTCTGGAAACTGACCCGTGAACTCAGGTCTTTGGGCAGCAGCAGTATCTCGAACTTACACAGTTTCCCGGATCAAAGACCTAAGCCAAGCCCCACAGAGGGCGGCAGCACCCCCATCACACTGATCCACCCACAGATCTCTGCCCGGTTACCTAGGATCCACCAGCCACAACAAGCCTCGTGGTACACACCAACATTCCACCTGGAATCCAACCGGTAACGGCCATCCCCAATGGCTGCTGCATCTTGTCAGTGTTGGGGGAGGGGTTGCATCCGACCAGAGGTTCCTAAGGTAAATGTGATTCTTCCCACTATAGTCCCATGGGCCTTTGTTCTTCCCTCTTTCCTTTTGTTCAGATCTGTATGCACAGTGCCAAAAGAAGGAAGCGTGTCCATTTTCAGTTGATGGTTTCACACGTCATTAAACTTTCTAACAGTTCACAGTACACAGAGACCCACTAAAGGAAACATATGTTCCTGTAATATGCGTACACTCGGAATACATATCCGTCTGTTGATTTCTGTTGAAAAACCCGCACTCTCAGGACACGGATCCATTGGTTCCATGGGGGCTGAAATTCCTAGAAATGAAACCAACCGCAATGTGCATTTTACTGTCTGTCTCTTTTGCACTTAGATCACTTTTGCAGAGCTACTTGTCTTTGTTATAGGCTTATGCCATTTCTTCTCCACGTAGGGTACAATATGGCATTCATTCATCCTGTTGGAAGACTTGCAAGTCTATATCAAGGACTAGGAATCCACTGGACTCCAAATCGGCATTTGGGTTAGGTCACGGTATGCCCTTTTGAATCAATACTTATGAATATAAATTCATGCCTCTGATTTGCGAATACAAGTGTGCTGAGTACATGCAAGCCGCGATACTGTGTCGATGCGTTCTGAATGATCCTTGACATCACCTTGAGTATTTTCTTTTGAATAATCATGGTTCCCTTGGTATATGTCAGCCAACCGTACCCTTTTGGTGCTAGTTTTTTTGTTGGATTCTTTGTTGGTCTGCTTCTCGTTTGTTTGGCAAACACGTCAGGCCATGCATCTCTCCGTTCGCTTCAAACAGAGAGTCATATATGCTGATTCACTTAAGATAGTGCTTCCAATCACCTATGATTTCCTGCTTCCCTCCCCCATCTTTAGGGTTTTGATGTCCTCCTTGCCTTGTTCTTGTTTCTTCTTTGCCACTCATTCTCATCTTGCATTTCCAATAATGGTTTTCTTCTTTCCATTTCATCTTGCTGCTTTTCTATTCAGGGGAGTATTCTCAACCTTCCTTTTAGAAGAAGTTTTGAACTGCTGAAATCTTTTAAGATTTGCCGGTCTGTGGAATTCTCTAGCTCTGCCGTTATTAGAAACAGCGGTCATGTGGCATAGGCTTCCCTAGATGGCAGCATTTGGCCATTCAGGATATTGTCTATTTCCTGGTACTCCTCCCTGTCCTGCACGATTGCTGCCGAGATATCAGCTGGAACCCCTCTGGAGGTTCTCTTGTGACTATGTTGCTTTCCTCCAGGCGCATTTTAAGTCACTGGGATGCTCATGAACTTTGTTGATTTGAATCAAACAGCTGCTGCTAGGTCTATTGGTATTCCACCTCCTTTGGACGCTGTGTAATTCCTGAATTCGCATAGATGATTCTTTCTTGGCTTTCAGCATGTTTCAGTCTGATTTTTCTGCAGATAACTTTTCAGACATTTTTTGTTTCTTTATCTCTTTCTTTTCCATCTGGGACTCTTATGAATCCTAGTCTTTCATGCCTTGTCTTACCCCAGGATTCAACAGCAATATTTACTTTGGTTTGCACTTGCTTTCCTATGTCTGCTTCTGACCGAGGGATTTCTGTTCCCCTGTCTTCACAGTCATTCACGCGTCCCTCTGCATTATCTAGTCTGCTTAGGACTGAAGTTTAGCCCTGATATTATCACATACATTGAGTTTTCTGATATTATTTGGCTCATCGTTTGACTTTCTCTTCCCCTTTTCTAGTATTCTGCCTTTTGTGATTCTGAAACACTGTTTTTCTTCACTGTTTCCCTCACCTCCGTTTTCAATACTTTCTCTGGATAGCGTTTTGCAGTCTAGTTGTTTGAAAGCTTATCTTTTGGGCCTTCAATCTCTTTGGAACTGAATATGGTACATCCTATTTTTTTACTGTACTTCTTCATATCTCCTGGTCAGGTAATATCAGGTATCTAATGTAAATTTCTAGGGCTTTGTTAAGTTAAAATTTCAGACCATTGGCTCTATGCAATTCCATGGGATTTCTGTGAGGACAAATTCTCCTAGACATTGATGCCATGTCCTGTTCCTGTGTGTGTTGTCTGGCATATCTCCAATTGCTGGTGTTGCCTTAGTTGTGATGAACACCCCGTAGTATTTCGATTAGCATAACCTCATTTTGATTACGCATATCTCGCAAAGGTGAAAGTGCACAGGACACTTCCTCTTGTGGAAATGAGGCTTCTAAAGTTTCTCAGCTGTGCATTCTGCTCTCTGTCAATTTGGAGTGTTTCCAAAACAGCAAACTGAGAGTGCGCTTGTGCTTTGTAGTGCCACGGGAATTTCCCAATGAAACCAGTTCTTCCCAAAACTTCTGTGTCTACAGAAACAGCAGTGGAAGCATATCTATGGATGTCACACATCAGGGCCTGCTGGAATCATCCCGCAGACCGACCTTGGTGTCCTCGGTGCCGTAATGTGTCGGTGCCATCCAAAATGTAGCATCCGCTTTTGGGAGATAATGCTGAAGGATATGCTCCCACTTCTCACGCTGTGGACTAGGACCACTCTTCTTTGTCCTCTCATCCTTGTGACACGGGTGCACGAAGGCAACCACAGAGATGTTGCGCATCCTGTGCCTCAAAACAATCCATAATCCCAGCCCAGGTTATGAAAGTAGCAGATCCTAAGGCTTTACATTCTGATTTCAAACCCAAGGCCCCCTGGATCCCTCAGACCAGATGCATGATATCTCTGATTCAGCCCCACACGTGCCCTATTGGCAACATGCCAAATTGGTCCCTGGTCCTGCAGATGCACTGGGTGTGGCCATGGGACCTATCGATACTCTCAACCACGTTCGCCAGTGTGGTTGCTTTATCATTGGGGTCACAGGTCGGTCTTTCTCTCTTGATAGGACCCACCACATCCCACAACGCACTCCAGATCCCTGAGATTCAGCGTGTGCCATCATCCGTAGCCCTATCCCTCACTGACCGCTGCCTCTGCTGCCTCAAATTTGGCAGCTCGGATCTTGGTCTCAGAATCAACTGTGGGGATATTTTGCGCTGGTTTCTTTGAGTTCTGTCAGCCAAGCATCTGCTGTGCACTCTTCTAACACTCAGCGCATCACCTTCAATCCCACGTCTCCTGTCTGCTTGAGAGTGTGCGTCCAAGTTAAACAGAGTTTCACCTTTGCTGCTCCATCACCAGGGGTCAGACCCTGCACTGGCTTCCATTCCCTGATTTTCCTTCTCCTGCTTCCAGGTATTCTGAGGCCTCATCCTGTCTTTGGAAGTAACAGACCTCTCTTCGGCTAGTGTCCTGTACCAAGGGCTGGGTGTGTGTATGTTTCCATTGCTGTGTACATGGGAGCGAGTGAGCGCAGTTTGCCCTGATCCTCTGCCAACTGGGCGTCGATGAATCAACACTTTCCAGATACATTTCACAGAAATGTGATTTTTGTTAAGCTCTTGGTTTCTATACAGCCGTGGCGGGAGGGATTGTCCGAAGACTCCAGTTTTGACATTGTTTTGATATCCCATTTGCAGTCTTTAAAAAGTTTAATAGAATTGATTTACATGTTTTGGGAGTTATACGAAAATGAAGTTAGTTTTTGAAACATACTAAATCGACCTAGAAGCCAGACTTGTCAATTTTGGTAACATATTGTCAGCTCTCAGGAAAACATAGACAGATAGAATGCAAACTAGCAGTCCAAACTGTTAAAGGGCTCATGTCAGCTCTTTACTGTTGAAGCCTCCGAAACCAACAGGAACCATGAAATACCTATTGGAAACATGAAATAACCCCCAACCTTGGATTCACTTGTGCATGTGGTGCCCTTTACTCCCAATGACACCTACTGGCCAATGTTGGCATTTCAAGGGCTAACATCCCTCTCTAGGAAAATACAGGAGAAAACAAACCAAATATATACATTTAGGATTAAATCCAAAATCACCTAGAGGCATTATAGCTATGAGAACCCTGCTGCAGCTATGCTAGGCTATTGAGAACCAGGTGTTCTTCTATCAGTGATGAGAACGCTTAATCGTCCAATCATGTTGGGTAAAGCAATTTAAGGCAACCAAGTCTACAACCCCATGATATAGTGCCCACGGGGGCTTGAATCAAGTGAAAGATGGTCCACAAAAGCTGTGTCTTTAATGTCATTGGCGACTTTTACGGTTCAGTTCACTATCTGACTTATACTATTTACCTATACTTTCTTGAAAAACTGAGGCCTAATACATATACAAGTTCAGTCAAAAATTCCCCTCACTTACCACACTCCCTTCACCCCAGAGAAGACATAAACCCAGCATTTTCTGAATCTAGCGGAAGGCCAACGTTTCTTTGTGTGAGCTAAGTATTCAATTCCTATCTATTTCAGTCGAGACTCTTTGACCTTTAGGAGTTCACTGTAGTTCACAGAGTGTGAAGCTGGAGGAACTCTGATCCTAGGAGGGGCTTGCTCTTCTCGTACTGGCTTCATTGCAGCTCAGGTACTGATCCTTCCAAGTGGATGCCTGAGTGGAGGGGAGGGAAGAGCAAGTGCTTGATAGCTAGGCCCAAACCTGGGAAAAAGGCTTACCTGGGCTTGGTGCATTTTGGTCTGAGTGGCTTGGAAATGCCCCTTGGGACGTGTGGATACTCACGACCTCTTCCAAGAACATGAGCGTTTTGATCATCTCTGCCATCTCTTCTCTTTTAGACGTCAGGGATCTTGGACCCGTACTTGGAGCAGAGAATCGAGGAACTTCCTCAAGTCCACGTTGGCACTCCGTATGTTTCTGCCAGTATCAGCGAGGTTCAATATGTCTCATGAATGTCTTGCGAGCCTGGCATCCTCTACAGCTGTCTCCAGGCCAGTATTCTCCATTGTAGCAGAACGTCTCTCATCAATGTGTTCGCATCTCTCCTCAATCCGTGCAGCCAGCTTTTTGGCCAGCTTCTCCTGGTGTCTCCCATAAAGTCGACTCCACCCTGACTGAGCAAGTCTGAAAGAACCTCACAGCCTCACCAGTAAGCTGATGACAGGCAGATCTTCCACTGTCTGCCCTTTCAGGTTCTGGAAACTGACCCGTGAACTCAGGTCTTTGGGCAGCAGCAGTATCTCGAACTTACACAGTTTCCCGGTCCAAAGACCTAAGTCAAGCTCCACACAGGTTTCCAGCCCCTCCATCACACTGATCCACCCACAGATCTCTGCCCGTTTACCTAGGATCCACCATTCACAACAAGCCTTGTGTTACACACCAACATTCCACCTGGAAATCAACCAGTAATTGCCATCCCCAATGATTGCTGCATCTTGTCATTGTTGGTTGAATGGCTGCATCCAACGAGTGGTTCCTAAGGTAAACGTGAATCTCCCCACTAGCATCCCATGGGCCTTTTTTCTTCCCTCATTCCTTTTGTTCGTTTCTGTATTCACAGCACAAACGGAGGGAAGTGTGTCCATTTTTAGTTGATGTTTTCACATGCCTTTAAACTTTCTAACAATTCACAGTACACAGAGACTCACTAAAGGAAACTTATTTTCCTATGATATCCATACACCCAGAATGCATATCTATCATTTGATTTCTGCTGAAACTTCCGCACTTTCAGGACATGGAACCATTTGTTTCATGGGGTCTGAAATTTCTAGGAATTAAACCAATCCTATAGTGCACTTCACTGTCTGTGTCTTTTGCTCTTAGTACACTTTTGCACAGCTAATTTTCTTTGTCATTGGCTAATTCCATTTCTTCTCGACGTAGGGTAAAATATGGCATTCATTCATTCTGTTGAAATACTTGCAAGTCTATATCACAAACTATGAATCCATTTTATTCCAAATCGTCATTTGATTTAAGTCACGATTTTCTCTTAGAAATCAATATTTACGAATATAAATGCACGCTTCTGAATTCCAAAAACAAGTGTGTTGAATACATGCAAGCCGCAATACAGGGTCGATGAGTGTTGAATGATCCTTGACTTCACCTTGGGTATTTTCTTTTGAATATTCTTGGTTCCCTTGTTACATGTCAGCCAACCGTACGCTTTTGATGCTAGTTTGTTTGTTTGTTTGATTATTTGTTTGTCTGCTTCCCGTTTGTTTTGCAGACGCATCAGACTATGCATCACTCCATTCACTTCAGAGAATCAACATAAGCTGATTCTCTTAATATAGTGCTTCCAATCACATATGATTTCCTGCTTCCCTCTCCATACTCGGGTTTTGATGTCCTCCTGGCCTTCTTCTAGTTTCTTCTTTGGAACTCATGCTCTTCTTGCATTTCCAATAATGCTTTTCTTCTTTCCAGTTAATCTTGCTCTTCTTCTATTCAGGGTAGATTTCTCAACCTTTCTTTTAGGATAAGTTTCTAACTGCTGAATTCTTTTAAGATTTGCCGGTCTGTGGAATTCTCTAGCTCTGCCGTTATTAGAAATGGCAGTCATGTGGCATAGACTACCCTAGATGGCAGCATTTTCCCTTTCAGGATATGGCCTATGTCCTGGCACTCCTCCCTGTCCTGCACGACTGCTGCCGAGATATCAGCTGAAACCCCTCTGGAAGTTCTCTGGTGACTATGTTTCTTTCCTCCAGGAGCATTTTAAGTCACTGGGATGCTCATGAACTTTGTTGATTTGAGTCACACAACTGCTGGGAGGTCTGTTGGGATTCCACCTCCTTTGGACGCTGTGTACTTCCTGAATTTGCATAGATGATTCTTTCCTCGCTTTCAGCAAGTTTCAGTCAGATTTTTCTACAGATATCTTTTCAGATATTTTTTGTTCCTTTATCTCTTGTTTTCCATTTGGGACTCTTATGAATCCTAGTCTTTCATGCCTTGTCTTACCCCAGGATTCAACAGCAATATTTTCATTGGTTTGCACTTGCTTTCCTTATTCTGCTTCTGACCGAGTGATTTCTGTTCCTCTGTCTTCACAGTCATTCACGCGTCCCTCTGCATTATCTAGTTTGCTTAGGACTGAATTTTAGCCCTGATATTATCTCATCCATTGAGTTTTCTGATATTATTTGGCTCGTCTTTAGACTTTCTCTTCCCCTTTTCTGGTATTCTGCCTTTTGTGATTCTGAGACACTGTTGTTCTTCAGTGTTTCCCTCACCTCCGTTTTCAATACTTGCTCTGGATAGCATTTTGCAGTCTAGTTGTTTGAAAGCTTATCTTTTGGGCCTTCAATCCGTTTTGAACTGAAAATGGTACTTCCTGTTTCTTTTACTGTACTTCTTCATCTCTACTGGTCAGGTAAAATCAGGTATCTAATGTAGATTTCTAGGGCTTTGTTAAGTGAAAATTTTAGACTCTTGGTTTCTACGCAATTCCATGGGATTTCTGTGAGGACAATTTCTCCTAGACATTGATGCCATGTCCTGTTCCTGTGTGTGTTGTCTGGTATATCTCCAATTGCTGGTGTTGCCTTAGTTGTGATGAACACCCCGTAGTATTTCGATTAGCATAACCTCATTTTGATTATGCTTATCTCGCAAAGGGGAAAGTGCACAGGACACTTCCTCTTGTGGAAATGATGCTTCTAAAATTTCTCAGCTCTGCATTCTGCTCTATGTCAATTTGGAGTGTTTCCAAAACAGCAAACTGAGAGTGCACTTGTGCTCTCTAGTGCCATTGGAAGTTCCCAATGAAACTATTTCTTCCCAGAGCTTGTCTGTCTACAGAAACACCAGTGGAAACATACCAGTGGATGTTATACATCAGGGTCTTCTGGAATGATCCTGCAGACCGACCTTGGTGTCTTTGGTGCTGTACCATGCCAGTGCCAACCAAAATTTATCATCTGCTTTTGGGAGATAGTGCTGAAGGAAATGCTTCATCTTCTCATGCTGTGGACTTGGACCACTCTTCCTTGTCCTCTCATGCTTGTGGCACGGGTGCACGAAGGCAACCACAGAGCTGTTGCGCATCCTGTGCCTCAAACCAAACCATAATCCCAGCCCAGGTTATGAATGTAGCAGTACTTCTCCCCAAAACAGAATATACATTCTTTTCCTGTGCACATGGTACATTTTCTAAGAATGATTATCTGCTCAGGCAAAGAAGAAGCCTCTATAAATTTAAGAAGATAAAAATTATTTTAAGCAACTTTTCTGAGTATAATACCATGAAACTTGAATTCAACCACTGAGTAACAGTGAGAAAATATGAAAGCATCTACATTAAAAAATGTGATTCTATACCAAGTGGGGGAGGTGATGAATTAAAAGAAGAAATTAAAAAATATCTTGACAAATATGACAAAACACTACACAAAGTCTATGGAATACAGTTAAATTAGGCTTAAGGAGGAAGTTCAAATTGACACGGCCCTCTTCAATGTATAAAAGGAATTACAAATAAATAATCTTACATTCTATGTAATCTAATCATGTAAAGATTAGTAAAAACACCACAAGTCAGCAGAAAGTGGGAAATAAGAAAGATCTAGGTAGAAAGAATTGAAATACAGATTAAAAAATAGAAAAAATCAATCAAACTTTTTTGAAATAGCAAACAAAATTGACAAAACTCTGGACAGACCCACCAACAAGAAAAGAGAGAGAACACAATTAACATAAGAAATGAAATGGAGAAACTGAAATGTGTACAACAAATTTGCATAATATCATAATTGAATACCATGAGCAAATGTTTGGAAACAGACTGGATAACCAGGAAATAATGGAGAAGTTTTTGGAAATATTCAGCCCACCTATATTGCATCAAGAAGTAATTAACCATTTGAACAGACTGATCACCAGAAATCGAATAGAATTATCAATAAAATAAAAAATCTCTGTATACAAAATCAGACCCAAATAGCTTCACTTCGGAATTTGAGCAAACATACAAAAAATAATACATATCTGTCCTCCTCAAACTTTTCCAAATGATTAATATAAAGAGAGTACTCCCAAACTCACACTGTAAGGCCAACTTCAATCTGATACCAAAACCAGACAAAGACAGTACCCCAAGGGAAATCTATAGGCAAATATCATTGATTAACATAAATGCAAATGTCCTTAAGAAATTATTACAAACAGAATCCAACAGCAGGTAAAAAAGATTATACACCATAGTCATGTTAGTTTCATCCCAGGAACAAAGGATGGTTTATCATACATAAATCAATCAATCAATTGTGATACACCATATCAACAACAGAGAGGACAAAAAACCACATGATCATCTCAGTAGATGCAGAGAAAGCATTTGATAAAATTTAACACCTATTTGCAATAAAAGTTCTTATCACAGTGGGAATTGAGGGACCACATCTCAACATAATAAAAGCTAATTATGACAAATATATCCAGCAAAATACTCAATTGTGGAAATCTGAAACCTTCCCACAAAATCCTTAGACAAGACAAGGTTGCCCATTCTCACAATTTCAATTCAATATTGTCTTGGAATTCCTAGCCACAACGATCAGGCAAGAAAAAGAATTTAAATGTTCAGACTGGCAAAGAAGAGGTAAATTTTCACCATATGCACACATGACACTATATATAGAAAAATATAAAAGCTTCACAAAAAATTACTTAGGCTAAAAAATGAACTGGGCAATGTACCCAGAGTAAAGTACAAATACCAATTGCATTTCTTTACACTATCATTGAATCAACAGGAAAAAAAACTCTAGAAACAACCACTTTAATAACTGCAATGAAAATAATAAAGTGCTTAAGAATAAATATGACCAGAGAAGTGAATTAATTATACATGGAGAACTAGAAAACATTGATTGAGGAAATCAAAAAACATTTGAAGAATTGAAAAGATACCCAATGGTCTTGTAATGGAATAAACAATATGGTTAAAATGGTCACAATGCACAAGGCAATCCACAGACTTATTGTGATTTCCTATCAAATTATGCAAAATATTTCTTTTAAGGACTGAAACAAATGATGCTAAGATTTACATAGAGTCATAAATGATCCATAATTTCCAAAGCACTATTAAAGAAAAAGAAAGGGGATGGAGGAATAAACCACCAGGTCTCCTTACACTGTTGCAGAGCTACAGTAATCAAAATGACAAGATATTCGTACAGGAACAGGTATTTGGACCAATGGAACAGAATAGAGAGCCCAGGAATAAATCTAAAGGCCTATGTTCAAGTAATCTTTGACAGAGTAGCCAAGAATATAACAGAGAAAAGACAATCTCTTCACCAACTGGTGTTGGGAAAACTGGATAGCAGCATCAGAGCAATGGATTTAGAACACTCCTTCACTCCATACACAAGAATAAACTCAAAATGGCTTGAAGGCTTAAATGTAAGGCAAGACACAGAAAATCTCCTAGAAGAAAACATAGGTAAAATACTCTGAGATAAATCTCAGCAATGATATCCTAGAACAGCCTACCCAGGTAATGGATGTAAGAGCAAAATTAATTAATGGTACCTAATTAAACTTATAAGCTTTTGCACAGCAAAGGGAACCATAAACAAAGCAAAATGAAAACCTACAGGATTAAAGAAAATTTTTAGAAATGATGCAACTGACAAAGCCTTAATATCCAAAATATAAGACTTCATACAACCTAATTATAATAAAAAAAAACAAGAGACCCAATCTGACAATGGGCAGAAGCCCTAAACAAGCAATTCTCCAATAGAGATATACACATGCCACACAGATATATGAAAAAAAAATTGCTCACTGTCATTATCACAGAAGGGCAACTTTAAACTATAATGAAGTATCACCTCACAATAGTCACAACGGCCATCATTCAAAAATCCACAAGCAATAAATGCTGCGGAAGCTGTGGAGAAAGGGAACCCTCCTACACTGATGGAAGGAATGCAGTTTGGTGCAGTCATTGTGGAAACCAGGGTGGGGATTCCTCAAAAGAATAAAAATAGACTTAACGTATGATCCAACAATCCCACTTCTGGGTATGTATCAAAGAGAATTCTAATTCATAAAGACACCTGCACCCCAATGTTCTTAGCTATATACAACAACCACGACATGGAAGTAACCTAATTGTCCAACAACAGATGACAGTATTCAGAAGTTATGCCGTATTTACACAATGGAAAAATATTCTGCAATAAAAAATGATAAAACAATGACATTTGCAGCAAAATGTATGTCCCCAATAAGTGTCATTCTAATTGAAGTAAGCCAGAAAGAGAAAGAAAAATAATACATGACATGAATCATGTGGATCCTTAAAAAAAATTGGATGAGAACACAATGATTTCATCTACAAAACTGAAGCACACTCGCAGATCTACTAAACAATTTTATGATTACTGTGGAAAGGGGCTGTGAGAGGATATATTTGGGAGCTGTAGATTTATAAATGTTATTCACTATATATAAAAATAGATTTTTTCAAAATTTCTTGTGTATGACACAGGGCAGTAAGTTACATATCTTGAAGAATCATTTAATAGGCCCACAAATGTATGCATGTACGGGAACACAGTGCTATACATCACAGATTGACACATAGTAAATGGCAGTATTTCAATGATGAATAAATATGTAAATATATACCTAACTAACTAACTAAGTAACTAACTAACTAACTAAATAAATAATATCTAAATAAAAACTATTTAGTAGTAAATGATATACAAAGATTCACACTACTTAACTTTTAACTTCAAGAATCTAGGAGAAAACAGAAAGAATAAAGAAGAAAATTGAATGAATGTGAGTAAGGAAATTAACAAGAGAAACATTTGAAAAGATAAAAAAAAACCTAAGTCTGTTTCTTTTAAACATAAATCGGACAAATTTTAGGTTGGCTAAGGAAATAAAGACTCAAATAAAATTATAAATAAAAGAGAAGATTTTACCACTGATGTTATAGAGATGCAAAGCTTCATTAGAAATTAACACAAGCCAACGATTTCAA
The DNA here is from genome assembly GCF_048564905.1 of Vicugna pacos. NCBI lineage: Eukaryota > Metazoa > Chordata > Mammalia > Artiodactyla > Camelidae > Vicugna > Vicugna pacos. The sequence goes on from NC_133017.1 coordinate 1,714,651, forward strand.
TGACTTAGAACAAAAGACAAATATCCAGTAACATATGTCTTCCAATGCTGAATCAAGAAGCAATAAGAAACTTAAATAGAGCAAAAGTGTTTATGAGTAAATCAATAATCCAAACTTCCCAAACCAGAAAAATTTACAAGACGATTTTACTGGTGAATTCTGTCATACATTTCAAGACAATATTTCACCATTTCTTCCCCAAATCTTCTGAGAATTTGAAAGGGGTGAAAGATTACAAACATGTTTTATGATGCCAGCTTTATTTGCATAAAAATGGTAGAAAGGACATTATATGCAAAATATAGAATATTATCCCTGATGAACATATGTGCCAAAATTCTCAAAAATCACAAGCAAAATGAATTCAACAACACATTTAATGTATCATAAACATACATGACTAAAGGGATTTATCCCTGGGTTTAAAGATTCTTCAAAATATTCAAATCAATAAAGGTGACATGCCAAACTAATAGAATGAGAAATAAAACTCACATAATCATCTCAATAAGTGAGGAAAGAGCATTGTATATAATGCAACATACTTTAAAGATACTCCCAACAAATTAAATTTACCCTGTCAGTGACACGATATCATATACACCCAAACACTGTGTGGAGAGAAGTGAAGTAGTTCTCTGTTTATTGACTCTTAGAAGAAGGGTTTATATAGGACATGCACAATGCCTCACATATCATCTAAGTTATAACAATGTTAATAATCTTAAGCTGTGTATGTACCCATTCTCCTGCAGTAAACACAGGATGTTAAATGATCAAGGATTGTTTTAAAGTTCATCACGGAACTTCATTAAGTAGGCCATCTCTTATCCAGCCGGCTGTGCCTGTCTTAGGTTGTCCTCCATTGAGGATCTTACCCAGCATATTCTATCAAGCCATCCATCCTTGATACATAGAGTAGGCCATATATTACCCAGCCTGGATATATGACATTCCTCACAGATTGTTTATCAGTTCAGCCCATGGGCTTATTCTCTAGAGCCTTCAGACAGGGGCCTAGAAACCCAAAATCCCTTGACAGAAAAATGGATGAAGAAAATTTCATGTATATATGCAATGGAAACAATACTTTGCAATCCTATCAACAGTTTCCATGGTGTACTTTCTCTCCACAATCTCACCCACATCTATTTCTTTTCTTTTGATGAGAGCCTTCTGACAAGTTTGAGGTCTTGCCTCATTTTTGGTTTATGACTTTCCTAATAATTTATAACTCTGAACATATTTTCATGTGTCATTTAGCCAAATATGTTTTCTACAGAAAATTGATTCAGATCTATCTATTCAGTTCCTATGGACTTTTTTTTAGTTGCATTGTTGAGTCTTTTTTGTTATTGTTGTGGGGTCAGTGTTTGCCATATATTTTGGATATTAACACTAGATTGGAAAATATCACTTGAAAATATACTCTCCCATTCTGTTTGTTGACTTTTCATTTTATTGATCATTTCTTCTGCAGTGCAAATCTGTTTAGAGTGATACAATCATATTTTATTTGATTAGCTTCTGCTTCCCTTGCCATGGAGACATATGTTGAATCATATTAAGTCCAATGTCAGAGTGTACTTCTTATATTTTACTCTAGGATTCTTTGCTTTCAGGATTTATGTTTTATACGCCCAGGTGTGGGATTGCTGTGTCAAATGATAGGTCTATTTTTATTATTTAAAGGAACTTCCATACAGTTTCCAAAGTGGTTTCACCAATTTTCATTCCCACCAACAGCGTTGGAGAGTCCCTATTTCTCCACAACCACCCCAGTCTGTATTATTTGTAGACATTTGGATGACATCACTTCTCAATATTGGGAGGTAAAACATTATTCTATTTTTGTGTTGCCTTTGTATTATGATTAGCAATGTGAGCATGTTTTTCTTTTCCTGTTTGTCATCTGTGTGTCTTCTTTAGAGAATTGTCTTCTCATTTTCTAGCTGAGGTATTTGTAGATTTTTGAAATAGAGTTGTATGAAAGATGTGTGTATTTTTGAAATTAGCCGCTTGTTGATTGTATTGTTTCCTAATGTTTTCTCCCATTTGGAAATTCATCTTTTCATTTTGTTTACTTTGCTGTATAGAAGCATTCAAATTTATTTAGGACCGTTTTGTTTATTTTGTTTTTATTGTTTTCAGCTTGGGAGAGTGACATAAGAAAATTTTTCTACAATTTATGTCTTGTTTTCTCTATGTTAGTTTCCAGGAGTTTTATTGTGTCATGTTTTAGATTCAGATATTTAAATCATTTTGAGTTTATTTTTGTACAGTTTGAGGGAGTGTCCTAATTTCATTGATTTACATGTAGCTTTCTAGCTTTCTCAACATCCCTTGCTGAAAAATGTCTTAAATTCATTGTATATTTTTATTTCCTTTGTCATAGTTTAGTTCACCATACGTGTGATGTCTTATTTCTGTCTCTGTGTTCCATTCCAGTGATATAGATGTTTGGTTGTTTTCCAGCATTGTGCTGTTATGATTACAGTATTTTTGTAATATAGTCTGAGATCTGGGAGGGTTATTGGTCATGCCTCCATCTTTGTTCTTATTCCTCATGTTTCTTTTGCAATTCTGGTTCTTTTGCAGTTCCATACAAATCATAGGACTCTTTTTAGTTCTGTGGAAAATATCACGTATTTTGATCAGTATCAATTTATATCTGTAGACATAGTGTGTAGTATGTATATTTTAACAATATAAATTCCTCTAAACTAAGACATTGAGATTTCTTTCCATTTACTTGCATCATCTTCAAATTTCTTTATCAGTGTTCTAATCATTTTACTATGTTGGTTTTTTCATAGGTTTTTCATTTTTTGGTCTGATTCATATAGATCTTTTAAAATTATGGAATATTTCATTGTTAGTGTAAAAATGTGACAGTTTTTGTATATTAATTATGAATCATGCTACTTTGCTAAATGTGTTTATTACTTTTAGTTGTTTTAGTTTGGAGAATCTTTAGGGATCACTATATAGATTATCATGTCATCTAAATTAATAACAGTTTTACTTCATTCAATCCAACTTGAAAAATTTTTTTCTTGTCCAATTGCTGTTGTTAGAACTTCCCATAATGTGTTTAATAGAAATGGTGAGAGTGGGCATCCTTGATTTATTCCTTAATTTGGATTTCAGTTTTTCACTTTTGCATATTATGTAGTCTGTTGGTCTGTAATCAATGACTTTAGATATGTTGAGATATATTTCCTGCATCCTAATTTGCTAAGAGGTTTCTGTCATTGTTGATGTTGTTGATGTTATTGTTGTTGTTGATGTTGTTGCTGTCATAATGAAAAAATGTTGAATTTTATGAAATGCTTGTTATGGATTTATTGGGATGACCATGTCATTTTCTCTTTTACTTTTGTTAATGTGGTGTATCAAACTGATTGATTTGTGTATGTTGAACCTCTCTTGTGACACTGCAATGAATCCAAGTTGATCATGGTGTATGATTCATTTTAGGTATTGCTGGATTTAGTTTGCTAATAACATTTTGTAGAATTTTTGCTTGTAAATCTATCAAAAATAATGGCTTGAATTTCCCTTTGCCCATACTTTTTTATTGGTTTTGCTATCAGGGTGATGAAACTTCATAGAATTAATTTGGGAGTTTCCCACATCTGCACTATATTTGAATACAAAGAATAGTATAAGGTCTGGTTTGTATTTTTGTACAGTTCTCCACAGGAGCTGTTGAAATCTACACTTCTATTCAAAAATTTTTTAAAATGCAGATTCTATCTTTCTTCTGGTAAACAGTTTGGTCAAATTATTTGTTTCTCCTTAACTATGTCTCTTTCTAGACATATGTCTATTTCTTCTAAGTTGTCCAGTTTATTGGCATGTAAGTTCTGACCAAATGAACACTTTTTTGTATATCTGGGGTAACAATTGTTATTTCTCTTCTTTTATTTCTTAATTTATTTCTTTGTAGCATCTACCTTTTTTTTTCATGATGCACCTGGCTAGTGGTTTTTTGATTTGCTTATCTCAAAAGGAAAACATAAAACAAAATATTTGGTTTTATTACTCTTTTGCATAGTTTTTTTCTCTATAATTTATATTTACACCTGTAATATTTAGGTTAATGTTTTTTCTTTTTTTTAACATTTTTATTGATTTACATACATTTTACAAAGTTGTCTCCAATTCCAGTGTAGAGCACAATTTTTCAGTTACAAAAAACATATATACATTTGATGTCCCATTTTTCATTTTTGAGTTGCCGTAAGATCTTTTATACATTTCCCTGTGCTATACAGTACAATCCTGCTTATCTATTCTACAATTTTGACCTCCCAGTCTATCTCTTCCCACCCCCAGGCATATGGAAACCAAAAGTTTATATTCTATGACTGCAAGTCTATTTCTGTTTTTTATTTGTGCTTTTTATGTTTTGTTTTTTGATTCCACTGATGAGCCATTTCATATGGTATTTTTCTTTGTATTTCTGGCTTACTTCACTTAGACTGATTTTCCCCAAGATCATCCATGTTGCTGACAAAGACGTTATGTTGTCGGTTTATATGGCTGGCTTGTATTCTATTGTAAAAATATACCACCTCTTCTTTATCCAGTCAACTGTCGATGGACATTTAGGCTGCTTACATGTCTTGGCTATTGTAAATAGTGCTGGCTATGAATATTGGGGTGCAGGTGTCATCCTGAATTAGGTTTCATTCTGGATTTATGCCCAGGAGTGGGATTCCTGGGTCATATGGTAAGTCTATTCCTTGGCTTTTGAGGAATCTCCATCCTGTTTTCCACAGTGGCTGCACCAAACTGCATTGCCACCAGCAGTGAAAGATGGTTCCCTTTTGTCCACAGTCTCCCAAGCATTTGACATTTGTGGATTTTTGAATGATGGCCATTCTGTCTGGTGTGAGGTGGTACATCACTGTAGTTTTGATTTGCATTTCTCAGATAATCAGTGATATTGAGCATTTTCTGATGTGCCCTTTAATCATTTGTATGTCTTCCTTGGAGAATCGCTTGTTTAGGTTTTCTGCCCATTTTTGGATTGGGTTGTTTATTTTTTCTTATTCAGTTGGATGAACTGCTTATATACTCTGAAGATCAAGCCTTTGTCGGTTTCATAGGCAAATTTTTTTTCCCATTCCGTATGTTGTCTTTTTGTTTTGCTTCCAGTTTCGTTTAACTGTGCAGTAGCTTGTAAGTTTCATTATGTCATTTGTTTATTCTTGCTTTTACTTCTTCTACGAGAAAATTTTTGAGACATGTCAGATAATCTTTTGCCTGTATTTTCCTCAAGGAGGTTTATTGTATCTTGTCTTATGTTTAATTCTTTGATCCATTCTGAGTTTATTTTTGTGTGTGGTGTTCTAGCCTCATTGGGAATGTTCTAACTTCATTGATTTACATGCTGCTGTCCAGTTTTCCCAACATTTGCTTAAGAGTCTGTCTCTATTCCATTGTATTTTCTTGCCTCCTTTGTCAAAGTTTAATTGACCAAAAATTTGTGGGTTCATTTCTGGGCTCTCTATTCTTTTCCATTGGCCTCTATGTCTGTTTTCCTACCAATAGAGTGCTGTCATGTTGACTGTAGCTCTATAGTATTATCTGAATCATTAGCGTAAAAAAATGCCACTGATTTTTGAACCTTAATCTTGTAACCTGCCACCTTGCTGAATTGTTTGATCAGCTATAGTAATTTTTGTCTGTATCTTGAAGGGTTTTTTATATATAGTAACATATTTTTGGCATATAGTGAGAGTTTTACCTCTTACCTTCCAATTTGCATCCCTTTTACTTCTCTCCCTTGTTTGATTACTCAGGCTAGGTCTTCCAAGATTATATTGATTTGGAGTGGTGATAGTGTGCATCCTTTCCTTTTCCCAGATTTTAGTGGGAAGATTTTAACTTTCTCACCAATATGCTAGCTGTAGGTTTGTTATCTATAGCTTTTATGATGCTGAGATATGTTCCCACTATGCCCACTTTGGTGAGATATTTTATCATATGTGGGTTTTGAATTTTATCAGATGCTTTTCCTGCATCTATTGAGATGATCATGTGGTTTTGGTCCTTTCTCTTTCTGATGTGCTGTATTACATTGATTGATTTGCTTATGTTGAAACAGCCGTTTGCCCCTGGCATAATCCCCACTTGGTCATGATGTATAATCTTTCTTCTGTGTTGTTGGATTCTATTTCCTACTATTTTGGTGAGGACTTTGGCGTCTGTGTTCATCAGTGATTTTGGACTATAATTCTCTTTGTTGGTAGTGTCTTTGCCTGGTTGTGGTATCAGTGTGATTGTGGCTTCATAGAATCACTTTGGGAGTATTCCTTACTTTTCAATCTTCTGGAAGAGATTGAGAAAGACTGGAATGAGTTCTTCTTTGTATGTTTGGTAGAATTCCTCAGTGAATCTGTCCAGTCCTGGACTGTTAAATTTAGGGAGGTTTTATATTGCTATTTTGATTTCATTTCTAGTGCTCTGCTTGTTCAAGGGGTCAGTTTCTTCTTGATTCATTCATGGTGGACAGTATGTTTCCAGAAACTTCTCCATTTCCTCTAGGTTATCCAGGCTGATTCTATAAACTTTTCATAATATTCACGTATGATATTCTGTATTTCTATTTTATTTGTTGTAAATTCTCCATTCTCCTAAATTATTTTGCTAATTTGTGATCTCTCTCTTTTCTTCCTTTTGAGTTTTGAAAGAGGTTTGTTGATTTTACTTACTTTTTCAAAAAACCATCTTTTGGAATGGTTGATTTATTTCCTATGATGTTTAAATCTCTATTCAATTTATTTCCTCCACAATATTTATCACATCTTTTTTTCCGCTGCCATTTGGGGTTTTTCCTTCTTCTTTTTCTAGTTCATTCTGCTGTTGGGTTAAATTGTTTCTTTCTCATTGTTCTTCTTTTTTAAGGAAGGCCTGTATCACTTTAAACACCCCTCTGAGCACTGCTTTTGCTGTGTCCCTTAAATTTTGTGTGGTTTTGCTTTCATTTTATTTTGTCTCAAGGTACTTTTTCATTCCAGCTTTGATTTCTTCATTGACCCATTGGTTTTTTACTAACATATTGTTTAATCTCCATGTTTTCCTTATGTTCTCATTTGTTTCTCTGTTGTTGATTTCTAGCTTGATGGCATTGTGGTAAGTAAAGACACTTGAGGTAGATACTATATTCTTAAAATTGCTGAGGTTTCTTTTGTATCCAAGTACATCATGAATCCCAGAAAATGTTCCACGTGCACTGGAGAAGAATGTATATCCTATTTTTTGGGGGGTGCAATGCTCTGAAAATATCCACCAAGTGTAATATTACTATTACACATATTCTATTATTTAACTTCTCTGTTGCCTATTTTATTTTCTGTCTCGATGATCTGTGCAGTGATGTAAATGCAGTGTTGAAATCTCCAAATATGAATCCCCCTTTATATCTGTTAGTAGTTATTTTATGTACTTAGGTGCTCATCTATTTGGTGCATATGTATTAATGAGTGTGCTATCCTCATAATGTATCACTCCTTCAATCATAATAAAATGGCCTTCTTTATCTTTCTTTATGGCCTTTGTTTTAAAGGCTATTTTGTCTGAAATCAGTTCTGCGACACCTGCTTTTTGGCTTTTCAAATTGTATGGAATACCCTTTCCTGTCCTTTCACTCTCAATCTATGTGTGTCCTTCTCTCTGAAGTGGGTCTCTTGTATGCAACATTTTGAAGGATCTTGCTTTATTACCCACCCTGCCACTCTATGACTTTCAACTTTAGCATTTAGGCCATTAACATTTACAATAATTGATGATATGCTTTGGCTTATTGCCAATTTGACATTATATTTGCAGATGATTTGGTATTTCCTCTTTGTCCTTTCATCTTACTTTTATGGTTGGTAAGTTTCTTTTGTATTATCATGAATTTTATTTAGTTTTAGTGACTCCATGATAAGTATTTGTCTTCTTGTTTCCCTTTTTTATAAGTCCATTAGACCATTACTATAACTGCTTTTATTAAATGGATAGTAACATGATCTCAAACCCATCCTACCGAGAAGAAAAATTTTAAAGAGAAAGATCAAAAAAATTCTTTATTTCCTGCCTCCCTCTCCCATTCTCAATGATTTGTATGTCTTGTTTTAAAATTTTGGGTTTATTTTATTTGTAATTCATGAGTTATCACCTTTAAAGCTGTGAGTTTCACATTTCTGTAGCATCCTGCTGCTTTATTTTTAGAGAAGAATTTTCAATAATTCTTTTAGCATGGGTCTAGTGTTGCAGATCTCTTGAAGATTTTTCTTGTCTGTGAAATTCTTTATGTCTCCTTCTACCAAAAAGATAGCATTGCTGGTTAAAGTATCTTAGGGTATATCATTTTTTTTTCAATTCATGACTTTGAATATATCTTGCACTCCCTTCTGGCCTGTAGTATTTGTGTAGCAAACTCAGCTGGGAGCCTTATGGGGATTCCCTTGTAACTCACTCTTTGCTATTCTCTTACTGTCTTTAGAATCATTTCATTATCCTTGACTCTGGCCATCCTAATTATATGTCTTGGTATGTGTATATTTTGGTTCTTCCTGTTTGAGACACACTGAGCTTCCTGTATTGGATATCTGATTCCTTCTTTAAGTTTGGGACGTTCTCAGTCATGATTTCTACAAAAACTTTGCAATCCCCTTTGATCTTTCTTCACCTTCTGGGACTTCTATTATGCCAAGTTTGGCATGCTTTCTATTACCCCATAGCTCCCTTATGCTTTTTTCATTTGTTTCTTGTTGTTTCTCTTGTAGCTCTTCTGATTGGGTGCTTTCTATTTTCCTGTATTCTAAGTCACTAATTCATTATTCTGCGTTATATAGTCAGCTTGCTACACCTTTAAATCTTTCCTCATCTCAGTCAATGGGTTTACCTATTCTTCTCGGCTCTTCCTTATAGCTTTCATTTCATTTTTGATGTATTTTGTGTCTCTAAACACTATCTGTTTTATTTCATTCAGTACTTTGATCACTTCATTTTTGAAATCTTGATCTTGTAGGATATCGATGTGTATTTCACTGATCATTCTTACAGGGGATTTCTCTTGTTCTATTAATTGGGAATGGTTTCTCTGCTTCTTCATATTTCTACTACCTCTCTGGCACTGTAGTTTATTTAGTATCAGTTATCTACTCTGGTCCTAAAGGAGTATATCTAACTAATGCCTATGTAGTAATACAACTTGGAAAAGAGAAAAAAGAGAGAGAGAGATAAAAATTTTAAAAAAGGGAGAAATAAAGCTTTGAAGACATTGTATAATGAATATTAGAAAGCAAGTTGAAGCAGAGTTTTGAAAAAAATAATAATAAAAATATTTTTAAAAATTTCAAAGGGATTAAAATGGGGTTATATATAATTAAATAAGAAGTAAAAATTAAGAATGTAGTAGAAAATGGAACAGGTAAAAACAGATTAAAACAAGGGGTGGTCTGTGTCCTCCAGGAGACTGTACATTTAATGTGAAGTATTTCTGTATTCATCCTGTTTTGGAAGCTCATCTTCCTGTTTTCAGAGGCCCTCCATTGGAGCCCTCATTTGTGCTTCTCCCAGTGCCTGTCAGCAAGCAGATCGCTCCTACACCCAACACTGCACCTGGAGCAGCTCTCTTTAATGAGGCCTGATTGTCACTGCCCTGCCTGATGCTGCAGTGAGATGTTGCAGACTGACCAGGCAGGAGTGTGCATCATGCCCTCTCCCAGCACCATGGTCAGGGGCTGCGTTCCAGCCCAAAATGTGGGGGCCACATGCCCCATCAGGGTGCCGGTCACTTCATTGTTCTGTGACACTGTACGCTCTGCCTCAGGTTTGCACACCAGAAGTGGGCTCAGGGAAGACTGAGGAACCACCCTGTCTCTGGTCTGGCCCAAAACCCAGCTCCTTGTTTGTCTTGGTGAAGCAAGTTCTCTGAGGAAGCAAGTTCTCTGAAGATAGGACCGAAGGGTCCTATCTGCCTCAGGCTGTAGAGAAGTCTCCTTCTGGCCCTTAAGTCTTCTAAATCCTTAGACGTGGATGCAGACTTTGTCTCCTCTGCTGCCTGGGTGCAAAGCACCAGAAGGTATGGTGGCTGTGTCTGAGCCCCAGGTATCTTCACGTTGAAACTTTTGTGGATTTTCAGTGAAAGTTATGCACCCTTCCCCCCAAAGGGCAATCTGCCATGTTGTTTTATGGGGGGCCCAGGTTGTTTTGCCCTGTGCACCCACAGCCATGGCAAACAGCTGCATCTATTCCCCCAGACTGCATCAGTGCTGCCATCCCCAACTTTGACCCAACTCGTGCAGCATGGCCCTGCCCCAGCCTCTGGGCTGCATCTTGGGCTGGGTGTCTGTGCCTGTTTACTTAGTTCTGTCACTCAACTTACTGTCTGTACAGATTCAAGGCTTGGAGGCTACCCCTCCTTCCTGCCAAACTCTCAGTTGGAGAGGGGAGACCCAGTGAATGAGTGCCAGTCCTTCTTTGTAGCTCCCTCCCCGTGGAACCTGTCCCAAACTGTTTTGCCTTTTCTTCTTTCTTTCTTCCTTTTCTGGCTACCAGATTTATTGCATCTTTAAATGGAAGAGATATTTCATGGAAATGACAAGAAAGTGCAGATTGCAATGCTCAAATCATCCAAAATATGTTTTAAAATAAGTTTCACAATGAAAGATAAATATGAGATTAAATAAAGAAAAACAGATCAATGTAAAAATAGTGTATTACACTGATAAAATTATATATGGACAAAACTCTGTAGATCCTAATTATAAGAAAAATATTAGTAGACATGAAGTATTTAATTCATTATAAATAATAATAGTAGATGAGTTTAACACTTCACTATTCTGATTACCATATCATCCAGAAAGAATATCTGTAAAGAAACAGAGGTCTTAATGACAGTTTAGATCATTTGAACCTAAATGAGCTTTTGGAAACCGCATCAGTAAAGGAGAACACCTAAGCTTCTCAAGTGTGCACAGGATGTATTCTAAGGAACTAACCACATATTATGTCATGAAAAGAGCCTCAGGAACTTTAAGCAAATATAGTTTACAGCAAGTATTTTTCCATACACAAAACTATGAAAATATGCATCAACTATAGAAAGAAGAACAGTACAAGCACAAACATGAGATTAAACCACATCCTTTAAAAAAATAAAATAAAACAATGTCAATGATGAAATCAAAGAGGCAATAAATTCATACCTGGAAACAAATTACAATTAAAACACAGCTTCATAAAATGTATGGAATACAGCAAAGGGAAATCTAAGAGGGAGTTTAGAAAAATTAAGGCCTTCTATAAAGAAAAAGAAAAACCTCACACAAAGGACCAAGCTTACCACCCAAAATAACGAGAAATAAGAACAAACAAAACCCAAAGGCAGTAGAACGTGAAATCTTTAATGATTACTTTGAAAATAAATATAATAAAAATATAAAAATAAATTAAAAATCATAAAATCAACAGCTATTTTTTCTTAAAGATATTAACAAATTGATAAGCATTTAGCCAGGTTTATCAAGAAAAACAGAGAGTGGACCCAAAAAAGATAATAAATGAAACAGTAGAAATAATATCTGATATTACAGAAATACAAACAAAGTTTATGAAAGCACTCTGAGCAGTTACGTGTCAACCAACTGGACGACATTAAAGAAATGGACAAATTACTTGAAACGTTCAGCCTGCCAACACTGAATAAAGAGAAATCTGAAAACTTGAATAGAGCAATCAGTATAAGTTAAATAAAATCTATAATTTTAAAAATACCCCTTGAACAAAATGCCTGGTTGCCTTCACTAAAACCTCTTTTGTCACAACTATTTCAAAAAAATGAAGGAGGAAAGAAAATTCAAAAAGTTATTCTATGAGGCCAACAATACCATTATAACAAAACCCATCGTGACACTATCAATAAAACAAAAAAGAAAATGTTAAGCCAAATCCTTGATGAATATACATTCAAAAATCCTCGAAAATCATCAACAAATGAATCCAGCAATACATAGAAAGGATTATACACGATGATCAGTTGGATTCCTTCCAGAGTCACAAGGATGGTTCAACATACACAAGTCAATCAGCATGAAACATATTTAATAAAGGACGGAAAAAATTCACAGGACCATTTCAATACACACAAAAGAGTATTAGACAAAATTCAACATACATCATGATCAGAATTCTCATGAAAGTGAGTACAATGGGAACATCTCTCAACATACTAAAGGCCATTTATAACAATTTATAGTACCCATGAGAATGGCTGAAAGCCTTCTGTGTAAACTCGGGGACAAGGCAAGGATTCCTATTCTCACCACTTCTGTTCAATAGTAATAGAAGAATGGAAAAGGAAAAGAAAAAGAAGAAAAAGAAACACAAAATGGAAAGAAAGAGGCAAAATTGTCACCAGTATTGATGGCATAACAATCTACATAGAAAGACCTAAGGGCTCCACACTGACTATTATGAACAATAAATAATTTCATCAAGGGAACAGAGTACAAGATTAATGTAAAGAAGTCTCTTGCATTTCTCCATATTAAGCATGAGATACCATAAAATGGACGTTGAAAGCAATAATATTTAAAACCATATTCCCCCGAATATCTTGGAACAAATGTAACCATATATGTGAAAAATCTACACACTGAAAATTGTAAAATATTCACAAATAAATCAAAAATGATTCAAAGAGATGGAAAGATGTCTTGTGGTCTTGGATTCAAAGAGTTAATATTATTAACATGGCCATACTACACAAAGAAACCAAAGGATTTAGTGCAATACCTGTTACGAAGCTGCAGTATTTTCCACAGAACCGGAAAACAACAAATCTGGAGGTATAATCCTCCCGGATACCTTACTATTCTAAAAACCTACAGTAATAAAAACAGTATTTCATTGGCACAGAGATATAATCAATAAAATTAGATAGAAAGCCTAGAGATATTTCCACACACCTATGAGCAATGAATCTATGATAAAATAGGCAAGAGTACACAATGAAGAAAAGAAAGTCTCATCAATGGATGGTGTTGGGAAAGCTGGACATCTACATGTAAAAGTGAAATTAGAGCATTCCCTGACATCATATACAAAAATAAACTCCAAGTGTATTAAGGAGCTAAATGAAAGACCTGATACTATAAAACTGCCAGAAGAGAATATAGGTGATACCCTATTGGATATATTTCATAGGAATATTTTCTTATATCAGTCTCCTAAGACAAAAGAAATAAAAGCAAAAATAAGCAAGTGGGACCTAAACAAACTTGAAAATTTCTGCACAGCTAAGGACACTATCAATGAAATGAAAACGCTGCCTGTGTATTTGGAGAACATGTTTGCAAACAATGCAAGTGAGCAGGGGTTAATAGATGTAGGTTAGTAGATGTAACATGGATTTAGGTTACACAACTCAAGGTGAAAAACAAAAACCCAATCGAAAACAAGAGCAGAGTACCTGAATTACTAATTTTCCAAGGAAAACATACAGATGAGTAACAGGCAAGTGATAAAATTGCTCAACATTTCTATTTAATAGGTAATTACAAAACAAAACCACAATGAGGTATCACTTCACACTAGTCAAACAGCTATTATCAAAAAGTCTACAAATAGTAAATATTGGACACAATGTGGAGGTAACAAATCTCTTGTATACTCTTGGTATGAATGCAAATTGGTATATCTTCTATGGAAAACAGTATTGAGATTTGTTTAAAAACTAACAAGTTAACTACCATATGACCCAGTATTACCTCTCCTTGGAAAAATCTGTGGGAAACACCCTAAATTTAGAAGAACCAATATTCACAACAGCACTGTTTATTTTATGAAAGACAGTGAAGTAATCCAAGTGTCCAAAATAGACTATGGACTTAAGAATATATGATGTTTCTTTAAATATTCAATGGAATATTAGACATCTATGAAAAAGCATAACACATTGCTATTTCAGTATCATGAATGGACCTAGAAAATATTGTGCTTAGTGAAGTAACTTAGATAAAGTCAAAAGTATATAATATAATTTATACGTGGTATTTAAAGAATAACAAATATCTGTGTACAGCTATCTATACCTATCTATTGATAGATGACAGATAAATAGATAAAAGATTAGATATATACATAAATGATAGATAGATAGATAGATAGATAGATAGATAGATAGATAGATAGATGGATAGATAGACAGACAGACAGAGACATGATGGAGAGGTAAAGAGATTAGGTAGACAAAACTTAAGCAGACTCAAAGATATGCAGAAAACTTTATGTTTACCAAAGGGGAAGGGAAAGAATACTTAATAGTAGAACATTGAGAGATACAAAGTAGTATTCATAAAGGAGAGAAGCAAAAAGGGTAATCTGTATAGGTCATGGAATTATACACAATACTTTAAATAATTGTATGTTACAATTATTGTAATAATTCATAATACAATATAATATTCAATGTAGTTGGAATCACTATGCTGTACATCTGAAACTACACAGTATAGCACATCTACTATACTTCAATTAAATATAAAACATCTCTTGTATAATTTAGTCCTTTTTCTGCTGATAGAATCTTCCTTTAATATTGTTTTATTGTTACTCTTTACCATTTATGATTACTGTTTCAAATTATTTCTTTTACTGTTGTAAACATGTTACCAGTTTGAAATATCAATATTTATTTCAACTGATTTCATATTTTTCCCTATTTAATCCATATAGTATAGTAGCATTTAAAAACATAACCAAAGAAACAGTTGCAAGTTTCTCATGGTATCTCCTTAGCATTTTGGTCAATGTTTTGCATATATTTGCTATTTTATATTTCTTAGTAGACTTCTTTTGTACCCGTCTTATAAGGTGTATCCGTTTTGTTTTTTTTCAACACATTCAGGTTTTGATTCTCTGTTAAAGTCTTTATTTTCACTTAATATCTAAATGATAACTGTGTAAGTATTATTGGGTGAGTGATTTCTTATTTCATTAGTTTGAAAATGTCATTTTATTTAATCTTGGCCTATGTTTTCAGCTCAGAAATGTGCTGATAGCCTAATGGGGGTTCCTTTGTAAATTATCATAAGTTTTTGGCTGCCTTTAAAAGTTTTTCCCTGTCATTGACTTGCCAATTTGCATATGACGTGTCTTGAAGGAGGTCCCTTTGTCTTAAAGTTATTGGTGTTTTGTTGGCTCACGGAATTGTATATCAGTTCCTTACACAGGTTCAGGAAGTTATCAACTATTAATTCTTTAAAAAAACATCAGCTGCCTTCTAAATTTCTTCTCCCTCCAGGATTCCACTCTAATGTGCACTTCCTGAGGAAGTCTGAAGGCTATTGTAGAATTTCCTCACTTTTTAATATCTTATATCTCTGCCCTCTCCTATAATTTCTAGTTTTGTATTGCTGAGTTTGCTAATCTCTCTTCCACAAAGACAGTCAACTTCCATTGCTTTCTGTTGTATTCCTCATCTCATTTATTAAGTTCTCCTAGTCCTCCAATAATGTTTGGTTATTTTATAGTTTCAGTCTCTTTGGTAATGTATTCCTTATCATCATTTCATTTATTCCTGAGCTCGCTAAACTGCTTTCTGAGTTTTGTTTTGTGTATTGAGTTTCTGTATGACATCTATTTAGATTGAGTATTATGTGGCAATATACCATGACTTTAAGTTTGTTTGCTGCAGGGTTTACATTGTGTGTGTGTGTGTGTTCAGGTGCGTCTGCGAGTTTGTCTGTGTCTGTGTCGTTGTATGTGTGTGTCTTTCAGTGAGTGTGTGTGCCTTAAAATGTAACTGTGATTGGTCATGATCTTGATAAATTATTGCTCTGATGACACTAAATAACAGATCTGGTGTTGGAGTCCGTGTTTTTGTTTTCTGGTAGTTTGCAACATGGCACAATTTTTGGTTTTACTTACCTGAGCTACCTCTGATAATATTTCAAAATGGCACTTTCCAGTCACTACTGTCTGGATAAAAGTTGTGCTTTCATTGTCACTTCTTACACTTCTCTGGTAGTTAATGCCACTGTTGTCACTGGGAGGCGAAACCTTCCTTTCATTTGATATCCCTTGAGAATCAGTTAGCACAATGAGGAAAGGTGTAAAGACAGGTTGGTATTTGGAATCGGGCAAGTGTCTTTGCTATGTCCAGTTTTGCAATGTAACTTGTCTCCATCACTGTGAATGGGGAGTAGGGACAGTGTCATGAATGTCTGAGCGTCTGAAGGATGGAAATTCTGTCTCCATTGTGGCTCCCTCCTAATTACATGTGACCATGAGCACTGGTGAAGTTGGAGGCCGAATCTGTGTGAACCACTGTGACTCTGTTTCTACTGGGTTCTCTGAACTTGTGGACTAAGATATCCTAGTCAGTGGGCCTTGGGTGCAGACACCAAATCTGCTCTTCCCTTAGTTCAGCCTCATTTGTGTATTTTAGTCCATCAAACTTTACCTGTTCACATGCGTTCTGGATTATTGCTTTGTGTTGTAGTTATTTTTCTTCAGATGTGAATGCTTTACTGACTGCAGATGTAAGGGGAGAGACAAGAATAATTTAAACTTATGTCACTTTTAAAAGTATATACTTTTTCAATTAAAAGCTTAAATTCTACTAAGGACATTATAAGAACACAAAAGAAAGTGAACAAATCACCTCCCTTAATGTCATAGTACTGCAAAATAATTTGATATTCCTGGGTTATTTTCTTCAATATTTTTCCCACCTACATGCACATTTTACTAAAATATATCCATATAATCTCTTTACAATCAATTAAATTATTAAAATATTTCTCTGTGCTCTAAATATAGCCCTGTTGGTTCTCTAATATATTACTAGTAGCTTGCACGTTTCTGTCTTCTCCATCCTTTTTCCCTTTCTCCACAGGAAACCACTACTTGGTACACTACACATATATATGTGATTCTGTCTGTTTTCTTATGATTATTTTTCTTATATATTTATCTTCCTCATTTAAGTGACAATGTATAGTGTTTTTCTCTGTATGACTTATTTTCCTATGTGCAACACTTTCTGGGTCCATTCACATTGTTCCAAATGGCGGAATTTTATTTTTTAATTTACAATGACTAAGTATATATTATGTTATCTATATCTAACATCTACTTCAGCCAATCATCTGTTGATGTGCAGTTGATTTGTGCTTCTATTCTTGGCTACTATAAATGATGATGTTAAGAACTTTGGGGGTAATATATCCTTTAAGTTAATGTTTTCCTTTTTTTCAGATTTATACCAAAAAGAGGAATTGCTGCAACATATAATGATCCTATTTCTAGTTTTCTGAGCACTGTCCACACTTTTATACTAGTGTATACATCAATTTATATTTCCACCAACAGTGTACCTGGGTTCCCTCTTATCAAATTCTTATTAATTTTTGTCATTGGTAGGCTATTTGTTAATAGCCATTTTGGTTGCTGTGAGATTATATTTCATTCTGGTTTTGATTTATGTTTTCCTAATGAATAGCAATGTTATGTATAATTTTATGTGCATGAAAATCATCCACATGTCTATTTTTGAAAAGTTTCCATGAAGATTCTTCAACTGTTTTCAAGTTGAGGTCTTTGTTTGTTAAATAGTGAGTCTAATATGCTATACATATGTTATGGATATTGACATCTTGTTCTCATTATCTGAAATTTTTCCTTCTATTCTGTCTTTTATCATATGTCTTGCTGAAAGTTTCCTTTGCTCTGCAAAAGGTTTTGCACTTCACATTTATACAAGAAGTAAATTCCCTATATCACATAGTACATCTATTTTTTCCTCAGTAAACTAAAAACTGAAATTGTTTGTTTTCCTTTTTTCTTAATTTGGAGGCAGAACAAAAATACACATTGCTATAATTTATCTCAAAGTCAGTTCTGCTCCTATTCTTGGTCAGAAATTGTATAGTTTCGGGCTTTACATTTAGGAAATTAATCCATTGTTATCTCATTTTGTATACTATGGAAGGAAGTGTTCTTCCATCTTCCTTTTTCATATACTGTCAAGATTTCTCAGAACTACTTGTTGAAGAGACTGCTTTTTTTCCATTGTGTACACTTGCATCCTTCATTGTAGACTAATTGACCATATATGTGTGGGTTAATTTTTGGACTCTTTATTTTGTTTATTTTGGACTGTTTATTTTGTATTATTGATCTATGTGTTTCTTTAAGTGCCATATTTTAATGTATTGATTACTGTAGCTCTGTAGTATGTTATAAAATCAGGAAGGGTAATAACAACATCTTTGTTCATTTTTTAAAATAATTTTAGAAAATTTGGGTGTTTCAGATGTATGTATAAATTTTATTATTTTCTCTTTGTTTTGTGAAGAAACTTATGGATTCTGTGAGAATAGAAATTTACTAAAGGGAAAAACCTGAGAAAAATACTAAACTATGGAAGATAAATCATACAATATTAGCAACAAATGGATTGCTGTATAAATCTAAGAAAAAATATATAAAGACAAATGACAACAGAAACAAAATCCATGGGGTATAACAAAAACAGTATTAATAGCGATGCTTATAGCAAAATAATCCCACTTATACAAATAAGAAACATCTCAATCTTATAACATATTCTTACAAACAAAAGTTGTAACAAAATTTAAAACAAACTTGTTAGTAAAGGAAAGACAGGTGAAAGGACAGTACATAATTAAATAAAATAAAGATTAAATATAAAAACATTTAATCAAACTAAATAATGGCTTTTGAAAGACAAATATAGTTGTTAGAGTTTAACCACACACATGAGCAAAAAAGAGAGTACAGATTAACAAACTGAGAAATAAATGAGAAGTTACAACTTATATCATAGAAATACAGAGCATTGTAAGACGATACAACAAATTACATGCCAATAAAATGAAAACCCTAGGAGAAATGGACAATTTCTTAGAAAGAGCTAATCTCCAAAATGGCATGAATAAGAAAACATGAACATATTATCACTTATGAAATTGAATATGTAATTAAACAAAATCTCCCAAGAAACAAAATTCCAAGCCTTGACAGCTTCACAGGTGATTTCTGCAAACATTTAGAGAAGAACTATCACCTATACTTCTCAGAGAATTCCAAAAATTTCGAGAGGAAGGGAGGCTTCCTACCCCACATTTCTGTATCACACTACAACTAAAACTGGAACAAATACTTCAAAAAATTACAGGTTAAATAGTAATGATAAGCATAGATGTGAAAATCATCACTAAAATATTAGCAAATCAAACAGTACATTAAGAGGGTTATACATTATGGTTAAGTCCATTTTATTCCATGGACGCAAAAGTGATTCAATACCCACAAATTAATCAGATACACCACACTAACAAACTGAAGAATAAAAATTATATGGACACCACAATAGAGTCAAAAAATATTTTGACAAATTCAGTATCTATTTATGAATACATTTCTCCTCAAAGTGGGCATGAGGAAACATACCTCAACACATTTAAGGTCATATATGACAAAAACTCAGCTAACATGACACTCACTGATTAAAAGCTGAAATCCTCTCCAATAAGAGCTGGAAGAAGACAAGAATGCTCATTCTTACTTCTTTTATTCGGTATAGTATTGGAAATTCTAGCCATAGCTTTCCAAAATAAAAGTAAATAAAATATAGCTATTTCAGAAAAGGAGTAAAAGAATCTGTTTGCAGATGACATACATTAAACAGAAATCCTAAAAATGATGCCACAAAACTACTAGGTCTTATCAATGCATTTGGTAAAATTTCAGAATGTAAAATTAACATACAGAAATCTTGCATTTCTACACACTAAGAACAAGCTAACAGATAGAGAAAGCGAGGGAATTGCCTCATTTACACTTGCAACACCAAAGAAAAATCAAAAATGTATCCAGCCAAGGAGGTAAAAGACCTGTACTCAGAACACTATAAAATATTTATAACAGAAATTGAAGATAATGCAAACACATGAAAGGATATTCTGTGTTCATAGATGAGGAAAAAAATTGTTTAAATGACAGTATTAGCCAAGAATATACACAAATTAAATTCAGTGCCTATCGAAATACCGAGGGCATATTCAGACACTTACAAAAATAATTCTAAAATTTACATGTAAACACAAATGAGTTGAAACCACAAAAAAAAGGAGGAAAAGAATACAAACAAACTAAAAACACAAACAACTTTGAGAAAGAACAAATGGGATTTATCACTTTCCCTGATTTTAAACTATAGTACAAATCTACAATAAGAAAGAAAATATGGTAGTGGCACAGAACAAACAGAATAATGGAACACAAAGAATGCCTGAAAATGAAATCAGACAGTTATTGTCATTTGGCCCATTACAAAAAATGAATATATAGTGGGGGAAATGTTACCAACAGGCACATGAAACTGATCAAAATCACTAACCATCAGAAAAATGCACGACCAAAACACAATGAGAGTTTATGTCACTCCTGTCAGATGACTATTATCAAAAAGATAACAAACAAGTGTTGGTGAGGATGTATGACAAACAACCCTGATGCACTGCTGGAGTGAATGTAAATATGTGCTGCCACTGTGGAAAACCACATGGAGCTTTATGTAAAAATTAAAAATGAAATATAATCCAACATTTCTATACCTGGATACTTAATTCAAGAAAATAAAAACACTAATTAGTAAATATAATTTCAACCCTATACTCATTGCAGCAATATTCACAATAGACAGGATATAGAAGCAAATTAATTGCTCATCAATAGATGATGGATAAAGAAGATGTGTGTTTATAGTATATATATCTACAAATATTAACTACAGATTTATCTATATTTATATATATATATACACACACTGTATATATATGCCCTATGTGTGTGTATATATATATATATATATATATATATATGTACACACACACATAAAATTACAATGGGTAATTACTCAGGTATAAAAAGAATAATTTCTTGTCATTTGCAACAAATGGGTAGACAAAGAGGGTAATATGCTAAGTGAAATATCTCAGAAAGAAAATGACAAATGCTGAATAATTTTACTCATATTTGTAATTTTCAACAAATGAACATAACAACACAGAAAAGGAGTTATAGATATAGAAAGAAACAGGTTGTTCACAAGAAGAAGGGAAATGGGGTGAGGAAAATATAAAGCTGAAAAAAATGAAGAGAGAAAATTTTCCAGTTGTAAATTAAATGAGTCAGGGGCAAGAAATGTATTGTATGGGGAATAGTCAATGACTATGAAATAACTTTAAATAGCAACATATCATAACTAGATATATACTGGTGATCAGTTTGAAATACATTAAAAATAGCAAAGGGTATGTTGTGTAAGAGAAACTAACACAGTGTTATAGATTAAAGTAAATTTCAAAAACAAACATACTTATAGAAAAAAATTAGATTTGTAGTTAACAGAGGCAGGGTTTGGGAAAGAGAATTGATTAATGCACTCAAGAGCTACAAATCTACAGCCGTAAAATAAACGTGTTTTAGGGATGCCCCGTAGTAACATGAAAATTACAATAAATACTGCTTTATGTTCTATATGAATGTTGTTAAGAGAGTAGACCATAAGGTTTCTCATCATGACCAAAAGACAAATAGTATTTCTTTTATATTGTATCTAAATGATATAATGAATTCTCCCTAAAGTTGCCTTGATATTAATTTCAAGATACTTGTAAATCAAATCAATATCTTGTGCACCTAAACTTACACAATGTTTTATGACAATTATATCTCAATAAAAGCGGAAGAAAAAATGGAAAATCAATGGTAATTTTTCCCATGAAATTTCTCATGATTGTTTTTGCAGCAAGTAATCTTGTGTCATGATATACTTATCCTAGGTAAAGATAATAATAAATAAGTGATTCTAAAATATTTTACATAAAGTTACTTATAAAATTAGTGTTTTACCATGCCTTTATCTTTCTGCATGTTAACAGCCTGCTGCTTCTGTAGGCGACAAAATTTCACTCTGTGTATTCATCTGAGATTAGGGAATGGATACAAATTTAAAACTGGCTGCTCTTGCTGTGAGTGATAAGGTTCACTGTCTGTGACCTATGGGCTCATCTCCCCGAAAGCATAGGTAAAAAATGAACATGCTAGGTTGCTAAAAATCTCAGTATGATAAAAATTTCAGAACACCTACAATTCTTAACTTTTATGCAATAGGAATGCAATACTGACAAAGACTTGATTTTGGATAACAATGTGGTGTTTTCTCATGGTTGCATTAGGGTATGTGAGGATAATCCCTGATGTCCACAACAAACATTCTAGCTCAATTGCTGGGCAAAGAAGTGTAATGGTTCTGCATTATTAGCACTGAGTACTGCTTTCAAAAAGATGACTATGCTCACTCTATTCCAGGTAGTCCAAGGAAAGAAAGGTTATTGCTATTTCTAGGTGAACTGGAATAAGTCAGTAGTTCAGTCTCTATAAATATGTCACAGGGTGTTCAAAACCAAAATAAGTTATGTCAACAATTAGAATTAAAAAAATTAGACATAAGCTTAAATTAAAAAGAAGACACAGTCTGTGCTGGGCTCTGTGAACTGGAGAATATATATGTCTCAGTCCAATTCAAGGGTTCATTGGCTTGACCTTAGCATCAGCTCTGGATTCAATGAAAAGTTAACAATTAGTATACTGGGAGAAATATAATCTACCTCTCCCTGATCGGAAGAAAACCTGGTGGCTCAGTGAAACTCTTAATTCACAGAGATTCTGCCAGATGCAAAGGAATAATTCACTGATAACTAAAAAAAACTTAGTTACTTCTTAACAAACCATCTTCACACACACACAAAATGGTAGATAGATTTGTAGTTATTAGTGGGAAGTATTCAGTGGGCACAGCACAGAGAATAGTTTTCACAGCATCACCCAAATTTTGTACATTTGCCAATGGTCTAGATTTTCCCAGGTAGAAAACTACAGATGGACAAACAATATTCTTCTTTAGAATTTCTAATTTTGAAAGTAAACTGTAGATTTTTACTTATCAGTATAGATCCTGGTTATGATGATCATGCTAAGAACCACTGTCTGATAAGAGAGCTGGAAAATAGCTGCTGAACAAGCCCATCTGAATCCCAGACTGCTAATGCAAAAAACAACATAGCCACCATCTGAGCTGAGCTGACATATTTAAAAGCTTGATGTTTCTGTTGTAGGAACAAACAGTGCTGTGCAGACACAGTTCTCCTGCTGCAAGTGGGCCTTTTTATTCTCTTGGTAAAGGTCATAATGGTTCCATGTTGCTAGAACTTACCCTGGCTCATTTGCCCTTTCTCCAGTTTATCAAAGGCTTTCTTCACAACTGGTGACACATTTTCAGGACTCAATCTTACTATTTCAGTCTTATCAGATGACACTTGCTGCATGATTGTGAGCAGAAGCCTTAGGCTCCCCGACCTTGCCTACAATTTTTCCAGCATTTCACATTCTGAAAATGCTTCACTTTTATTTTAGTTTAATGGGAAATAGACAAAGTCTTCCGTGAATATTTTATATTTCTTAATATCTGCAGAAATTTGGTATTCTTGCAGTTGGACAAATTTTTAATTCCACCACTCTCACCTCCTTTGAGTCAACACATTTTAGATTGCAATTTGGTAACTGAGTATGACCACCCCAACCAACCATCAAGTACCACTTAAATACTAACTTTCTGAAGGTTAGAAGGGGCACAATTTATGTGGGGTGTATAAACCTACATTAAATGTTTGCAATGGCATTGTCTCTTCTGGACAAAACTCTGATTCTAAGAAGTAAATTTATTAGAAGTCAGTATAGTTATTCATATGGGGAAGAGAATCAGCAATTTTGGGGTGGGTGGGTGATGAAGAGACAGGAAAAAATGCAGCAAATGGGAATTTAGTGCTTTTGGCTTCTGGAGGTATGAATTAAGAAGAAAATAATACTTTGTGTCCTGTAGTTACATCCACTTACTGTCTTGAGTGACTAGTCCTTGGGCTATGAAAAGGGCTAGTTTGTGGTGAAGAGTAAAGACCATAACGAAATAGTTTGAAAACCATGAGAGTTTTGTTGTTTCAGGAAAGTAGATTTTGCTTAAAGTCAACATGTATTTTTCATTCACTAAATAATAAAATGCATTCTGTGGCATGTGCTGTGCTTTCTGTTCCCGTATCCAAGTTAGACAAGGAAGGGGGGATAGACAGAAAACATCTGGAGGAGGTGGCTTCTGTGCTGAGACTGGGAAAGTCTAAGTAGGTAAAATGAGAACACCCTAAGCCCAATGATGAGCTGAAGCAAAAGTGGTGAGGTTGCAGCTAACATAGTTGACAAGCACTTGCCTGTATGTATCTCCAGATAGAGTGAAACATTAAGATATGCCAAGGTACTCAGATGCCAAATTTTTAAAGAAATAACAAAACTAAGTTGAGTTTCTGGGGTTAGATTTAGAAAGGCTTATAGTGCCACCCTGAGGACTTAAACTTGTATTTGGCTGGAATATAAAAGCAACTTAAAGTATTGACTAGAAGATATAGTGTAGACACTTGAGGGCAGGAAATGAAAGCACCAATTAGAATGCTTTGAGAACAGCACAAAGAACACCATAGATAAAATTGCTTCTTAAATTCTGCCACATGATGAATGTGCCATCTGGGACTACATCATGTGACCTTTATGATTCCAGGGATGACATAATCGAGAGCAGGATCCCTGGGCCGGTTCCGGCATTGACCTCCTGTTCCAACATATCCTAACTTATCATTTTTGATACTTTCCAGGATGAACCAGAAACCACTTAGTACTTTTCCCTCTCTCCATGTTTTAGTCTTTTCCCAAATTCTTCCACTTTCTCTTCTTCCTTACAAGAAATTATTTAAATTTACTCCCATATTGTTCCATCAAATGATCATATGAACCAAATATCTCTTTTTTTCTTTAAATGGTAACTTAATCTCCCATTTAACACTGAAGACTACTTAAAAAATATAAGGAAAATATAGGTACACATCTATGTTTATTGTTCAAATAAGAATATTGCAGATGTTTGTCGACATTTGACAACATCAATTTTAATCTTTGTTATCCTGCATAATCTGGTAGTCCTCTGGTAAATCAGTTGTAATTAGGATGACGTTCATAAGCTCAAGATGGCTGATTATTTGGCCTTGAAAGAGAAGTAGCTGATGTATTGGCTATCTCTGGCACTGGAAACCGTGGGTTTCTACCTGGTTGAAGTTTAGAAAAACGACCTTCACTGGCAGATATTTTGTGATATCCATTTGGAAAAGTAGGAGGTTCCTCCATCAGTCCAAAATAATTGCACTGTATGGGAGATAAGATGCTGTACTGAGAAGTAGAAGTTGTAGTTGTAATGAAGTTCACAACACGGCCATTTGCTTCACTGTAGCTGCTTTGAGAGTGCCCGTGGATAATGGTCAACTGATTTAAAATAGCACGTTGATCCATTGCAATTTGTTCTGGATGTCTAAATGACATTGATCATAGAGGAGAAAAATCACCTCTGATCAGGGTATTCATATCACCATTTATGTGGCTAGTAGAGGGCTTTCTTATTAGAAGCTTGTTTAAATTTGCAGAAGGTAAAAATGCACTTTATCCTCTATTGTAAGCCACAAAATCTGAACTATGAGTGTCCACATTACCCCATGCTTTAAGTGCCTCTTTTTGAAATCTTCAGCCAATGAAGCCACCAGAGAGGCATTTTTAATCCCAACTATTCCTTTTATTCTCACTGAAATCAGGGAACAGCCTAGTTTAAAATTTGGATTATGATAGAACTGCTGCTACAACCAAAGGAGAAAGATTTTAGTAACATTTTAAACCAAAATACAAGGCTACAATAAGCCTAACCTATAAAACCTCAGAATTCACGTTTACTATGCAAAGATATTATCATCAAAATATGAACATTGCTGACGATATTTTGAAGTTCCTTATTTGGAAAATACCATTTAAATAGTATAGTCATCAAATTTATGAAGTTAGCGTTTGCAGTAATGGTGAATGCCATTTTTTAAAAGCAGTTTTAATAACTTTATTTAAATTTTGGTAAGATTCATAGTTGTAAGCAAATTTCCCATAATCTTGACTACATAAGACACTGTCCTCATTTTTTTGAAAAATAAAGTATTTCAGCTTTAATAGTTTTGTACAGTTTTAAAAATCTAGTTTTACATATATATTACCATAGATTGATGTACAAAATAAAATTTTATATATAAGTTACCAAGTGGTAACTAAAATTTCTTAATACCTTGCTTAAAACAGAGACTTCTTTTTCTTCTGCCTGAAAGTCAGCTAGAAAAACAGATCTTCGAAAATTCTGCTGCACTTTACTAAATCCATAAAGGTTAAGCTGTCTAATTAAACTTTTCATACTTCCAGGTTCAAATATTCTGAAAGGAGACTTTCTTTCCAAATCTTCCTTCATAAAGATATCTTCATCCATCACTATGGAAGTTCCATTATCATGCCAACAGATGGATTTAAATTGGTTATTCCCAGCCATTTTCCAGAGTTTTCTTGGATATGTCAGAGAACGAAAATCATTATCTTCATCTGGTTCAGAGACACAATATTAGTAACATGGCCTTTTTATCAGGGATTCTTCAGACAAAGTCTGAAAAACATTTTCCTCAATCATAGACCTCAAGTCCAAACCCCAGGGAATGTTTGATCACACAATAGAGATCTACTGTACATTCCTGAAGCAGTTGGTCCATATTTAGGAAACACAACTTGAATTTCTGTAGGAACATGTGCCATCTCAAATAACATTTTCTACAACTACATTTCTAATCTGCATAATTTTGTGCACTGCAGCTTCAAATGCTGCTTTGGCGGGCCAGCACAGATAAACTGCGAGGCCATCACAATGGTTCTCAACTTGAGAAGCTGTGACATCACAATCGACTGGTCTCCTAGCAACTCAAGTGTAACATTCAGCCAGTGTTTACTTCTCATTCATCCAGTTAAAATGAAGCATATATGATGCTTAATTTTATACGGTGATCTGCAAATATTATCCCCACAAAATCTATTTAAATAATTTAATTTTGGTGTCTAAGAAACAAAACCAATCTCCATCATTTTGTATGCAAATTTATACCAGATATGTGAACAGAGAATAAATAATCACAAAATATATAAAATAATTTTAAAGTTTTGGATTTTAAAGTGAAATTTGTGTAAAATATTTACAAAAATTTATAACTATTTCATAATCATTTGTAATTAAAGTGAAACATAATTTGATTTGGAAGTGGAAGTAGTTTTTTATCTGTGTACTTTACAATAAGTAGCTCTATATTCAACACATGAGCAGGATAAATATTAGTTTATTTGTTATGTTTATATATAAATGGTAAATATTTATGAAATAAAATTAGATTAAATTAATCAATCAAATTAAAGAAATTCTAAAGGGGGGAATTTTTGTTTTAATTTGTATTTCAGTGCTATATGTAAAATAAATGTAGTTTTATATACTACTTTAAAATTACACAAGAGAAAATCTTACAGTATTCTTACAAATGTTTATTTTTGCCATTCTTTCACTCAGAGGTTTTCAGTCCCTAGAAGGAATAAATTTTCTTGTCATCTTTATAATACATACTCTTGTGGCTTCTGTTAAGTGTTCTAAAATGATGTTGATAAATACACTTAGGCACAAGATCCTGGGTTCAATAAGCATTACCTCCATTTAGGGGCAAACAAACAATCAAAATACAAAGAAATTAGAGACTACGTGGGTTGGGGTGGAAAAAACCAGGCAATGCATTTTAGGAAGCAATATGTTTCTCAGTCCTGAAACAGTTGTCATTGTTAGTAAATTATGGCACTTTAAGGCAAGTGTTTTGTTCACTAATTGTAAATAATAGCTATGTTCTTTATCAGTAAACTGTAGTAAATCAAGTTCAACCAAAATTTATATTCTTAAATAAGAAATAAAATCCATTATACATAAACCAAATTCAAAATGAGAGACAAAATTTTTGAATAAATAAATCTACACTCAAGCTACAATGTAAATTTCTAATTCAGTATGTGTATATTCCATTCTAAATAAACATTAGCAACCTGAATTCATTGCATAATATAAGTATTATAAACTATAGTTAAGAGGGATTTAGTCCTGATTCATAAATATTATTTAACATGCACAAAGTAATATATGTGATACCATACCTTTAAAAACAGAGAATTCAGAAATAACAGTCTCAAAAACTGTAGGAAATTTATTGACAGTTCTAATCTTAAGTTTTCTATAAAAGTATACTTAACAAATTCACTTTAGATAGAATGTAACTAAACGTAATAAGATGGCTGATGATTTCACATTGAAAGAGATGTAGCTAATGTATCAGCTATCACTGGCACTGAAAACCATTGGTTGCTCCCTGGTTGAAGTTTAGAAAAACGACCTTCATTGTCAGATATGTTGTGATACCTATTTGGAGAAGTAGAAGGCTGCATCATCAGTCCAAAATAATTGCTCTGTATGGGAGACAAGATGCTGTACTGAGAATTAGAAGTTGTAGTTGTAATGAAGTTCACAACACGGCCATTTGTTTCAGTGTATTTGCTTTGAGAGTGCCCGTGGAGAGTGGTCAACTGATTTAAAATAGCATGTTGATCCACTGCACTTTGTTCTGGTGGTCTAACTGACATTGATGATGGAGGATAAAAATCACCTCTGATCGGGATATTTGTATCACCAATTATGTGGCTAGTAGAGGGCTTTATTATTAGAGGCATGTTTAAATCTGCGGAAGGTAAAAATGCACTTTCTCCATGAGTGTCAGCCAAAAATCAGAATTATGATTTTCCACATTACCCCCTTCTTTAAAGTGCTTCTTTTTGAAATCTTCAGCCAATCAAGGTACCAGAGAGTCATTTTTAATCCCACCTCTTCTTTTCATTCTCACTAAAAGCAGGGGACAGCCACGTTTAAAATTTGGATTACGATAGAACTGCAGCTACAACAAAAGTAGAAATATTTTAGTAATATTTTAAACCAAAATACAACACTACAGTAAGCCTAACCTATAAAACCTCAAAGTTCACGTTTACTATGCAAAGAAAATATCATCAAAATATGAACAATGTTGAAGATATTTTGATATTCCTTATTTGGAAAATACACTTTTAAATTTTATAGTCATCAAATTTAAGAAGTTAGCATTTGAAATAAGGGTGAATGCTACTTTTTAAAAGCAGCTTTTAAAGTTTATTTAGATTTCTGGTAAGATTCATAGTTACAAGCAACTATCTCATAATCTTGACTACTTAAGGCACTGCCCTTTTTTTAGAAAAAATAAAGGATTTTAGCCTTAGTAGTTTTATACAATATTCAAAAACTAACTTTACATTTATATTATCATAATTTTATGTACATAATAAAATTTTATACATAAGTTACCCAGCGGTAACTAAAATTATTTAATACCTTGCTTAAAACAGAGATTTCTATTTCTTCTGCCAGAAAGTCAGTCAGACAAGCAGAGCTTTAAAAATTCTGCTGCACTTTACTAAACCCATAAAGTTTAAGTTGTCTACCTAAAGTTTTCATACTTCCAGTTTCAAATATTCTGAAAGGGTCCTTTCTTTCTATAACTTCCTTCTTAAAGATATCCTCATCAATCACTATGGAAGCTCCATTATCATCCCACAAGATGGATTTAATTTGGTCACTCCCAGCCAATTTCCAGAGTTTTCTTGGAAATATCAGGGAATGAATATAATTATCTTCATCTGTTTCAGAGACACAATGTGTGTAACATGGTCTTTTTATCAAAAATACTTCAGACAAATTCTGAAAAGCATTTTCTTCAATTATAGATCTCAAGTTGAAGTCCCCAGAAAATGTTTGTTCACACAAAAGAGATCTACCGGAGTTTCCTGAACCAGTTGGTCCAACTTTACGAGACACATCTTGAATTTCTGAAGAAACATGTGCCATCTCAAATAACTTTTTCTACAAGTACTTTTCAAATCTGCATGATTTTGAGCACTGCAGCTTCAAATGCTGCTTTGGCAGGCCTGCACAGTTAAACTGCTAGGCCATCACAATGTTTCTCAACCTGAGCAGCTATGACATCACAAAACGACTGGTCTCCTAGCAACTCAAGTGGAACATTCAGCCAGTGATTCCTTCTCATTCATAAAGTAAAAATGAAACATATAGGATGCTTATATTTATAGTGTGATCTGCAAATATTATCCTCACAATATCTTTTAAAATTATTTAATTTTGGGGACTATGAAATAAAACCAATCTCCATCCTTTTGTACACAAATTTATAGCAGATTGGTGAACAGAGTATAAATAATGCACAAAATATATGAAATAATTTTAAAGTTTTGGAATTTAAAGTGAAATTTTTGTAAAACCTGTACAGAAAAGTTATAAATTTTCATCATCTTTTGTAAGTAAAATGAAACATAATTTTATTTGGAAGTGGAAGTAGGTATTTATCTGTGTGCTTTATGATAAGTAGCTCTATATTCAAAACATGAGAAGACTAAATATCAGTATATTTGTTATGTTTATAAATAAATTGTAAATATTTATGAAACAAAATTAGATTAAAATAATCTATCAAATTTAAGATATCCCAAAGTGGGTAATTGTTGTTTTAAATTATAAATCAGTGTTATAAGTAAAATAAATATAATTTAATATTCTACTTTAAAATTACAAAAGAGAAAAGCTTATTGCATATTTACAAATTTTTTTTACCATTCTTTCACTCAGAGGGTTATCAGTCCCCAGGTGCAATAAAATTTCTTGTCATCTTTATAATCCATACTCTTGTGACTTCTGTTAAGTGTTCCAAAATGATGTTCATAAATACACTTACACACAAGATCCTGTGCTCAATAAGCAGTGCCTCCATTAAGGGGCAAACAAACAATCAAAAAACAAAGCAATAACAGTATATGTGGGTTGGGGTGGAAAAAACATGTAATGCATTTGGGAAGCAATATGTTTCTCAGTCCTGAGACAACTGGCATTGTTAGTATAATACGGCATTTTAAGGCAAGTGTATTTTGCACTAACTGTAAATAGTAGCTATGTTCTTTATCTGTAAACTATAGTAAATCCAGTTCTAGCAAAAATTAAATTATTTATTTAGACATAAATTCCACTAAATATAAGCCAAATTCAAAATGAGTGATGAAATTTTTAAATAAATTAATGTACCCTCAAGCTACAATGTAAATTTTTCCTTCAGTATCTGTAAATTCCATTCTTTATAAGTATAAGCAACCTGAATTCATGGCATACTATACGTATTATAAACTAAAGTTAATTTGAATTTAGTCCTCATTCATAATTATTATTTAACATATGCAAATGAAACTATGGGATACCATCCCTGAAAAAACAAAGAATTATAAAATGACAATCTCAAAAAATGTAGGAAAATTATTGACAGATCTGACCATAACTTTTTAATAAAAATATTCCTAACAAATTCACTCTAGATAGAATGTAACTAAACGTAATAAAAGGTATATATGAAAAACCCATGACTAACATCAAGTTCAATGTTAACATAAAGGAAGGTTTTCCTCTGGTCCAGTAACAAGAAATAGTAGTTCAATTTCACAAGTCCTAAATTACACTACTTGAAGTCCTAGCCAGAACAACTAGTCAAGAAAAAATATAAAAGTCATCCAACTTGTAAAAAAGCAGTAAAGTTTTTACAGATGACATAATTATGCAGAGATAGGAAACTCCATAGACTCCTCCAGTGACTGTAATAAATAATGAACAAACTTAGTATACTTAAAGAAAACAAAATCAATATACAAATATCCGTTGCATTTTTGTATAGTAACAACACATTATCAGAAAGAGAAATTAGGAAAATAATTCTATGTAAATTTATACCAAAAATAATAATATAAGAATAAATTGGTAAGTGAAATAAAAGATCTAAACATAGATCTATAAACTAAAGGTACAAGAAATACTAGTAAACAAAAGAAATAAAATGTTATTCTTTGTCATGGATTGTATACAATGTGAGGAAATATTCTAATCTATCTTTTCAATGTTCAATCTCCCCAGCACTAATTATTGAGGAGAATGTCTTTTCTTCATTTTATACTCTTGCTTCCTTTTCCATGGATTAATTGATCATAGGTGTGAGGGATTCTATCTGGTTGCTCTATTCTCTTCTATTGATTGGTGTCTGTTTTTGAGCCCATATAATGTCTTAATTACTAAAGCTTTGTTGGACTGTTTAACACCAGAGAAATTTACACCATTAGATTTAATACACTTTTTCAAGATTATATTTGCAACTCATGATCTTTGTGATTACATATAAATTTTGAAATTATTTGTTCTATTTAATGGAAATATTTCATGGCTATTTTGAGATGAATCACACTAAATGTAGATTCCTTTGGGTAGTATGCTTATTTGAACCACATTGTTTCACATCATTAACATAAGAGATCTTTTCACTTCTTTGGATCAGTTTTAATTTCCATCATGAATGTTTTCTGTTTTTTAATGTGTATGATTTCACCTTATTTTTTAACTTCATTTCTAGGTGTTCTTTACATATATATACAATTATATACATAATATTTGTAAACTCGTTTCCTACACATATACAGCAGGCAAAAGTCAGTGGCAAGACATATTCAAAGTCCTGAATGAAAGAAAATGGTATTCTAAGATAATTTATCAAGCAAGGCTATCTTTTAGAATACAAGGAGAGATAAATAAATTCAACACAAGCAAACACTAAAAGAATTTAGCAAGAGAAAAAGAAATAATGAAAATTCTGCTCTAAATAAAAAAGAAGAAGGATGCTATAGAAAAGACAATGGCAATATTATAAAGGCAATAGTTACAATGATTTACAAAAGAATAAATAAAATTACGTAAAACAAGACATCAAAATTTTTAAGGCTCACAGAGTGAAACAGGTCAATACAGTGTGTTTTTTCTTGTTTCTCTTCTCTGTAGAATGGGTTTTAGTTTGTATTGTTATCAGTTATAATAAACAGATATGGTATGGGTCAATATAAATACAAAACAAGTTAACCATAAGTCAAAATCTTACAATGAAGTCACAAAGACAAAAAGAAACCAAGATAATAAAAGAAAATTTATCAAGTCACAAAAAGAAAAAGAAATGAACAAAAATAAATACAAAATCAACTGGAAAATGAAGTTCAAAATGGAAATAAACACCAGTCTTTCAATAACTATAACAAATGTTAATGGACTTAATGCTTCAATCAAAAGATATATATTGTCAGATGGGATAATATAACAAGACCCTAAATTATGAAGCATACAAGAGACCCACTTTAGTAAGAGGAACACACATCAATTGAAAGTCAGAAGATGGAAAAATATATTCCATGCAAATGCACATGACAAGAAAGCAGGACAAGCAGTACTGACTTCACACAAAAGAGACTTTACAACAAAGGCCATAGAGGAAGATAAACAAGGACATGATATAATGATTAAAGGAGCAATAAACAATGAGGGTATTGTACAAATTAATATATACTGACTCAATATAGGAGTACCTAAAAAAAAGACAAATGCTAATAGATTAAAACAGAGAAATCCCTGGGAACACAAGCACAGTAGGAGAATATAACTCCCAATTACCATCACTGGATTTGTCTTTCACACAGAAAATTAATAAGGGAACAAAGTTACTAAAAAACACTATAAAATAATTGGAGATGGCTGATATTTTCAAAACAGTACTTCTCCCCAAAACAGAATATACATTCTTTTCCTGTGCACATGGAACAATTTCCAGGAAAGATTATGTACTCAGGCATTGAATAAGCCTCAACAAATTTAAGAAGATAAAAATTATTTCAAGCAAATTTTCTGAGTATAATACCATGAAACTAGAAATCAATCACAGAAAAACAGGAAGAAAAAATGACAGCATGTAGATTAAAAAACATGGTAGAAAAACAAGGAGTTGAGGTGATGAGTAAAAGAAGAAATTTAAAAATATCTTAAGAAATATGACAAAACACTACACAAACTCTATGGAATACAGTTAAAGCAGGCTTAAGAGCTAAGTACATAGTGACAAGACCCCCCTCAAAGTAGAAGAACAATTTGAGATAAATAATCTAATGTTCTATGTAAACTAATCAAGAAAAGAAGAGGAAATATAACAAATAGTCAGCAGAAAGGGGGAAAAATAAAGATGAAAAAATAAACAATTGAAATAAAGTTAAAAAATAGAAAAAATCAATCAAATACTTTTTGGAAATAGTAAACAAAATTGGCAAATCTCTGAACAGGCTCACCAACAAGAAAAGAAAGAGAATACAAATAATATAAGAAATGAAAATGGAGAAATTACAAACAGTACAAAAAAATTACAATATATCATAAGGGAATACCATGAGCAACTGTATGCAAACAAACTGGATAACCAGGAATAAATGGAGAAGTTTTTGGAAACATTCAGACTACCAAAATTGCACCAAGAAGAAATTAACCATTTGAAGAAACATACCACCAGAAATGGAATAGAATTATGATTAAAATGAAAAATCACTGCAAACAAAATTCAGACCCAAATAGCTTCACTGGGGAATTTGACCAAACATACAAAGAAATATCCACACCAGTCCTCCTCAAACTCTTCCAAAAGACTGATATGGAGAGAGTACTCCCAAACTCACACCATAAGGCCAAAATCAAACTGATACCAAAACCAGACAAAGACACTACCACAAAAAGAAAACTATAGGCCAATATCATTGATAAACATAGATGTAAATGTCCTTAAGAAATTATTAACAAACAGAATCCAACAGCATGTAAATAAAAGCTCATGCACCATGGTCAAGTTAGGTTCATCCCAGGAACACAAGGATGGTTTAACATATGCAAATCAATCAATCAATTGTGATACTCCGTGGTCAAGTTAGGTTCATCCCAGGAACACTAGGATGGTTTAACATATGCAAATCAATCAATCAATTGTGATACTCCGTATCAACAAAAGAGAAGACAAAAATGATATGATCATCTCAGTAGATGCAGAAAAAGCATTTGGTAAAATTTAACACATATTTGCAATAAAAGTTCTTATCACAGTGGGCATGTAAGGACCACATCTCAACATAATGAAAGCTATTTATGACAAACAAATAGCCAGCAAAATACTCAATTGTGAAAAACTGGAAATTTTCCCACAAAGACCTGAGACAAGACAAGGATGCCCATTCTCACAATTTCAATTCAATATAGTCTTGGAAGTCCTACCCACAACGATCAGGCAAGAAAAAGACATAAAATGATTCAGACTGGAAAAGAAGAGGTAAAATTGTCACGATATGCAGACATGACCCTATATATAAAAAAGTGTAAAAGTTTCACAAAAAAATTACTTAGGCTAAAAAAGGAACTGGGCAAGGTAGACTGATTAGTGTGCAAAAATCAATTAAGATTCTTTACACTACCATTGAATCAACAGGAAAACAAAGAATAGAGACAACCCCTTTTATAACTGCACCCAAAACTATAAAATGCTTAAGCATAACTCTGACCAAGGAGGTGAATGATTTACACATGGAGAAGAAGAAAACATTGATTGAGAAAATCAAGAAAGATTTGAAGAATTGAAAAGATACCCAATGGTCCCGTATTGGAAGAAATAATATTGTAAAAATGGCCATACTGCCCAAGGAAATCCACAGACTTAATCGGAGTGCCTATCAAAATATACAAAACATTTCTTTTTTAGGAATGAACAAATGATCATAAGATTTATATAGAATCAAAAAAGATCCATAATTTCCAAAACAATATTGAAGACTAAAAGAGGTTGTAGCAATAAACCGCCTTGTCTCCATACACTATTGCAGAGTTACAATAATCAAAACGACATGATACTGGTACAGAAACAGGCAAATGGACTAATGGAACAGAATAGAGAGCCTGGGAATAAATCTACATGCCTATGTTCAATTAATATTTGACAGAGTAGCTAAGAGTATGACAGAGAAAAGACCATCTCTTCACCAACTGATGTTGGGAAAACTGGATAGAAGCATGCAAAGCAATGGAGTTAGAACACTACTTCACTCCATAGACAAGAATAAACTCAAAATGGCTTGAAGACTAAAATGTAAGCCAAGACACAGTAAATCTCCTAGAAGAAAACAGGCAAAACACTCTGAGATAATTCTCAGCAATGATGTCCTAAAACAGCCTACCCAGGTAATGGATGTAAGAGCAAAATTAATAAATGGGACCTAATTAAACTTAAAACATTTTGCACAGCAAAGGGAACCATAAACATAGCAAAATGACAACCTACAGGATTAAATAAAATATTTAGAAATGATGCAACTGACAAAGGCTAAATTTCCAAAATATAAAGACATCATACAACCTAATAATAATAAAAAACCCAAGAAACCCTATCTGAAAATGGGCAGAAGCACTAAACAAAGAATTCTCCATTAGATACATGCATATGCCACATAGAAATATGAAAATAAAATTGCTCAATATCATTAGCAGAGAAGGGCAATTCAAAACTATAATGAAGTATCACCTCACAATAGTCACAATGGCCATCATTCAAAACTCCACAAACAATAAATGCTGGGGAAGCTGTGGAGAAAGGGAACACTTCTACACTATTGGTAGGAATGTAGTTTGGTGCAGTCATTGTGGAAAACAGAATGGGGATTAATCAAAAGAATAAAACTAGACTTAACATAAAATCCAGCAATCCCACATTTGGGTATATATCAGAGAGAACCATAATTCAAAATGTCACCTGCTACCCTATGACTTTAGCAGTGCTATATACAAAAGTCACGACATGGAAACACCCTAATTGTCCATCAACAGATGACAGTATACAGAATTTATGCCATATTTAAACAATGGATTTATATTCTGCCATAAAAAATGATAAAACAATGACATTTGCAGCAAAATGGATGTCCCCAAAAAGTGACATTCTAAATGAAGTAAGCCAGAAAGAGAAAGAAAAATAATGCATGACATGACATATGTAGAACATTTAAAAAACAATTCGGATAAGAACACTATGATTTCATATACAAAACTGAAACACACTTGCAGATCTACTTAATAATCTTATGGTTACTGCAGACAAGGCATAGGAGAGGATATATTTGGAAGCTGTAGAGTTATAAATGTTATCCACTATATATAAAAATAGATTTTTTCAAAATGCCTTTTGTATGACACTGGGCAGTATGTAAATATCATGAAGTTTACTTTAATTGGCACACAAATATATGCATGAAGCGGGACACTGTGCTATACACCATAGATTGACACATTGTAAATGGCAGTACTTCAATGATAAATAAATGAATAAATAAGTAAATAAGTAAGTAAATAAATAAATAAATGAATGAATGAATAAATAAATAAATAAATCATATTTAATAATAAAAGAAATACAAAAATCACACTACATAACTTTACACATCAAGAACTAGGAGAAAACAGAAAGAATAAAGAAAATTGAATGAATGAGAGTAAGGGAAATAACAAGAGAAACTATTGAAAAGATAAAAATAAAACCTAAGTCTGTTTCTTTTAAACAAAATGTGGACAAACGTTTAGGTTGGCTAAGAAAATAAAGACTTGAATAAAATTAGAAATAAAAGAGAAGATACTGTAGATGTGTAGAGGTGCATAGCATCAGAAGAAATTTCCACTAGCCAACAATTTGAATGACCTAGAACAAAAGACATATTCCCAGAATCATATGTCTTCCAATACTGAATCAAGAAGAAATTACAAAATTAAATAGAGCAAAAGTGTGCATGAGTAAATCAGTATTCCAAACCTCCCAAACCAGAAAATATTTACAAGATGACTTTACTGGTGAATTCTATCACACATTTAAAGACAATTTTCACCAATTCTTCCCCAAATCTTCCAAGATTTTGAAGTGGGTGAAAGTATCCAAACTAGTTTTATGATGCCAGCTTTATTTGCATTACAATGTTAGAAAGGAAATTTTATGCAAAATATAGAATATAAACCCTGATGAACATATGTGCCAAAATTTTCAACAAAACATTTAATGTATCATACACATTCATGAGTAAATGGATTTATCCCTGGGTTTAAGGATACTACAAATTTTTCAAATCAATAAAGATGACACGCCACACTAATAGAATGAGAAATAAAACTCACATAATCATCTCAATAGGTGCAGAAAGAGCATTGTATATAATGCAACATCCTTTTAAGACACTCAGAACAAATTAAATTAACCCTGTCAGTGGCACAATATCATATACACACAAAAATTGTGTGGAGAGAAGCGAAGCAGTTCTCTGTTTATTGATTCTTAGAAGAAGGGTTTATATAGGACATGCACAATGCCTCACATATCATCTAAGTTATAACAATGTTAATAATCTTAAGCAACTTATGCCCCATGCTCCTGCAGTAAGCACAGGATGTTAAATGATCAAGGATTGTTTTAAAGTTCATCACGGAACTTCATTAAGTAGGCCTTCTCTTATCCAGCCAGCTGTGCCTGTCTTAGGTTGTCCTCCTCTGAGGATCTTACCCATTATAGGCTATCCAGCCATCCCTACTCGATACACTGATTAGGACATTTCTTATCCAGCCTGGATATGTGACATTCCTCACACTTGTTTATCAGTTCAGCCCAAGGGCTTATTCTCTAGAGCCTTCAGTCAGGGACCTACAAACCCAACATCGCTTGACAGAAAACTGGATGAAGAAAATTTGATGTTTATATGCAGTGGAATCAATACTTTGCATTCCTATCTACGGTGTCCATGGTGTTACTTTTTCTCCACAATCTCACCAAGATTTATTTATTTTCTTTTGGATGAGAGCCTTCTGACAAGTTTGAGGTCTTGTCTCATTTTTGGTTTATGATTTTCCTAATAATTTATAACTCTGAACATATTTTCATGTGTGATATAGCCAACTGTATGTTTTCTATAGAAAATTGATTTATATTTATCTATTCAGTTCCTATGGACATTCTTTTTAATTGAATTATTTTGTCTTTTTTTGTAGTGGTGTATGAGTTTGCCATTTATTTTGTATATTAGCACTTGATTTGAAAATATCACTTGCAAATATATTCTCCCATTGTGTTTGTTGACTTTTCATTTTATTGATCATTTCTTCTTCATTGTTAATCTGTTTAGACTGATACAATCATCTTTTGTTAGTTTTGCTTCTTCTTCCCTTGCCAGAGGACATATGAAGAATCATATTAAGTCAAGTGTACTTCTTATGTTTTACCCTAGGATTCTTTGTTTTCAGGTTTTATGTTTTATATGACCAGGAGTGGGATTGATGGGTCATATGATAGGTCTATTTTATTATTTAAAGTAGCTTCCATACTGATTCCAAAGTGGTTGCACCAATTTTCATTCCCATCAACAGTTTTGGAGAGTCCGTTTTTCTCAACAACCTCCACAGTCTTTATTATTTATAGACATTTTGATGACAGCCTTTCTCACTAGTGTGAGGTAAATCATTATTTTATTTTGGTCTTGCCTTTGTATAATGATTAGCAATGTGAACATGTTTTTATATTCCTGTTTATCATCTGTGTGTCTTCTTTAGAAAATTGTCTTCTGTTCATTTTCTGTCTGAGTTGTTTGTAGATATTTTAAATGGAGTTGTATGAACGATGTGTGTATTTTAGAAATTAGCCTTTGTTGACTGAACTGTTTCCTAATGTGTTCTCCCATTTGGAAGTTCATCTTTTCATTCAGTATATTTTGCTGTGTAGAAGATTTTAAGTTTAATTAGGACCTATTTGATTATTTTGTTTTATTGTTTTCAGCTTGGGAGAGTGACATAAGAAAATTTTACTACAATTTATCTCTTGTTTTGCATATGTTAGTTTCCAGGAGTTTTATTCAGGCATGTATTAGATTCAGATATTTAAAACATTTTGAGTTTATTTTTGTACAGTGTAAGGCAGTGTTGTAATTTCATTGATTTACATGTTGCTGTCTAGCTTTCTCAACATCTCTTGCTCAAGACTGTCTTTTAGGCATTGTATATTTTTGTTTCCTTTGTCATAGTTTAGTTGACCATAGGTGTGATGTTTAATTTCTACCTCTGTGTTCTTTTCCAGTGATATAGATGTTTGTATGGTTTCTGGTATTGTGTTGTTTTGATTACTGTATTTTTGTAATATATTCTTGGTCCTGGGAGTATTATGGGTTATGCCTCCAACTTTGTTCTTTTTCCTCATTGTTCCTTTTACAGTTCTGGGTCTTTTGCAGTTTCTTACAAATCTTAGGACTGTTTTTATTTCTGTGGAAAATATCATGTAGTTCGATCTGAATCACTTTATATCTGTAGACATCATTTGTAGTATGTATATTTTAACAATAATAATTCCTCTATAATAAGACATTGAGATTTCTTTCCATTTCTTTACATCATCTTCAAATTTATTTTTTAAGTGTATTATTGATTTTATTATCTTGGTTTTTTCACAGGTTTTTTTCATTTTTTATCTGATTTCATATGAATTTTTTAAAATTATGGAATATTTTACTTTTAGGGTAAAGAAATGTGACAGTTTTTGTATATTAATCATGAATCATGCAACTTTGCTAAATGTCTCTATTTGTTTTAGTTGTTCCGGTGTGGAGATTCTTTAGGGATCTCTATATAGATTATCATGTCATCTAAAATAACAGTTTTACTTCATTCAATCCAACAAGAGTAAATTATTTTCTAGTCCGATTGCTGTTGCTAGGACATCCCATACTGTGTTTAATAGAAATGGTAAGAGTGGACATCCTTGTCTTATTCCTTTATTTGGCTTTCAGTTTTTCACTTTTGCATATTATTTTGTCTGTGTGTCTGTAATTAATGACTTTAGTTATGTTGAGATATATTTCCTGAATCCTACTTTGATAAGAGGTTTCTGTTGTTGTTGTTGCAGTTGTTGATGTTTTAATGTATAAATGTTGAATTTTGTGAAATACTTTGATGGATTTATGACCACATCATTTTCCCTTTTCATTTTGTTAATGTGGTGTATCAAACTAATTGATTTTTGTATGTTGAACCTCTCTTGTGACCCTGCATTGAATCCTAGTTGATCATGGTGTATGATTCATTTTAGGTATTGCTGGATTTAGTTTGCTAAAAATATTTTGTAGAATTTTTGCGTCTAATTCAATCAAATATATTTGCTTGAAATTCCGTTTGCCCGTACTTTGTTTGTTGGCTTTGCTCTCAGGGTGATTAAATCTTCATATAATTAATTTGGGAGTTTCCCACATCTTCACTATTTTTGAATAGTTTGAAGAGTATGAGTCCTGTTTTATATTTTTGTACAGTTTTCCACGGGAGCTGTTTAAATCTGCACTGATATTAAACGATAATTTTAAATGAAGATTCTATCTTTCTTCTAGTAATCAGTTTTTTCAAATTATTTGTTTCTCCTTATCTTGGTCTCTTTCTAGACATTTGCCTACTTTTTCTAATTTGTCCAGTTTTTTGGTATGTAATTGTTGACAAAATGAACCCTTATTTGTATATTTGAGTTAACAATTGTTATTTCTCTTCTTTTATTTCATATTTTATTTCTTTGGAGTATCTCTCTTTTCTTCATGACACACCAGGCTAGAGGTTTTTTGATTTTGCTTAACTTAAAAAGAAAACATTAAACAAAATTTTTGGTTTTACTACTTTTTTGCATAGTTTTTTTCTCTCAAATTTATATTTACACCTGTAATATTTAGGATCATGCTTTTTTCTTTTTTTTTTTAACTTTTTTCTATTGGTTTACATTCATTTTACAAAGTTCTCTCCAATTCCAGCGTAGAGCATACTTTTTCAGTTACAATGAACATATATATATTTTTGTCCCATTTTTTCCTCTCTGAGCTGCTGTAAGAACTTTTATATATTTCCCTGTGCTATAAAGTACAATCCTGTTTATCTATTCTACAATTTTGACCTCCCAGTCTATCTCACCCTGACCCCCACACCCTTGGCAACCAAAACATTGTATTCTATGTCTGTGAGTCTATTTCTCTTTTAATTTTGTGCTTTTTTTGTTTTGTTTTTTTATTTTTAGATTCCACTGATGAGCCATCTCATATGGTATTTTTCTTTCTCTTTCTGGCTTACTTCACTTAGACTGATTATCTCCAGGAGCACCCATGTTTCTGAAAATTTCATTACGTTGATGGTTTATATGGCTGACTGATCTTCCATTGTATAAATATATCACCTCTTCTTTATCCAGCCAACTGCGATGGACATTTAGTCTGTTTCCATGTCTTGGCTATTGTAAATAGTGCTTGCTATGAACATTGGGGTGCAGGTGTCATCCTGAAATAGGGTTCCTTCTGGATTTATGTCCAGGAGCGGGATTCCTCGGTCATATTGTAAGTCTATTCCTAGGCTTTTGAAGGATCTCCATCCTGCTTTCCACAGTGGCTGAACTAAACTGCATTGCCACCGGCAGTGAAGGACAGTACCATTTTATCCACAGCCTCTCCAGCATTTGTCATTTGTGAATTTTTGAATGATGGCCATTCTGACTATTGTGAGGTGTTAACTCACTGTAGTTTTGATTTGCATTTCTCTGATAATTAGTGATATTGAGCATTGTCTGAAGTGTCTTTTGATTATTTGTATGTCTTCCTTGGAGAATTGCTTGTTTAGTTTTTCAGCCCATTTTTGGGTTGCGTTGTTTATTTTTCCTTATTCAGTTGGATGAACTGCTTATATACTCTGGAGATCAAGCCTTTGTAGCTTTCACATGCACATTTATTTTCCCATTCCATACGTTGTCTTTTTGCTTCACTTCTGGTTTCTTTACTATGCAGAAGCGTGTAAGATTCATTAGGTCTATTTTGTTTATTCTTGCTTTTATTTCTTTGAGAAAATTTTCGAATCTTATATCAGATAACATTTTGCCTATATTTTCCTCATGGAGATATATTGTATCTTGTCTTATGTTTAAGTCTTTGATACATTCTCAATTTATTTTTGTGTATGGTGCTCTAGCTTCATTGGGAGTGTTCTAGCTTCATTTATTTACATGCTGCTGTGCAGTTTTCCCAACACCATTTGCTGAATTGGCTGTCTCAATTCCATTGCATTTTCTTGCCTCCTTTGTTGAAGTTTAATTGACCAAAAGTTTTGGGTTCATTTCTGGGCTCTCTATTCTGTTCCATTGGCCTATATGTCTGTTTTCCTACCAATACAGTGCTGTCATGTTGACTGTAGCTCTATAGTATTATCTGAATTGTTAGAATAGATAAATGCCAGTGATTTGTGAACCTTAATCTTGTAACCTGCTTTGCTGCTGAATTCTTTGGTCAGCTGTAGTAGTTTTTTTCTGGATCTTGTAGGGTTTCCTATATATAGTAACATATTATCTGCAAATAGTGAGACTTTTACCTCTTCTTTTCCAATTTGAATCCCTTTTACTTCTCTCTCATTTCATTGCTGTGACTAGGACTTCCATGGTTATATTGAATTGGAGTAGTGATAGAGTGCATCCTTGACTTGTCTCGATTTTAGTGGGAAATTTTAACTTTCTCACCATTAAGTACTGTGCTGGCTGTAGGTTTGTTATCTATAACTTTCATGATGCTGAGATATGTTCCCTCTATGCCCACTTTGGTGAGAGTTTTTATCATACGTGGGTGTTGAATTTTAACAAATGCTTTTGCTGCATCTATTGAGAAGATCATTTTGTTTTGGTCCTTTCTCTTGTTGATGTGCTGTATTACACTGATTGATTTGCATATGTTGATTCACCCCTGTGTCCCTGGCATGATCCCCCTTGGTCATGATGTATAATGTTTTATCTGTGTTGTTG
Organism: Vicugna pacos; assembly: GCF_048564905.1. Lineage (NCBI taxonomy): Eukaryota > Metazoa > Chordata > Mammalia > Artiodactyla > Camelidae > Vicugna > Vicugna pacos. The sequence continues at coordinate 1,758,573 of NC_133017.1, forward strand.
GATTCTATTTGCTACTATTTTGGTGAGGATTTTGGCATCTGTGTTCATCAGTGATATTGGCCTATAATCCTCTTTTTTGGTAGTGTCTTTGCCTGGCTGTGGTATCAGGGTGATTGTGGCTTCATAGAATGAATTTGGGAGTATAACTTCCTTTTCAATCTTCTGGAAGAGTTTGAGAAGTACTGGTATGAGTTCTTCTTTGTATGTTTAGTAGAAGTCCTCAGTGATGCCTTCCAGTCCTGGACTTTTATTTGTAGGAATGTTTTATATTGCTATTTTGATTTCATTTCTAGTGCTCTGCTTGTTCAAGGGATCAGTTTCTTCTTGATTCAGTCTTGGTGGACAGTATGTTTCCAGAAAATTTTCCATCTCCTCTAGGTTATCCAGTTTGTTTCCATATAGATTTAATAATATTTTCGTATGATATCCTGTATTTCATTTTTAGTTGTTGTAATTTCTCAGTTCTCTTCCCTTATTTTGCTAATTTGTGCTCTCTCTCTTTACTTCTTTTTTAGTTTGGACAGAGGATTGTTGATTTTATTTACTTTTTCAAAAAACAAGCTTTTGCTTTGGTTGATTTTTTTCCTATGTTCTTTTTAATTACTATTTTATTTCCTCCCCAATATTTATGATTTCTTTCCTTCTGCTGCCATTTGGGGTTTTTTGTTCTTCTTTATCTAGTACATTCTGCTGGTGGTTTAAATTGTTTTTTTGTGATTGTTCTTCTTTATACAGGCAGGCCTGTAACACTATAAACTCCCCTCTCAGCACTGCTTTTGCTGTGTCCCATAAATTTTGTTTGGTTTTGCTTTCATTTTCTTTTGTCTCAAGGTACTTTTTCAATTTAGCTTTGATTTCTTCATTGACCCATTGGTTTTTAATAACATATTGTTTAACCTCCTTGATTTCTTTTTGTTCTCCTTTGTTTCTCTGTTGTTGATTTCTAGCTTCATGGCATTGTGGTTAGTAAATATGCTTGAGGTAATTTCTTTCTTCTTCAAATTGCTGAGGTTTCTTTTGTGCCCAAATATATCACGAATCCTGGAAAATGTCCCATGTGCCCTTGAAAAGAATGTATATCCTATTTTGTGGGGGCTGCAATCCTCTGAAAAATCCAACAAGTGTAATATTTCTATTGTACTATTTAACTTCTCTGTTGCCTAATTTATTTTCTGTCGTGATGATCTGTCCAGTGATGTTAATGCAGTGTTCAAATCTCCAAATATTATTAGATTCCCATCACTATCCCCCCCTATATCTGTTAGTAATTATTTTATATATTTAGGTGCTCCTCAATTTGGTGCATATGTATTAACGAGTGTGCTATCCTCATCTTGTATCACTCCTTCAATCATTATAAAATGTCCTTCTTTATCTTTCTTTATGGCCTTTGTTTTAAAGACTATTTTGTCTGAAATTAGTACTGTAACACCTGCTTTTTTGGCTTTTCCATTTGAATGGAATAACCTTTTCCATCCTTTCACTCTCGATGTATATGTGTCATTCTCTCTTAATTGGGTCTCTTGTATGCAGCATATTGAAGGTTCTTGCTTTATTATCTAGCATGCCACTCTATGACATTCGACTGGAGCATTTAATACATTTACATTTACAATAATCGATGATAGGTTTGTGTTTATTGCCATTATGACCTTATCTTTTCAGTTGATTAGGTATTTCCTCTTTGTTCCTTTCATCTTTCTTTTATGGTTTGGTCATTTTCCTATGTAGTATCATGTAGTTTATTTAGTTTTAGTGACTCCCTGATAAGTTTTTGTCTTGTTGTTACCACTTTTATAAGTGTTTTGACCATTATTATAACTGCTTTTATTAAACTGCTAGTAATATGATCTCAAACCCATCCTATTGAGAACAAATAATTTTAAACGGAAAGACCAAAAAAAAAATTCTCTATTTTCCTTCCTCCCTCTCCCTATCTCAATGATTTGTATGTCTTCTTTTAAAATTTTTTGTGTATTTTATTTGTAATTCATGAGTTATCACCTTTCCAGCTGTGAGTTTTAAATTTCTGAAGCATCCTGCTGCTTTTATATTTAGTGTAGACCTTTCCATATTTCTTCTAGCATGGGTCTAGTTTTGCTAAACTCTTGTAGCTCTTTCTTGTCTGTGAAATTCTTTATGTCTCCTTCTAGCCTAAATTATTGGCTTACTGGTTAAAATATCCTAGGGTATATCTTTTTTTTCATTCAGACCTTTAAATATATCTTTCCACTCCCTACAGGCCTGTAGTATTTGTGTAGTGAAATCAGCTGGGAGCCTTATGAGGATTCCCTTGTAACTCACTCTTTGCTATTCTCTTGCTGTCTTTAGGATTATTTCTTTATCCTTACTCTGGCGATCTTAATTATATGTCTTGGTTTGGGTGTATTTGTGTTCTTCCTGTTTGGGACACTCTGAGCTTCTTTTACTTGGATATCTGATTCCTTCCATATGTTTGGGAAGTTCTCAGTCATGATTTCTTCAAACACCTTTGTAATCCCCTTTGATCTTTCCTCCCCTTCTGGGACTTCTATCATGGCAAGTTTGGCATGCTTTCTATTATCCCATAAGTCTCTTATGCCTTTTTCAATTGTTTCTCATTGTTTCTGATGTAGATATTCTGATTGTGTGTTTTCTATTGTCCTATCTTCTAAGTCACTAATTTGTTCCTCTGAGTTCTCTATTCAGATTTGCAAAACCTTTAGATCATTCCTCATCTCAGTCAATGGTTTTACATATTCTTCTCAGTTCTTCTTTATAGCTTCCATTTCATTTTTAACATATTTTATATCGCTTAACACTACCTTTTATTTCATTCAATAATTTGATCACTCTTTTTTTGAAATCTTGACCTAGTAGGTTATTGATGTCTAATTCACTGATTGTTCTTTAAGGAATTTCTCTTTTTCTTTTAATTGGGAATTGTTTCTTTGCTTTTTCATCTTGGTCTTACCTTTCTGGCACTGTGGTTTATGGATTATTATTTATCTACTGTGGTCCTAAAGGTTTTTATCTAACTAATGCTATGTAGAAATGCAACTTAGAAAAGAGAAAAAAGAGAGAGAGAGATAAAGAATATTAAAGGAGGGAGAAATAAAGGTTTGAAGACATTGTAAATGAATAATAGAAAAGCAAGTTAAAGCAGAGTTTTGAAAAATAATAATAAATATATTTTAAAAAATTTCAAAGGGATTAAAATGGGGTATAAATAATTGCCTGAGATGTAAAAATTAAAAGGGTAATAGAAAATGGAACAGGTAAAAACAGATTAAAACAAGGGGGTAGTTAGTGTCCTCCTGGTGACTGTGTACTTTTAATGTGAAGTCTTTCTGTATTGATCCTGTTTGGAAGCTCAGCTTACTTTTTCCAGAGGCCTTCCATTGGAGTTCTCATATGTGCTGCTCCCAGGGCCTGTTAGCAAGCAGATCGCTCCTACTCCCAACACTGGTTCCAGAGCAGCTCTATTTATTGTGGGCTGGCTTGTCACTGCCCTGCCCAATGCTGCAGTCAGATGTTTCAAACTGACCAGGCAGGATTGGGCATCATGCTCACTCGCAGCCACATGGTCAGGGGCTGCGTTCCAGCTCAAAACGTGGGAGGCCACCAGTCCCCTCATGGTGCCGGTCTCGCCACTGCTCTGTGCCACTGTACTCTCCGCCTCGGGTTTGCACACCTGAATTGGGCTCAAGGTAGACTGAGGAACAGACCTGTCCCTGTTTAGGCCAAAACACTGCTCCTTGTTTGTCTTGGCAGAGCAAGTTCTCTGAGGAAATAAGACAGAAGTATCCTATCTGCCTCAGACTGTAGACAAGCCCCATCTGTCGCTTGACGCTGCTAAGTCCTTAGGAATGGATGCAGGTTTTGCTCCTGCTGCCACCTGGGTGCAAAGCACCAGAGGGTATGGTGGCTGTGTCTGCGCCCCAGCTCTCTTCACCTAGAAACTTTTGTGGATTATCAAAAATGGGGAATGCACCTTTCCCCTCCCAGGGCACGTCTGCCTTGTAGATTTATGGAGGGCCCAGGTTGTTCTGCCCTGTGCACCCTCAGCAATGACACACAGCCCCCTCCATTTCCCCAAGCTACCTCAGTGCAGCCATCCCCATCTGCCATCCAGCTCTTGCACATGGCCCTGCACTCAGCTGCCAGGATTCATCTTGGGGTTGGTGACAGAGGGATCCCCTGTTCCTTTTTAACTTAGATCTGTCAGTCAACTTATTCTCTGTAGAGATCCAATCGTTGGAGGCTCCCCTTTCATCCTGCCGAACTCTCAGTTGAAGAGGGGAGACACTGTGAGTGAGCACCAGTGCTTCTAAGATGCTCCCTCCCCATGGGAACTGTCCCAATCTGTGTTGCCTTTTCTTCTTTCTTTCCTCCTTTTCTTCTTCCAGATTTTTTGCATTTTTATCTTTTGAAGAGGACAATGTTCCATCAGAGTTCATCAGGTCCTCTGTTTAGCTGAGTGGGTCTTTGGATGAGTCTTGGTGCATTTGTGAGAAAGGGTGAGCTACAAGCATCCTTCCACTCCAACATATTGGCCTCCCCCCAAAAAAAGTCTCACTTTATGGTGGAAGATAAACACAGCCAGGAAATAGATGGAAAAGATATTTCATGGAAAAGACAATAAAATGCAGTTTGTAATGCTCAAATCATACAAAATATGTTCCAAAATTAGGTTCACAATGAAAGATTAATATGAGATTACTTAAAAAAAGAGATCAACAAAATATAGGGTATTATTTTCATTAAATTATATATGGACACAACACTGTAGATCCTAAGTATGAAAAGAAATATTGGTAGACATGAAGTAATTAATTCATTATAAAACAATAATAGCAGATGAATTTAACACCTCACTATTCTGATGGCCATATCATTCAGAAAGAATATCTGTAAGGAAACAGAGGTCTTAATGGCATATTAGATAATTTGAACCAAAATGAACTATTGGACACTGCATCAGAAAAGGAGAACACAAAAGCTTCTCAAGTGTACACAGGATGTTTTCTAAGGAATTAGCCACTTATTATGTCATGAAAAGAGCCTCAGGATCTTTAAGCAAATATAGTTTACAGCAAATATTTTTCCATACACAAAATTATGAAACTATGCATCAATTCTAGAAGGAAGACCAGGAAAACCACAAACATGAGATTAAACCACATCCTTTAAAAAATTAAAATAAAACAAGGTCAATGATGAAATCAAAGAGGTAATAAAATCATACCTGCAAACAAATTACAATGAAAATAGCTTCACACAATGTATGGGATGCAGTAAAGGGAAATCTAACTGGGAAATTTAGAACAATTCAGACCTTCTACAAGGAAAAAGAAACACCTCATACAAAGGACCATGCTTTCCACCCAAAATAACTAGAAATAAGAACAAACAAACCCAAAGGCAGTGGAAAGAGAAATCATTAATGATTAGGTTGAAAATAAATAAAAAATTAAAAAATAAATTAAAAATCATTAAATCAACAGCTTTTTTTTCTTAAAAACATTAACAAATTGACAAGCATAAAGTCAGGTTTTTCAAGAAATGCAGAGTGCTGACCCAAACAAAATAATAAATGAAAGAGTAGAAATAAAATCTGATATTACAGAAATACAAAAAAAGATTATGAAAGCACTCTGAGCAGTTACGTGACAACCAACTGGACGACCTTAAAGAAATGGACAAATTTCTTGAAACGTACATCCTGCCAACACTTAATAAAAAGAAAACTGAAAACTTGAAAAGAGCAATCAGTATAAGTTAAATAAAATCTATGATATTAAAAATACCCTTTGAACACAATATCTGGTTGCCTTCTCTAAAACCACTTTCCTCCCAACTATTTCAAAAAATGAAGGAGGAAAGAAAATTCCCAAAGTAATTCTATGAGGCCACCAATAACATGATAACAAAACCAGTCAAAGACACTAACAAAAAATAAAAAGAAAATGTAAAGCCAATATTCTTGATGAATATACATTCAAAAATCCACAAAAAATATCAACAAACTAATCCAGCAGTACATAGAAAGGATAATACACGATGATGAGTTGGATTCCTTCCAGAGTCACAAGGATGGTTCAACATACACAAGTCAATCAGCATGACACATATTTAATAAAATAAGGACAAAATTCACAGGACCATGTCAATACACACAGAAAAATCATTAGACAAATTTCAACATACATTCATGATCACAACTCTCGTAATAGGGACTACAATGGAACATCTCTCAACATAATAAAGGCCATTTATAACAATTTATAATACTTAGGGGAAAGGCTGAAAGCATTCTTGGTAAATTAGGGAACAACACATTGATTTCTACTCACAGCACTTCTGTTCCACAGTAAAAGAAGAAAGGAAAAGGAAAGAAAAAGAAGTAAAAGAAATGCAAAATGGAAAGAGGCAAAATTGTCACCAGTACTGATGATGTAACAATCTACATAGAGTCTTAAGGTCTTCACACTGACTATTATGAACAATAAAAATTTCATCAAGGGAGCCAGGTACAAGACTAATTTAAAGAATTCTCTTGCATTTCTACATATTAATCATGAGATACCCTAAAATGGACGTTGAAAGAAATACTATTTAAAATCACATCACCCTGAATATCTTGGAATAAATGTAACCATATATATGAAAAATCTAAACACTGAAAATTAAAAAACATTGACAAAGAAATTAAAATGAATCAAAGAAATTGAAAGATGTCTTGTGCTCTTGGATTGAAGGAGTTAATATTGTTAACATGGCTGTACTACACAAAGCAACCTATAGATTTAGTGCAATTCCTGTTACGAAGCTGTAGTATTTCCCACAGAACCAGAAAATAAATAACTCTAAGTTTTACATGAAACCTTTAAAAATTGCCAATATGATCTTGAGAAAAAACAAGAAATCTGGAGGTATAAAACTCCCGAATAGCTTATTATTCTACAACCCTGCAGTAATAAAAACAGCATGGCATTGACAGAGATATATAATCAATAAAAATAGATAGAGAGCCTAGAAATAATTCCACACACCTATGAGTAATGAATCAATGATAAAAGAGGCAAGAGTACACAATGGAGAAAAGACAGTCTCGTCAATGGATTGTGTTGGGAAAGCTGGACATCTACATGTAAAACAGTGAAATGAGAGCATTCCCTGACATCATATACAAAAATAAACTCCAAGTTTATTAAGGGCCTAAATGTAAAACCTGATACTAAAAAACTGCTAGTAGGGGATATAGGTGATACCATATTGGATATATATCATAGGAATAATTTCTTATATCTGCCTCCTAAGGCAAAAGAAATAAAAGCAAAAATATGCGAATGGGACCTAAACAAACTTGAAAACTTCTGCACAGCTAAGGACACTATCAATGAAATGAAAACATTGTCTGTGTAATTGGAGAATATAATTGCAAACAATGCAAGTGACCAGGGGTTAATAGATGTAGGTTAATAGATGTTACATGGATTTAGGTTACCCAACTCAAAGTGAAAAACAAAAACCCAATAAAACAATGGAGCAGAGTGCCTGAGTTAATATTTTTCCAAAGAAAACATAAAGATGAGTAACAGGCAAGTGTTAAAAATGTTCAACATTAATAATTATTTGTAATTGCAAATCAAAACCACAATTAGGTATCACTTCACACTGGTCAAATGGCTATTATCAAAAAGTACAAATACAAAGTGTTAGAGAATATATGGAGGAAACAAATCTCTTTTACACTTTCGTAGGAATGTAAATTGGTACAACTGCTATGTAAAACAGTATTCAGATTATTTAAAAAGTAAAAAGAGTACTACCATATGACCCAGTAATACCTCTCCTAGGAAAAATCTGGGGAAAAACACTAAATTGAGAAGAACCAATGTTCACAACAGTACTGTTTTTATTATGCAAGACAGGGAATCAATCCAAGGGTCCACAGTAGACTATGGACTTAAGAAGATATGATGTTTCTATAAATATGCAATGGAATATTACTCAGCCATGAAAAAGTACAACACATTGCTATTTCAGCATCATGAATGGACCTAGTAAATATTGTGCTTAGTGAGGTAACTTAGACAAAGGCAAAAGTATATAATATAATTTATATGTGTAATATAAAGAATAACACATATCTCTGTACATCTATCTATAGCTATCAATTGATAGATGACAGATAAATAGTTAGATAGAAGGATAGATACATAGATACATGATAGATAGATACATAGATATATATAGATATATAGATAGATAGATAGATAGATAGATAGATAGATAGATAGATAGATAGATAGATTGATAGAGACATGGTAGGAAGACAGAGAGATTAGATAGAAAAGCCTGAAGCAGACTGAAAGATATGGGGAAAAATTTATGTTTAGCAAATTGGAAGTGAAAGACTATTTAATGGTAAGACATTGACAGATAAAAAGTAGTATACATAAAGGAGAGAAACAACAAGGGTAATCTGTATGGATCAGGGAATTATACACAATAACATATAATAATTAATGTTGCAATTATTGTAATAATTTATAATGCAATATAATACACAAAGTGGTTTGGAATCACTATGCTGCACATCTGAAACTACACAAAACTCTACATCTACTGTACTTCAAATAAAAATAAAACATCTCATGTATAATTTAGTCCTTTTTCTGCTGATAGCATCTTCCTTTAATATTGTTTTATTTTTACTCTTTACGTTTCAAGAATACTGACTAAAATTATTTCTTTTACTGTTGTGAACATCTTACCAGATTGGTGTATCTATATTTATTGCAAATGATTTCCTATTTTTCACTCTTTAATCCATATAGAAAAGTAGCATTTAAAAACATACCCAAAGAAACAGTTGCATCTTTCTCGTGGTCTCTGCTTAGTATTTTGTTCAAAGTTTTGCTTATTTTTGCCATTTTATTTTTCTTAGAATAGCATTTTTCTGTACCTCTTGTAAGGTGTCTCGGTTTTGTTTTTTTTATCTCATTCAGGTTTTGTTTGTCTGGTAAATGCTTCAACTTTATACGTAAGAGATTACTGTGCAAGGTATAGTATTCTTAGGTGAGAAATTTCTTAATTCAGTAGTTTGAAAATGTCATTTTATTTACCTTGGCATATGTTTTCTGCTCAGAAATCTGCTGATAGCCTAATGGGGGTTCCTTTGTAGATTATCATAACTTATTGGCTGCTTTTAAAATTTTATTCTGTCATTGACTTGCCAATTTGCATATGACATATCTTAAATCAGGTCTCATTGTCTTAAAGTTATTGGTGTTTTGTTGGCTCACGGACTTGTATATCAGTTCCTTACACATGTTCAGGAAGTTATCGACAATTAATTCTTTAAATAAACCATCAACAGCCTGCTAACTTTCTTCTCCCTCCAGGATTTCACTCTAATGTGCACTTCCTGAAGAAGTCTGACAGCTACTGTAGAATTTCCTAACTTTTTAATATCTTGTATCTCTGTCATCTCCTTTCATTTCTAGTTTTGTATTGGTGAGTTTGCTAATCTCTCTTCCACAAAGACAGTCTTCTTCCAATGCTTTCTGTTGCATTCTTCATCTCATTTACTAAGTTCATCTGGTCCTCCAATAATGTTGGGTTATTTTATAGTTTCAGTCTCTTCAGTAATGTATTCCTTATCATCATTTATTTTAATACTGAGCTCACTAAACTGCTTTCTGAGTTTTGTTTTTTGTATTGAGTTTGTGTATGACATCTCTCTGGATTCCTATTAGATATATGGCAATATTATATGACTTTAAGTTTGTTTGCTGCAGGGTTGACATTGTGTGTGTGCGTGTGTGTGTGTGCGCACGAGTGTGGGTGCATGAGCGTGTGCGTGTGTGTCTGCATCTGTGTCGGTGCCTGTGTGTATCGGTGTGTGTGTGTGCCATATGCTGCTACCGAAATTGGTCATGCTCTTGGGAAATTATTGCTCTGATGACACTAAATAACAGCTAGGGATTTGGAGTTCTTGCTTTTGTTTTCTGGTAGATTGCAATATTGCACAATATTTGGTTTTACTTACCTAAGCTACCTCTGATAATAATTCAAAATGTCAATTTTCAGTTGCTACTGTCTGGATAAAAGATTGCTTACATTGTCGCTTCTTAGACATCTCTGGTAGTTAATGCCACTGTTGTCACTGGACTGGTGAATCCTTCCTTTTATCTTACATCACTTGAGACTCAGTGTACACACTGAGGAATGGTGTAAAGACAGGTGGGTATTTGGAATCACGCAGGAGCCTTTGCCATGTCCAGTGTTGCAAGGTATCTTGTCTCCACCACTGTGAATGGGGATTAGGGACAGTGTCATGAATGTCTGAGTGTCTGAAGGATGGAATTTCTGTCTCCATTTTGGCTCCCTCCTAGTTAAATGTGATCATGAGTACTGGTGCAGTTTGAGGCCGAAGCTGTGTGAACCACTGAGAACCTGTTTCTACTGGGTTCTCTGAACATGTGGACTCAGATATCCTAGTCAGGGGGCCTTGGTTGCAGACACCAAATCTGCTCTTCCCTCAGTTCAGTATTCTTTATGTGTTTTAGCCCACCAAACTTCAGCTGTACACATGCGTTCTGCAGTATTGTTTTGTGTTGTAGATATTTTTGTTCAGATGAGATCGTTTCACTGACTGTAGATTTAAGGGGAGAGACAGAAATAATTTAAACTTATGTCACTTTTTTAAAAGAATATGCTTTTTCATTTAAAAGCTTAAATTCTACTAAGGACATTATAAGAACAGTAAAGAAATTGAACAAATCACTTACCTTAATATCAGAGTATCAGAAACTATTTTGTATTTCCTGGGTTCTTTTCTTCAATGATTTTCCCACATACATGCACATTTTACTATAATATATGCCTATAATTTCTTTAAAATCATTTAAATTATTAAAATATTTCTCTGTTGTCAATATAGCTGAGTTGCTTCTCTAAATTATAACTAGTAGTTTACACATTTCTGTCTTCTCCATCCTTCTTCCCTGTCCCCACAGCAAACAACTACTTGGTACACTATGCATATATATATGATTCTGTTTCTGTTTTTTATGATTATTTCTCTTATATCTTTAGTTTCCTCATGTAAGTGATAATGTATATTGTTTTTCTCTGTATGACTTATTTTCCTATATGCAACAAACTCTGGGTCCAGTCCAATTGCCCCAAATGCAGAATTTTATTTTTATATGACATTGGCTAAGTATTTATTATGTTATCTATATCTCTCAACACCGCCAGCCAATCATCTGTTGATGGGAGGTTGAGTGGTGCATCAATGCTTCGCTAGTATAAATGATGATGTTAAGAACATTGGGGGTAATACATCCTTTAAATTTAATGCTTTCATTTTTTTCAGATTAATACCAAAAACTGGAATTGCTGCAACATGCAATGCTTCTATATCTAGTTTTACAGGCACTGTTCACATTTTTATAATAGTGGATGCATCAATTTATATTTCCATCAACAGTGTACCTGGGTTCCCTTTTATCAACATTCTTTTTAATTTTTGTCATTTCAAGAGTTTTTTTAAAACCATTTTGTTGCTGTGAGATTATATTTCATTCTGGTTTTGATTTACATTTTCCTAATGAATAGCAACGATATGTTTCTTTTTATGTGCATGAAAATCATCCACAGGTCTGTTTTGAAAAGTTTCCAAGAAGATCCTTACACTGTTTTTAAGTTGGGGTCTTTGATTTCTAAATCATTTGTCTAATATGCTACATATATATTACAGATATTAACAAAATGTTGGTTCCATTGTCTGAAATTATTCCTTCTATTCTGTGTGTTGTCATATGACTTGCTGAAGATTTCCTTTGCTCTGCAAAAGGTTTTACACTTCACACTTATACAAGAAGTGGAATCCCTGTATCACAGAGTACTTCTATTTTCTCCTCAGTAAAATTAAAATCTGTTGTTGTTAATTTTCCTCTTTTTTTTACTTAGGAGATAGATCAAATATAAATGTTGCTATGATTTATCTCAAAGGCAGTTCTGCTCCTGTTTTTGGTCAGAAATTCTTTAGTATCAAGTTTTACATTTAGAAAATTAATCCATTTTTATCTTATTTGCTATACTATGGAAGGAAGTGCTCTTCCATCTTCCTTTCACATGTACTGTCCAATGTTCCCAGAACTACTTGTTGAAGAGACTGCATTTTTTCCATTTTATACTCTTGCCTCCTTCATTGTAGACTAATAGACCATGTGTGTGTTGGTTTATTTTAGGACTCTTTATTTTGTTCCATTAATCTATGTGTCTCTTTTTGCCATATTTTGATGTTTTGATTACTGTAGCTTTGCAGTATGTTCTAAAGTCAGGGAGGATAATACCCACAACTATGTTTATTTTTCAAAGATAATTTTAGAAAATTTGGGTCTTTCATATTTTTGTATAAATTTTATTACTTTTTCCTTGTTTTTTGATGAAACATTGATTCTGTGAGAATAAAAATTTATGTATAGAAAAAACCTGGGAAAAATAGGAAAGTGTGGAGGATAAATCATACAATATTAAACAACAGATGGATTGCCATATAAATCAAAGGAAATATATATAAAGAAATATGACTATAGAAACACAGTCCATGAGGTATAGCAAAATAATATTAATAGGGATGCTTATAGCAAAATAATCCCACTTATACAAATAAGAAACACCTTTCTCTTATAACATAATCTTACAAACAAAAGATGTAGCAAAACAATAAACAAACTTGATAGCAGAAGGAAAGACAGCTGAAAGGTCAAAACATAAATAAATAAAATAAAGATTAAAGATAGAAACATCTAATCAAATTAAATAATGGCTTTTGTAAGAAAAATATAATTGATAATATTTAACCAGACTCATGAGCAAAATAGAGAGTACAGAATAATAAACTCTGTAATAAATGAGAAGTTACAGCTTATATCAAAGTAACACAAAGCATCATAAGAAAATACAACAAATTATATGACAATTAAAAAGGAAATCCTAGAAGAAATGGACAATTTCTTAGAAGACATATTCTCCAGGATGGAATAAGAAAGAGAAAATATGAACAGATTATCACTAATGAAATTGAATGTTATAAAACAAAATCACCCAAGAAACAAAATTCCAGGCCTAGAAAGCTTCACAGGTGAATTCAGTCAAACATTAAGAGAAGAGCTATCACCTATACTTCTCAGAGAATTCCAAACATTTACAGAGGAAGGAAGGCTCCCTAACCCACATTTCTGTATCACACTAATACTAAAACTGGAACAAATACCTCAAAAAATTACAGGTGAAATAATACTGTTAAGCATAAATGCAAAAATCACCACTAAATTGTTAGCAAATTAAACAAAACTTTAAGAGGATTATACATTATGATTAAGTCCATTTTAATCCAGGGATGCAAAAGTGATTCAGTACCCACAAATTAATCAGTATGATATACCACACTAAGAAATTGAAGAATAGTAATTATATGGTCACCTCAATAGAGTCATAAAATGTTTTGACAAATTCAGTATCTATTTATGAATATATTTCTCCTCAAATTGGGCATGAGGAAACATACTTCAACACAGTTAAGGTCATATATGACATGAACTCAGCTAACATGACACTCACTGTTTAAAAGCTGAAAGCATCTCCAATAAGAGCAGGAAGAAGACAAGTATGCTGACTCTTACCAATTATATTCAGTATCGTATTGGAAATTCAAGCCATAGCTATCCAAAATAAAAGTAAATAAAATATAGCTTTTTCAGAAAAGGAGTAAAGGTATCTGCTTGCAGATGACATACTTAAAACAAAAATCCTAATAACGGTACCATAAAACCACTAGGGCTTATCAATGCATTTGTTAAAATTTCAGAATGTAAAATTAACATACAGAAATCTTGCATTTCTACACACTAACAGCAAGCTAACCGATAGAGAAAGTGAGGGAACTGTCTCATTTGCAGTTGCATTACAAAAAAAAAAAAAAAAAAAAAGAAATGTATCCAAACAAGGAGGTAAAACACCTGTATAAAGAAATCTATTAAATATTTATGACAGAAATTGAAGATAATGGAAACAGATAAAGTATATACTGTGTTCATAGATGAGGAAAAAATATTGCTTAAATGACAGTATTAGCCAAGAGAATACACAGATAAATTTCAGTGACTATCAATATCCCAACGGCATTTTCAGATACTTGGAACAAATAATTCTAAAATATACATGAAAACACAAAAGAGTTGAAATCACAAAAAGAAAAAGAAAGAAAAGAAAACAAACTAAAAACACAAACAACTTTGACAAAGAACAAAGAGGATATATCACTGTCACTGATTTTAAATTATAATAAAAAGCTATAGTAATAAATACAATATGGTATTGGCACAGAACAAACAAAATAATGGAACTCAAAGAATGCCTGAAAATGAAATCAGTTATGGTCATTTTGCCTATTACAAAAAATGAATATACAGTTGGGGAAAGGTAACCAAGAGGCACATGAAACCGATCAACATCACTAAACATCAGAAAAATGCAAGTCCAAAATACAATGAGATTTTATGTCACTCCTATCAGAATGACTATTATCAAAAAGATAACAAACATAAGTGTTGGTGAGGATGTAAGAAAAACTACCCTGATGCACTGCTGCAGTGAATGTAAATTTGTGCTTCCACTGTGGAAAACAACATGGAGCTTAATATAAAAATTAAAAATGAAATATAATCCAACATTTCCATATCTGGATACTTATTCCAAGAAAATTGTAACACTAATTAGAAAAGATAAACTCAACCCTATATTCACTGCAGCATTATTCACAATAGACAGGATATAGAAGCAAACTAATTGCTCATCAATAGATGATGGATAATGAAGATGTGTGTTTATAGTATATATATCTACCCATCTAATAACTACAGATTTATCTAATTTATATATATATACACACACACACTAAATATATATATAAGCACTATATATATATATATATATATATATATATATATATATATATGCACACACACATAAAAATACAATGGGTTATTACTCAGCTCTGAAAAGAATAAGTTCTTTTCATTTGCAGCAAATGGGTAGACCAATAGGGTAATATGCTAAGTGAAATAATTCAGAAAGAGAATGACAAATGCTGTATGATTTTACTCATATTTGGAATTTAAAACAAATGAACATAACAAAACAGAAAAGGAGATAAAGATATACAAAGATACAGGTTGTTAACAAGAAGGAGGGTAATGAGGTGAGGAAAAGAAAAAGTTGAGGAAAATTAGGAGAGAAAATTTTCCAGTTGCAAATTAAATGAGTCAGGGGCAAGAAATGTACTGTATGGGGAATAGTCAATAACTATGAAATATCTTTAAATAGCAACATATCAAAACTAGATTTTTTTCTTGTGATCAGTTTGAAATGTATTAAAAATAGCAAAGAGTTATTTGTGTAAGAGAAATAAACATAGTGTTATAGATTAAATTAAACTTCAAAAACAAACAAACATACTTAAAGAAAAAAATTAGATTTGTAGTTAACAGAGGCAGGGGTGGGAAAGGAGAATTTGATTAATGCACTCAAAAGAATCAAACCTCCAGCCAAAAAATGAACGTATTCTAGGTATGCCCCGTACTAACATGAAAATTACAATTAATACTGCTTTATGTTCAATATGAATGTTGTTAAGATAGTAGACCATAAGGTTTCTCATCACAACCAAAAGACAAATTGTATTTCTTTAAAATTGTATTTATATGAAATAATGAATTCTCCCTAAAGTTGCTATGATATTTATTTCATAATACTTGTAAATCAAATCACTATACTGTGCACCTAAACTTACACAATGTTTTATGCCAGTTATATCTCAAAAAAGTGGAAGGAAAAATGGAAAGTCAATGGTTATTTTTTTCCATGTTATTTCTCATGACTGTTTTTGCAGCAAGTAAACTTGAGTCATGATATACTTATCCTAGGTAAAGATACTAATAAATAAGTGATTCAAATTAAGTATACATAGAGATAATAATAAAATTAGTGTTTTAATATGCCTTAATCTTTCTTCATTTTCACAGCCCACTGCTTCTGTTGGCATCAAAACTTCACTCTGTGTATTCATCTGAGATTAGGTAATGGATACAAATTTAAAACTGGCTGCTCTTGCTGTGATTGATAAAGTTCACTGTCTCTGACAGATGGTCTCATCTCCCGACAGCATCTGTAAGAAAACAACATGCTAGGTTGCTAAAAAATTCAGCATGGTAAAATCTCAGAACTCCTAAAGTTCCGAACTGTTTTGCAATGGGAATGCAATACTGACAAAGACTTGATTTTGGATAACAATGTGGTGTTTACTCATGGTTGCATTAGTGGATGTGAGGAAAATCACTGAGATCCAAAACAAACATTCTTGCTCAAGTGCTGGGCAAAGATGTGTAAAGGTTCTGCATTACTAGGACTGAGGGCTGCTTTCAAAATGATGATTATGCTCACCCTATTACAGGTAGTCCAAGGAAAGAAAGTTTATTGCAATTTCTAGGTGAACGTGAATAAGTCAGTGGTTCAGTCTCTATAAATTAGTCAACGGGTGTTCAAAGTCAAAATAAGTTGTGTTAACAATGAGGAAAAAAAAAAACTTGGACATAAGCTTAAATTAAAAAGGTGACACAGGCCTGTGCTGGGCTCTGGGGACTGGAGAATGTAAATGCCTCAGTCCAATTAAAGATTTCACTGGTTTTACCCTAACATCAGCTCGGGATTCAATGAACAGATAACAATTAGTATACTGGGAGAAATATAATCTACCTTTCCCTGATCGGAAGAAAATCTGTGGCTCAGTGAAATTCTTAATTCACAGAGATTCTGCCAGATGCAGAGGAAAAATTCACTGATGACTCAACTAAGACAAACTTAGTGACTTCTTAACAATCCATCTTGGCACACACACACAGTGGTAGACAGATTTGTAGTATTTAGTGGGAAGAATTCAGTAGGCAGAGCTCAAAGAATAGTTTTCAAAGCATCACCCAATTTTTGTACTTTTGCCAATAGTCTAGGTTTCCCAGGTTGGTAACTACAGATGGATAAACAAACAATATTCTTCTTTAGGATTTCAAATTTTGAAAATAAACTGTTGCTTTTGACTTATCAGCATACAACCTTGTTAAGATGATCACGGTAAGACCCACAGTCTGATAAGAGAGCTGGAAACTAGTTGCTGAACCAGCCCATCTGAATTCCCACACTGCCAATATAAGCAAAAATATAGTCACCATTATAATTGAGCTGAAAAATTTAAAACCTTGATGTTTCTGTTGTAGGAAAACCACTGCTGTCCAGACACAGTTCTCCTGCTGCAAGTGGGCTCTTTTCTTCTCTTGTTAAAGGTCATATTGGTGGGATGTAGCAAGTATATACCCTGGCCCATTTGCCCATTCTCCCGATTATCAAAGGCTTTCTTCACAACTGGTGACACATTTTCAGGACTAAATGTTGCCATTCCAGTCTTGTCAGCTGACACTGGCTGCATGATTGTGAGCAGAATCCTTTGGCTACCTGAAATTGCCTACAATTTTTCCAGCATTTCAGGGCATTTCACATTCTGAAAATGCTTCCCCATTTATTTTAAATTAATGGGAAATTTTCAATGACTTCCATGAATATTTTTTGTTTCCTAATATATGCAGAAATTTGGTATTCTTGCAGTTGGACAAATTTTTAATTCTACTGCCCTCACCTCCTTCTAGTCCACATATTTTAGATTGCAATTTGGTTACTGAATATTACCACCCCCACCAACGAGCTAGTATCCCTTAGTTATTTCCTCTGTAAATGTTAGAATGGGCAAAAGTTATGTGGTTTGTATAAACCTACATTAAATGTTTGCACTGGCAGTCTCTTCTGGACAAAATTCTGATTCTAAGAAGTAAATTAATTAGTAGGCAGTATAGTTATTGTTATGGGGAAGAGAATCAGCTATTTTGGGGTGAGAAGGCGATGAAGAGACAGAAAAAAATTCCAGCAAATGAGAATGGAATGCTTTAGGCCTCTGGAGGCATGAATAAAGAAGAAAATAATACTTTGTCTCCTGTACCTACCTCCACTTACTGTCTTGTGTGACTAGTCCTTGGGCTATGAAAAGAGCTAGTATGTGGTGAAGAGTAAAGAGCATAACGAAATAGTTTGAAAACCATGAGAGTTTTGTTGTTTCAGGAAAGTAGATTTTGCTTAAAGTCAACATGTATTTTTTTCACTAAATACTAAAATGCATCCTGTGGCATGTGCTGTGATACTGTGCTGGTATCCAAATTAGACAAGTAAAGGGGGATAGACAGAAAATATCTGGAGGAGGTGGTTCCTGTGCTGAGACTGGGAAAGTCTAAGTATATAAAGGGAGGACACCCAAATTCCAAGGATGAGCTAGAGAAAACGTGGTGAGGTTGGAGCTAACATTGTTGACAAGCATTTGCCTGGATGTATCTCCAGATACAGTGAAACATAAAGATATTCCAAGGTAGTCAGATGCCAGATTTATAAAGAAATAACTAAACTAAGTTGAGTTTGTGCTCTTAGATTTGGAAAGGCATTAAGTGCCACCCTGAGGACATAAGCTTGTCTTTGGCTGGGACATAAAAGCAACATAATGTGTTGACTACAAAATATAGTGTAGACTCTTAAGGGCAGGAAATGAAAGCACCAATTGGAATGCTTTGATAACAGCACAAAAAAGACCATAGATAAAATTACATCTTAAATTCTACCACATGCTGAATGTGCCATCTGAGTGTGACTTTTATGATTCCAGGGATGACATAATAGAGACCATGATCCCTGGGCCGGTTTCTGCATTTATCTCCTGTTCCAATCTATTCTAACTTAACACTTTTTATACTTTCCATGATGAACCAAAAACCACTTAGTACTTTTCCCTCTATCCATGTTTAAGTCTTTTTCCAAATTCTTCCATTTTGCCTTATTCCTTACAAGAAATTATTTAAATTTACTCCCATATTGTTCCATCAAATGATCATATCAATCCAATATCTTTTTGTCTTTAAATGTTAACTTAGTCTCCCTTTTAACTCTTAATTCTATTTAAAAAAATACAAGAAAATTACAGTTACACATCTATGTTTATTGTTCAAATAAGAAAATTGCAGATATTTGTCGACATTTGCCAACATCAATTATAATCTTTGTTATCCTGCATAATCGGGTAGTCCTCTGGTAGATCAGTTGTAATAGGATGACGTTCATAAACTGAAGAGGCTTATGATTTGGCCTTGGAAGAGAGGTAGCTGATGTATCAGGTATCACTGTCACTGGAACCGTGGGTTTCTCCCTGGTTGAAGTTTAGAAAAAGACCTTCATTGGCAGATATGTTGTGAAATCTATTTGGAAAAGTAGAAGGGTCCACCATCAGTCCAAAATAATTGCTCTTTATGGGAGACAAGATGCTGTACTGAGAAGTAGAAGTTGTAGTTGTAATGAGGTTCACAACACGGCCATTTGCTTCAGTGTAGCAACTTTGATAGTGCCCGTGGACTGTGGTCAACTCATTTAAAATAGCACGTTGTCCCACTGCAATTTGTTCTGGTGATCTAACTGACATTGATGATGGAGGAGAAAAATCACCTCTGATCGGGATAGTTTTATCAACAATTATGTGGCTAGTAGAGGGCTTTCTTATTAGAGGAATGCTTAAATTTGTAGAAGGTAAAAATGCATTTTCTCCACTTCTGTCAGCTACAAAACAAGAAATATGATTATCTACATTACCCTCTGCTTTAAATTGCTTCTTGTTGAAATGTTCAGCCAATGAAAATACCAGAGAGGAATATTTAATCCCAACTTTTCTTATTATTCTCACTAAAAGCTGGGGTAAGCCTCGTTTAAAATTTGGATTATGATAGAATTGCAGCTACAACCAAAGAGAAAGGTTTTAGTAATATTTTAAAACAAAATACAGCACTACAATAAGCCTAATAAAACCCTCAGATTTCACGTTTACCACGCAAAGATAATATCATCAAAATATGAACATTACTAACGACACTTTGAAGTTCCTTATTTGGAAAACAAACATTTAAACAGTATAGTCATCAGATTTAAGATGTTAGCATTAGCAGTAATGGTGAATGCCACTTCTCAAAAGCAGCTTTAATACATTTTTATGATTTCTGATAAGATTCATAGTTGTAAGCAATGTTACTCATAATCTTGAATACTTAAGTCACTGTCCTCACTTTTTAGAAAAAATAAAGTATTTTAACATTAGTACTTTTATACAATTTTCAAAATCTATCTTTACATTTATATTACCATAGATTGATGTACAAAATAAAATTTTATATGTAAGTTACCAAGTAGTAACTAAAATTTCTAAATACCTTGCTTAAAACAGAGACATTTTTTCTTCTGCCAGGAAGTCTGCTAGACAAGCAGACATTTGAAAATTCTGCCGTAGTTTACTAAAACCATAATGGTTATGCTGTGTAACTAAGCTTTTCATACTTCCAGTTTCAAATATTCTGAAAGGGGCCTTTCTTTCCAAAACTTCCTTCTTAAAGACATCTTCATCAATCACTATGGAAGTTCCATTATCGTCCCATCAGATGTATTTAAGTTGATCACTCCCAGCCATTTTTCAGAGCTTACTTGGAAATGTCAGAAAATGAAAATTATTATCTTCATTTGGTTCAGAGACACAATGTGTGTAACATGGACTTTTTATCAAGGATTCTTCAAACAAATTCTTAAAAGCATTTTCTTCAATCATAGACCTCAAGTCCAAGTCTCCAGAGAATGTTTTGTTACACAATAGAGATCTGCCGCAGATTCCTGAACCAGTTGGTCCAACTTTATTAGACACATCTTGAATTTCTGAGAAACATGTGTCATCTCATATAAATTTTACTACAGCTACTTTTCAAATCTGCATGATTTTGAGCACTGCAGTTTCCAATGCTGCTTTGGCAGGCCTGCACAGATAAACTGCTAGGCCATCACAATGGTTCTCAACCTGAGTAGCTGTGACATCACAAAATGCCTGGTCTCCTAGCAAC